>NC_083472.1:18238968-18556468 GCF_030014155.1 Tachysurus vachellii
TGTGTGTGTGTGTGTGTGTGTGAGAGAGAGAGAGAGAGAGAGAGAGAGAGAAATATAATTATTTTTCTCACTCGAATCAAACTACTTTGGCAACATAAACATGTTAAAGACTCTGTGAAAAGGAGTGGGAACATTGACAGAACAGGTTTAATGCCGAAATGAAAGCAAGCGCCTTTCCTTTGGCAGTTCCCTCCCTCAGAAATCCTAGTCACACTCAAGTTTCATTCCACACCGCTAGCACACACAAAGAATGATCACCTGCGTCTCACGGAAATATGAACATGGTGTGTCTGTTACAGGTGAGTTTTCACACACGTTATCTATTCTGTCTCTGGTAAATGAGTAGCCAATAGATATTTGCTTTAAATAAGATATTTGCAGGCTGTCCAAGTAAATGCATTTGTTTCTTGTGGACAGACCCTCTTGTCAAACATGCTTGATTATATAAGTTGTTGCGCATGAAGCAATGTTCTGATGAGCTGTAATGGCTTCCAAAATCAAAACATTGTTTTTAATATCTTACAATGTATTAAAGAATGTTTCATTATGAAAGAAATATGTGCTGTTTAAATGCAGAACCACACCAAACCCTAACCTTATGAATAAATGGGGTTGATAGTGCTGATTATGTAGAACATATATAATTGTAATACTTTTGAATTTATTCAATTAAATTCTATTTGTATAGCAATTTTAATAGATATTGTCACAAAGTAGCTTTACAGGAATAAATTCAAATACAAAATGTATTAAACATTAGAATCAAGTTTTTTCTTATCTCACAAAAACTGTAGAATCCGATTTTCTTTCTTGATTTATTTATTATTATATTATTTATTCTAAAGACTTTGCATTTTAAAGCTTGAATAACTGTTAAACTTTCATATGGAAAGTGGGGTGTTGTTTACTTCAGACTACTAAACACTTTCTCTGGTTCTCTTTAGATGGTGTTTCTCATTGCATCTGTCAGACAGATCATATGCCACACTCTGTTAACCCTTTCGACACTGGAGGAGCGACGGGAAGGAATTAAGATAGGCACCCTAAGCACAGCCTACTCTCCTCCATACCAGCTGCTTGGGAGCTCATATTTGAGAGTCAATGAGGAAACCGGTGATGTGTACACAACAGAGCGGATGATTGATCGGGAGACACTGTGTCCATCACAGGAAGGCGGATATTGTACCATCTCAGCTGATGCTCTAGTGGGCCCTGACCAAGAACTGTTGAAGATCACTATAATCGTGGAGGATATAAATGACAATGCGCCGTATTTTGAAACAAATGAAATTCGTTTAAGAATACCAGAGGATGCAAATGTTGGGACAAGGGTGCAGTTGGATGTCAATGCTCAGGACAAGGACATAGGCAGTAATGCAGGGATAATATATCATTTAAAAGGTGCTGAAGGATTCTTCAGTGTGACACAAGACAGATCTGCCCTTGAGCTGATTGTTGAAAGAGAGCTGGACCGTGAAACTCAAAACGAGCACTGCATGGTTCTTGTTGCTGTGGACAGTGGCTCTGTGCCGCTGAGTGCTACGGTGTCTCTTGTTGTTACGGTGCTAGATGTAGACGATCAGTGCCCGCAGTTCAGCCCCGATAACCCTCAGACTGTTTCGGTGCCAGGAGGAGCGACCAGGGGAACAATAGTGGCCCAGGTTCATGCCATAGACCCAGACCTGGGCAGCAACAGCCAGATCACTTACTCCTTCAGTCTCCAGGTCTCAGATCGGGCCAAGAAACTTTTCCACTTGGACAGAAACACAGGCAGGATCAGTATAACTATGGATATAAGGTTAGAAAGCCTGGAGGAACATGTGTTAAAAGTAGTAGTGAATAGCCCACCTTGTCCTATTGAGCAAACTCAGTTAACTGTACATCTGCAGCCACTTTTGAGCCCAGAGCCAAATGTCGAGATCAAGTATGTGGCACAGTATAGAAATCAAACTATAATATTACGGGAGAATGAGCCACCAACTCTCTTGGCTCTTTTGGAGCTGAGAGACATCTCAGGTGTCCAAAAGATTCTGTCCTTAGAGGACAGCACATCATTCTCTTTAAAAGCTCAAGCAGGTAGCTATCTACTTTCAAGCTCAAAACCACTAGACTTTGAGCTGTGTAGCAAATATCTTGTTACTGTTGTTATAAGTGAAGCCCAAGGCAAACATGTGCATGCAAGAAAAGAGATAAAAGTGGTAGTTGAAGATGTGAATGATAATGCCCCACTGTTTAAGGAGACTTTCTATCAGGTGGAGATAGAGGAGAACAATAAGCCTAACATCTCTTTAGTACAAGTCAGTGCAAGTGATGCAGATAGCCAGCTTTATGGCAAAGTGTCATATAGGCTGATTAATAATAACCCTGCCCTCTTTAATATTAATGAAGTGACAGGTGTAGTGTCTGTTTTAGAGCCATTGGACAGAGAGAAACAGGGAGAATACAGTCTTACATTGCTGGCCAGGGACAATGGCTCTCCTCCTTTAGAGGCCTTTTCATCACTGTCCATAAAGGTCCTAGATCAGAATGATAACCAGCCAATGTTTGTCACATCACACTTCATTTTCTTCATCTCCGAAGGTATTCCACGCTTAGCTCAGGTTGGAAAGATTGGAATTGTGGATGCAGATGAGGGTGATAATGGAAAAGTAGTAGATGTACAAGTACTAGACAAGCATGTTCCCTTCGCCATGGACCTGTCCCAGTCTGCACTTCGATGTACAGGTGAGGTGGACCGGGAGAAGCATGAGCATTATGAGCTGCGCCTGCTGGCTATAGATGGTGGCAGTCCACAGCGCTCGTCCACTGCATCTGTAACTGTTTTTGTGGAGGATGTAAACGATAACCAGCCTCAAGTACTCCTACCCAGCAGCAACCTCTCCTGCCTTACCATATCCCCTAACACCAGGGCTGGAAGCATCATCACTAAAATTTATGCTATTGACCGTGACTCAGGCTTGAATTCAGATATTACTTACCAAATTATAGCCCGGGAGCCTATCAACCCCAGCCCATTTCATATCGACCCAGACTCAGGGAACATCACTTTGGTGCAGCAGCTTGTAGGCAGAGACTACGGAATGCATCACCTCTTAATCCGAGTCAGTGACAGAGGGAAGCCTGCACCTCTCCAGGCCAGTGTGTGGGTTAATGTACTGGTCAATGAGATGCCAAAACAGTGCCACTTGACTACCGCTCCCCCATATTTTCCTCTAGCCTCAGAGCCTCCATTGACACCAAAACCTTATAACCTGACAGAGAGTTGCACAGAACTCCCTTGGCTCCTACTGCTGTGTGGTCTGGGTATGATGTTCTTCTCTGTGTGCATGTTTCTGGTCACAGTCATAATTTTCTTGAGACATAAAAAAATGATGTGTGAAGGAACACAAAAGAGAGATCACACAAAAGAACATGAACTGGAATATTTAAATTAAATGACATTTTTCTTTATTGTTGCATTGTAAATTATACATGGTCAGATTAATACTGATTTACAACATTATCTGCAAATGTTTAAAAAGTTCAAGTAAATTTGAAAGTAAAAATTGCCAGACTTACTGTATAAGCGTATAAATGTATAGACAAGGCTTACTAAGTTATCTCAATTTTAATAACAAATATAGTTTTAAAAAGCTCATAGAAAGTTCTAACATGCAACACCTCCTCAGAGTGTAAACAGCTGTTAATCACAGAAGCGACCTGTCCAGTTAGTAACGATGATAATGTTATTGCAGTTATTGTGTTCTGTGAATGCTTATTTGTAAATGCAATAAGAATACTAGTGTTTATTTTTGCATTGGATAGGTGCATCAGGTGTGCTCAGATCATGATTCAGACATTTCTATAGTCTAAAAAAATTCAGTCTCAACATATTTGCCTGCAACAGACATCCCACATCCCGCCTTGTGCTTGGACTCCCCGGGATATGTGTCAGATTCACCAAAAAAAGTAACTGAAAGCAAAATTAAGCAGTTACTGAAGATGAATGAATGAATTTGACCCAAACCAAACAAATTTTGCAGATTGTCTTCCATGAATCGTTCATTTTTTGCAAAGTCTAAAAGATATTAAAGATCCAAAAATGGGATCATTCTTCAGCAGTTTCATTTTAAGTGGTCTAGTGCAAAAGAATCACATGATGTTTATTAAATCAATCTATAACGAGTATTAGTCTGTAATTACAGGAGCAGTCTAAGGGTGTAGGCGCCTATGAGGGCTGAATGCTATCGGCTAAGAGATGAGTCAAACAGCCAGTTTGCTAATCCTCTAATGCCTTGATTAGAACTCTCTCAAATTCCCAAAAAATAATTGCTGGAAGCCCAGAGAATTTGCAGCAACAAAGGGGTCTCATGTTTCATTCAAAAAGAGGTAATGCTTTAGAGAAGACTGGGGGATTCATTGGTTGTTGAGAGATGATGCGGTCACTGTGTTCCCTGTTATTTGATAGCCTCCTTTCACATCCCACGTTCAATGGCCATAAACGTGTGACATGTTCAGAATACATATCTACAGACATGCTATAACCTTAAACTTCCAGACAGTAAGCTTCCGCTCGTAAGGATTACAAAATATTAATCCATTGAAAGTAAAACATTTCTGACTCAACTGTGCGTGTCAGCATGCGTGTGGTTCCTCATGACTGCTTTCTTGGAATTGTACTGTAGTCACGGGTAATGTTGTGAAATCAGTTTACATCAATTTACTTTGCTGATTGTATCATGGCTTATCAAAATTTTGGTTAAAAAGTATTTTGTTATGATCCCTCATGAGAAACTGCATGTACACGAAGGAATCTTGAAGAAAGAACAAAGACTAAGACCTGAGTGGTATCAGTACTTCAGTAGTAGATTCATAAATTAGTATTAAAATATCCAGCATAATGAGGAAGCAATTTACAATGAAACACCTGGATAAGGACCAGTGAAAGCTACAAGTTCAACAACAAAAAAAAAAAAATAATAAAAAAATAAAAAAATAAAAAACACAAACAAGCTAGTTGTAACATGTAGACCAACAATACATGGATGTATTCACGCCTGTCTGATTCTTCATGCTTACAGTTGTATGCAAAAGTTTAGGAACCCCTGACAATCGCCATGATTTTCATTTATAAATATTTGGGTGTTTGGATCAGCAATTTCATTTTGATCTATCAAATAACTGAAGGACACAGTAATATTTCAGTAGTGAAATGAGGTTTATTGGATTAACAGAAAATGCGCAATATGCATTAAAATGAAATTAGACAGGTGCATAAATTTGGGCACCCCAACAGAAAAAAAAATAAATAAATCACATCGATATTTAGTAGAGCCTCTTTTAGCAAAAAATAGCAGCCTATAGACGCTTCCTATAGCCTGTAATGAGTGTCTGGATGAATGTACTTTGGACCATTCCTCCTTACAAAACATCTCCAGTTGCTGAGCATGGACAGCCCACTTAAAAAAATCACCCCACAGATGTTCAATGATATTCAGGTCTGGGGACTGGGATGGCCATTCCAGAACATTGTACTTGTTCCTCTGCATAAGTTCCCTAGTAGATTTTGAGCAGTTTTTGGGTTGTTGTCTTGTTGAAATATCCAGCCCCGGCGTAACTTCAACTTTGTAACTGATTCCTCAACATTATTCTCAAGAATCTGCTGATATTGAGTGGAATCCATGTGACCCTCAACTTTAACCAGCTTCCCACAGCATGATGAAACCTCCACCAAATTTTACAATTTTACAATTTTACAATTGTTTTTCTTGGAATGCTGTGTTCTTTTGCTGCCATGCATAACACCCCTTGTTATGACCGAATAACTCAATCTTTGTTTCATCACTCCACAGCACCTTATTCCAAAATGAAGATGGCTTGTCCAAATGTGCGTTTGCATACCTCAAGCGACTCGGTTTGTGGCGTGTGTGCAGAAGCGGCTTCTTTCGCATCATTCTCCGTACAGCTTCACCTTGTGCAAAGTGCGCTGAATTGTTGAACGATGCACAGTGACACCATCTGCAGCAAGTTGATGTTGTAGGTCTTTGGAGGTGGTCTATGGGCTGTTTTTGACTGTTCTCACCATCCTTCGCCTTTGCCTCTCCAATATTTTACGTGGCCTGCCACTTCTGGCCTTAACAAGAACTGTGCCTGTGGTCTTCCATTTCCTCACTATGTTCCTCACAGTGGACACTGATAGCTTATATCTCTGTGATAACTTTTTGTAGCCTTCCCCTAAACCATAATGTTGAACAGTCTTTGTTTTCAGGTCATTTGAGAGTTGTTTCAAGGCCTCCATGTTACCACTCTTCAGAGGAGAGTCAAAGAGAACTTGCAATTGGCCACCTTAAATACCTTTTCTCATGATTGGATGCACCTGCCTATGAAGTTCAAGGCTTAATGAGCCACCAAACCAATTGTGTGTTCCAGTTAATCAGTGCTAAATAGTTACAGGTATTCAAATCAACAAAATGGCAAGTGTGCCCAAATTTATGCACCTGTCTAATTTCATTTTGATGCATATTGCACATTTTCTGTTAATCCAATAAACCTCATTTCACTACTGAAATATTACAGTGTCCTTCAATTATTTGATAGCTCAAAATGAAATTGCTGATCCAAACACCCAATTTATAAATGAAAATCGTGGAAATTGTCAGGGGTTCCTAAACTTTTTCATACGACTATCTGACAAGATCTGAGAATTCCTGCAACTTTATTTGTATCAATAATGATAACCTTTTCCATGCAAGCTCCATCTTACAAAGTTCAACCCCACCTCCTCTTATTTCACAAGTGGATCCTCTGCCAATCCAGGAGCAACAGTTCCTAGTCCCAATCCCCAATCTGGACATAACTGTACTCCCACTCACCTGACTTCTGTCCAGCTCTCTCTCTCTCTCTCTCTCTCTCTCTCTCAATCTCTCTGTATCAGTTTAGTGCTTAAATGTTATAAATCACATTGCTGCCAAAGCAAATAGTGCAGGTAAACTTAACTAAGATTTATATACTTAGAATGCATATATATCTGTATGTATGCATAATTATAACAAATACGATAAACAAATCAGATCAATCAAACCATAAAAATTCTAACAGATCATTTTCTGAACATATTGTTTATAGTGTATATTCACTGTGTGTACAAGTCATATACTTTACAGGGAAGACTGCAGTGTGTCCTTCTCCTAAGATGATTTCTCTCTCTCACACACACACACACACACAACAAGGTTGTGTGCTAATCATAGAGTTATTTTCAAATTTTTTCCCCGGATTCAACCTTTTTGCTCTTCTGTGTTTAGGGGGAGGGGGGCTGGGGGGGTGTTATATTGCTGTTTTCCTGAAACCACACTGTGAATAGCTGGAGAATGTATACAATTTTATAGGCTAGGATGTACTGATGATTTAAATTTCACACTCAGATGAAAACAGTGCAGAAAGTGTTTTCTTCATCTATGTCTGAGCCCTCAAGAGTGCCTGAGTGTGTCCTTTTATTTTATTTTTATTTTACAGCTCTAGACAGGTGACAAATTAAAAGTAAGTTGTTTGGTCACCACAAGCCTGCAGAACGACTTTAACGTGGCTTGGCATAGATCCTGTGGAAATTTGCTCAGGGCACTCTTTGTACTCACTCTCACTCATTTTCTACCGCTTATCCGAACTATCTCAGGTCACGGGGAGCCTGTGCCTATCTCAGGCGTCATTGGGCATCAAGGCAGGATACACCCTGGACGGAGTGCCAACCCATCGCAAGGGCACACACACACACTCTCAATCACTCACGCAATCACACACTATGGACAATTTTCCAGAGATGCCAATCAACCTACCATGCATGTCTTTGGACTGGGGGAGGAAACCGGAGTACCCGGAGGAAACCCCCAAGGCACGGGGAGAACATGCAAACTCCACACACACAAGGCGGTGGCGGGAATCGAACCCCCAACCCTGGAGGTGTGAGGCGAACGTGCTAACCACTAAGCCACCGTGCCCCCCGGCATTCTTTCTAAACAAATAAATAAATAAAAACGTTCAGTTATGGTGTGTTTTGATGATGGAGGTGAGACACTATCACTTGAGAATAACTTTGTATTTAAACACTGTCTACATGATTGTTCTCATGAGCTCAAAACTAAATCATTCAAAATGAATCTAGAAACTCCAGAAGACCTTAAAAAGCTACATGAGAGGGATTTTTAATTATTAATTTTTATTTCTAATAATAATAATAATTTGAAAAATCATTGATTACATAATTCAATAAATAAAGGCGTTCAGAGTGAGTAAATCAAGTTATCCCATATGGGAATGTGACCCCTTTATTCTGCTTTAAGGGGACAAGATGTACTCATATCATATATGATATACATTTCTTCAAATTATTCGTCATTGATTTTTAACTTTAAACTGCTACCCATGTGTATCTCACAAAAGGTGTTATTTTGGACATTTGGAATTGCATTATCTATTGAGATAATTCACATTAAGAATTGCAGATCATCATTTACAGTCTTTTTTTTTTTACAGTCATGTACTGTAAGGCAGACTGCAACCTGCTGTTTATCTGTCAAGTCCCTGTTGAGTATGTTTATTCCAGTAGAACAAGTCCTGTCATAAAATTAGTAGTTATAAACATATTCAGTTTCAGTTACATGCACAGTGACAAGATACCAAATGCCAACCCAAACATCTCCACAACAAGTACAATAACTGGAATTAAAGGAAGTCTTTAAAAGAATTTCTCAGAAACTACAATCTAGGTTGCCTATAACAAACAACATGACTCATGTATTGTACAGTACACATTATAGCATATATTTAGGTCTGGTGTTGTTTGAAATCAGCAGTCAGTGACAGTGAGAACACACAATAGTATGACAGTGAAATTGTGTGTCAGCATGGCATTATCTCTGGGAATTGTCCTAAGGCATATGAATCATGACCAGATTTAGACAAGCAGTGCATGGATTAATATTGCTGCATTTGTAATTTTAGTCTTACATTTATTATTCTTGCTGGAAAGATTTATTAAATGCAGTATAAAATTGAAGGAGCAGGCTATGTAATTTATTAAAAAATGGAGAGTCTCCATATGACCTTTTGACATGTTCATGCACAGCTAAAAGGTTTAGCATGGAAAACTGGCATGCTTAACACTCATATGTGCTCCTTGCCGTTATAAAAGCCTCAACTCTTCTGGAAAGGCTTTCCACTAGCTTGTGGAGCGTGACCATGGGGATTTTTCCATTCAGCCAAAAGAGCATTAGTGAGGTCAGGCACTGTTGTTGGGTGAGGAGGTCTGAGGAGCAGTCAGTGTTCCAGTTCATCCCAAAAGTGTTCATGGAGGTTGAGGCCAGGGCTCTGTTCAGGACACTCAAGTTCTTTCACTCCAACTTTGGCAAAGTATGTCTTATGGATCTCGCTTTGTGCACAGGGGCGTTGTTATGTTGGAACCATTTGGATTTAGGCAAATACACAATGAAATCATCAGTGTGGGTATAGCTTTTGTGATGTGCTGATGTGAATGTAACTTGCAAATGGATGAAATGTTTGAAGCTAAGCAGGGTGGTTAATGGTATATAGTATAGTGCCCTATAGGGGGAGTAATGAGCCATTTATTATCACTTATATTTAAGGTTTCTCAGCCTCGGATTCTCTGAACTGAGTAATGTGTCCACTCTATTGTGTAGAATGCTGATAACAAGGCAGCAGAGCATTCTGATCATCAGCACACAATACAAGAGGGCAGATTGGTATTAGTGGCTAATGTTCAATCTAATGCCTACCCAGAGGTGTCAAATCTTATCTGCCAAGGGTTGGGATGATTGTAGGTTATCATTCTAACCATGCAGAGACACCAGTGGCCTCAGGTGTTACAGGTAGTCACACAAGCCCAGGAGGAATTAGACCATGACCACCTTCAGTCCAAAGACACACTGGCTATTAGAAGCAGCCAGCTACCTTGAGGTGCCCTTGTTTTCCTATCACATTATTCCCATAAAGTTAAGGTTGTATGGGTGAAGTTAGAGAGGATACACTGTGATGCATGCACTTAGAGGTCTGCTGCTCACGGAACTGCTACAACCTGAGTTTTTTTCATCATGCACTTTTTCCAGGTTTAATCCCTGTAGAACATCATATTCACTGCCTTGGTGGTTAGGATGGGCAAAATAGAAAAATGTTCTGCTCTAATGACTACAGTACATACATAATTAATGTATTTTCAGAACAGTTTGTCTATATAATGGGACTCACGTTCTTTAATTTGAAATACAAATTAGTCTATTTTCATTCAACTGATATTAACATACCCCATATGAAACATGCCTGTCTTGAGGATTGTGAAACAAATATCATAATTAACTGAATATCTCATCAAATCAAAGACACTGAGTGAGAGACAGTTGTGTTGGTGAAAATGTTTTGCTGATGAGAGATGTCAGATTAAAATAGCCAGATTAGTTTGAGCTGCTAAGGATATAGTCAGTAACTTATATAATCACTTTTTACAACACTTGGAGGCACAGAAGCATCTCAGCATGTACAAAACATTGAACCTTGTGGTGGATGAGCTACAACAGCAGAAGAGCACATTGGGTTACATTGGGTTCCAGTTCAGCCAAGAACTGGAATCAAAGGCAATCATGGGCATGGACACAAACTTGACAGTTAAAGATTAAGGGAACAATCACCTTGTGTTTTTCTAGACTTCAGCTGATCAGTTCTGCCTACTACACTTGTAAATCTGATTATATGAACTACTATAGACTTCATGGCAACCTAAAGAATTGAATGAATTGAATGAATGAACTGTCCTTTTATTTATTGCACCTTTTATTTATTGCACCATTCTGTGTAAATGCTCAAAGTCAGTGAGCTCACACTTTTTCTTCACTCTGTTATTGAAGTGAACATTAACTCAAGCTTATGACCTGTATCTGTAGGGTTTTTATGCATTGTAATCCTGCCTCCATAATTGGCTATTAGATATGCCAGTTCACATTTTTTCCTTTTTAGAATTCTTATTTTCATTTTATTCATAATAATAATAATAATTATTATTATTATTATTATTATTATTATTATTATTATTATTATTATCATCATTATGATGAATAAAATAAAAATAGGAATTCTAAAAAAAAATTCTAAAAATTCAAAAAAAATTTGTTAAAAAATGGGGATGAGTTGGTGGTGAATTTGATACTAAATATCTGTGCAAGTAATTAATCTTTATTTTGACTAAATCGGTCTATAAATGTTTGAGGTTTTCTAATTACCTTACAGTAGTTATTTTCTTTCAGTGATAAAGCATGAGTATTGGTAATTTCAGAAATGGTTTTAATTGTACCATCTGGAAAACATGGTCTATCAGCTTGACCAGCATGTGTTTTGGCAGCTGATAGCTGATATGACAAAGCTGAATTCTTTATGCAATATGGTACAGCACATCATTATTTTTGTTTTAATGCTTGTATTTTTTTTATGTATGATTTAAAAAGCGTTATATTAGTCGTTAACAACTGCAGATTATGTTTTAATTGAATAGTCAGATTTTTTTTTAATTGTATGACCTTTTTATTTATTTAATCTTTAAATAACCAATCACTGATCAAATAATCTGAAACATTTATTCTGAGAACAAATATCTTACAGCAGATGACTGAATTTTATGGAACCAAGTGCAACAGAATCACCAAAAGCCATAAGATAAGTAAGGTACCAAAATAGTATGAAACAATGCAGACATAAATAGTTAATCAGTGACACTCTTGTCTTGACAGTTAATTATACAGAGTAAAATGTCTGCTAGGTTTCATTTGCAACAGTTAATAGACTGAGCATACACTGTAAGTACAAATCACCATAAAAGACAGGCCTGATATTTTATAATGCCATTAATTAAAACTTTCGATATGCACTCTTGTGATAGGTACTCTATTTTATCGAAGGTTTTTGAACATTTAACCATCACACCCATATGTGCTTTTTGAATATGCCATTCTAAATTTAGTCCCCATTACCTGCTATAATAACCTCCTGTCTTCTGGGAAGGCTTTCCTCTAGACTTTGGAGAGCTGCTGTGGGGATTTGTGTTCACTTAGCCACAAGAGCATTACAGCGTTTCGGGAACTAAAGTCAGGCATGGAGTCTTGGAGTGCAGTCGGTGTTCCAGTTCATCCCAGTGCTGTCCATTGGGGTTGAGGTCAGGGATCTATGCAGTCTCAGTTTGTTCCACACCAAACTTGGCAAACTTTGTCAATAGTTTGAAGAAGACCTACATATGGGTGTGACTGTCAGGTGTCCACAAACATTTGGCTAGTGTATTAGATTAGATTGTAGCACTCCGATCTAATATGCACATCCAACATCATTGCTAATTTAAATTCGCTTACAGCATATAGCAGACAAAAGTGAGTTAATGTGAGTTACATTTATCTCTGATTTTATACAGCTGTGCAATTGTGGGTTAAGAGCCATGCTCAATGGACCAGCAGTAGCATCTTGGCAGTGCTTGGATTTCTGACCAGAAGTCCGATGTCTTAAGCACTGAATCATCACCACGTTAACACTGTTCCCAAAACTTAGAAATAACAAAAAAATATTACAATTTACAGGATCTCCCTATTAATCACTACTAGTGCTTCACTTTGTCAGTGGGATTGAATCAGAATCAGAGTGATCTTTATTGCCAAGTATGTTTTCACATACAAGGAATTTGTTCTAGTAAAGAAGCTCCACAGTGTAAACAGAATGGCATTGAAAAGACATGAACAGATATATATATATATATATATATATATATATATATATATATATATATATATATATATATATATATATATATATATATATATATATATATAATATAGACAGTTGTATGTACAGTGGGAAAATGTGCAAATTGAAATATAAATGTGCAAATTGAAATATAAATAAGTAAGTATGTGTTTTAAGTAAATAATGTAAGTATATATAAGTAAATATAAGTTGATAGAAATTATAGTAGTTTGTAAATAGTACTTGGTTTAACATTGTGTAAATACAATTCCTGGTTTGTGGTTGTATGATTAAAGAGTTATTTCTAAAAAAAATAATAATAATAAAAATCTATTATTTTCTATTCTGTTAAAACTCTAGTCAATCCGTATGCAAATGAGTCTTTGACGTCACTTGGCGAATTTTTTAGCTACTTTCTCCTCCTAAATTCATGCAAACTGCTCACGTGAAATCACGTGAGTCGAACTTTAATATGCAATGTAATGTTCTGGGTCTAAGTATAACTAGATTTGATTTGGTTCTTCTGTTAATCAACGTTATTTCCAGAAGTGGGTTTTAAAAAAAAAACGCAATGCAAATTGACGTCTCCTCTGTGGTTGGAGCACAGAAAGTCCTGACCTCCTCATTATTCATCCAGCTTGGGGTTGAAACCTTCCATTCTAGTGATCTTCATTGAAAAGCGAATTGTAGCCGCCGTCATCGTCCTCTGTGCTTTGTCTGAGACACACAGAGGCTGGGCTTTAATAAGTGCTGAGCTGTGGATCTGTTGTTCATATCATCCAAACACAGCACCAAACTCAACTCAACACCTTCTTCAGTAATGGGTGAGTTATTATTATTAATAGTAGTAGTAGTTATAGTATTTCTTTACCAACCTGCTGTATGTAACTTTGTTATGGTCCAGTTAAATCCATTTGTTTGTTTGTTTGTTTGTTTATAATATGGTTAAAGTCATGAATGCTGGAATAAATTCCCGTTTTATGTTTTTGTTTGTTTGTAATACGGTTAAAGTCATGAATGCTGGAATTAATTCCCCTTGTTTGTTTGTTTGTTTGTTTGTTTATAATATGGTTAAAGTCATGAATGCTGGAATTAATTCCCCTTGTTTGTTTGTTTGTTTGTTTGTTTGTTTGTTTGTTTGTAATACGGTTAAAGTCATGAATGCTGGAATTAATTCCCCTCAGATAGGGTTTGTGTTTCTGTTCATCCTCTTGGTGGGATTAAAAACGTCTTCCACTTGTTTTACCTTGACTGTAATGATGGTGATGTTAGCATCATCTTGTGCTGCCTCCACAAACATCGATTTTCTCATTTCTATGAAAATTCTGCCTTTTAAATGAACATTTATTGTCTGAAGAAATACAAGTTGCTGGGGCTGAATGAATGGAAGGGTGAACACAAGCTCTGTAAAGCCCTTCTTCATCCACCATTATGTTAGACCTAAACCCTGCCATGCACCTTCTGTCCCTCCCAGGGCATCATGGGTGCAAGTAGCTCCTTTTTTTGTTGTATCATCCTGGGAAGGATCTACCAGCACCTCCCCCAGCACCCTTTCTGCACCCGCAGTCACAAGCCGTCACCTCCCCTCCCCTCCATGCCAGCTTTCAAAAGTAGATCTGTTTGTGTCCGAGGTGGCTGTGGCCTTTTGTTTGCGTCAACATTGCTTGCCCTTGTGCCCCCAAGCTGCTTTGAGACAAAGAACATTGTCAATGGAACCACAAAAGGAGCCACTCTCCCTTGGTGCCTTGGTCCTCCCTTTTTTCTCACACTCTGTGGGCTGTGGTGCACCCCAATATTCATAATGAGAAAAATCCCTGCTTGTTTGTAACTTATTCGATAAGCAGTTTTATGCACCCAGCTGGTGCAAGTGAATGCTTCAGTGTTTCCAACATAGGATGGATATTCACTCATTGAAAATATCATGAATAGTTTATCTGTGCTAATTTGTACTATTTTTAAACCATTGTGATTGGTGTCACCACTGGAAAGTCACTGGTGGACAAGGAACCATACAATACTTGTATTGAGCAAATATATGCCTGTATGAGAGTGCTAAGCTAGGATTTTTGGGATTATATACAATGAATATATATATATATATATATATATATATATATATATATATATATATATATATATATATATATATATATATATATAAAAATGCTTTTTAATGAGAAAGTTACTCAGATAATAAGCAGCTAATAAAAAAAGCAGTGAAGCTTGAAGTAGTTTCCTAGCTTAGGAAATAGAGTGGGGAAAACTATGCAATACAAACAAGCCTTGGTATTATAGAAAGAAAAGGAGATTTGATAAGGAGATTAAAAACATACGTTTTTGTATTGTAGGTTGTTATGAGTGCTGCATGCGGTGTCTGGGAGGAGTGCCTTACACATCTGTGGTAGCAACTCTCCTCTGCTTCTCTGGCATTGCACTGTTCTGTGGCTGTGGGCACCAGGCGCTCACGGAGACCGAGAGGCTTATCGAGACCTACTTCGCCCGCAACCCGCAGGACTACATCACACTAGCCTACCTGTAAATGCCATGTATTTCATTTTCCATGTAATGGAAAGTGCTTATCTAGGATTGTGTATAGAGAGCATGTGAAATGTCCTCTTCTAAGCTAAATGGAGGCCATTTTGAACAAGTATCTGAAAGAAGTCTCTTATGATATGCATTCTACTGTAGAAGACTAAAATTGATCCATTACTAGAGCTCTAGAGATCCTGGATGCATATACTTTGTCTTCACATATAATAATACATACAATGTACATTTCTTTTCAATTTTTCTCTCTCTCAGTATTGAGTATTTCCAGTACATTATCTATGGCCTGGCCAGCTTTTTCTTTCTCTACTGCATTGCACTGCTGGCTGAAGGCTTTTACACAACCAGCGCGGCAAAGCAAACGTTTGGCGAGTTCAGGAGCACCGTGTGTGGCCGCTGTCTCAGTACAACAGTAAGGACAGTTTGTTTGTGTATCTGTGTATTTTCTTCTATAAAGGGTGTTGTTTTTTTTTTTTTTTTTACTAGCAAGGGTTCTGTTTCAGAGTTTATTGGAATTATGTCTTTTCTGGAGTAACTTCTGGCTTGAAATTGACCTTTTTTCTCTCTAATAGACAAAAACCTAGCTTGACAGGAAGCACCTAAAACAGTCCCAATATTGACTGTGTGTGAGAGAGAGAGAGAAAGAGATTTAGCAGGTGGTGAGGGGATATAAGGACACCAACTAATGTGTGTTTTTTTTTCTTCACAGTTCATTGTGATCACGTATTTCCTCGCCGTCATCTGGCTGCTGGTCTTTGCTTTTTCTGCACTTCCTGTCTACTTTTTCTACAATATGGCTGCGACCTGTCGCACCATCGACTTTCTCTCTGAGACACCGTCAAGCATTAACCAGCTGTGCATGGATGCCAGACAATTTGGTAATGAACTCACACTTGATGCTTTTAATGTCTTCATCACACTTGTTTTGCCTCCTGACAGCTCCGGGATTTGATTTGGGCTCTTGTAATGCTGATTAAAATTCCAAGGTTGTCTTTTGGTTGCTGCCATAATATGTGTGAAATTGGCTGGTTATTAGGGCACGTGTGTGTGTGTCTGTGCATATTATGGAGAGACTGGGCTCTGTTGTGTTTTCTTCTACACCTGCTTACAAATATTTAATCAAATAATTAATTATTGGAGGTCAGAAAATGGGCTGTGCATGGACCGTGTACAGTCGTGGCAAAAGAAAGTGCACTCTCCATCAGTTCTGTGTTTCTGTATATCAGTTATCAAATAATTTCCTTACACAAACAGACACAAAAGATTTCAATATGTAGTTATTTTCTCAAAAAAATAAACCAACTTTCAGAAACCATATGAAAATATGTCCTACAATATTATAGTAATTAGCAGCCAGGTGTTACACAAAGAATTGCACAAAATTTGGTAATCAATATTACTACCTGTTCGGATAAGCGGTAGAAGATGAATGAATGAATGAATGAATGAATGAATGAATGAATGAATATTCATTCCTACCTCCTAGGAAAGCAGAACTTGAGACCACAGAGAATTGTTACTGTTCATGAGTCTGGGAAGAGTTGTAAGGCCATCTCCAAACTATTTAAAATTCAGCTTCTACAGTAAGAAGGATTAGTTGTAAATGGAGAACCTTGAACACATCTCCTCAGAAGTGCTCTTCTGTTCAAGGCCACACTGTTTAATGCTCAGCGATATAAAGAAAAACCCCAACATCGTGTGACCTACAGGCCTCAGTAAGCACATTATATGTTAATGTTCTTTACAGCACTACTAGAAAAAGACTGTCGAGCAAGGTTTTGAGATTCAGGCTTGTTTTTGCAGCCACAGGAGCTGGGAAATTTGCAGTCATTGAGAAAACTATGAGCTTCATTTTATACTGGTATAATTTTGAGACAAATGTGAGGTCATTTGTCTAAAAGGTCATATTGTGACAAGTGTGTGCAGGTTAAAGGTGGTTTTAAATGATACTGAATTATAGGGTTACTTGTTTTTTTCCCCACCTGGTATCTGAATGTTGGTTTACGTTTTTTTTCTCAAATCTGTCGTGTGTATTTTGTTACCATGTTACCTGAAGTTATTTGTTTGCTTATAGAAGTTAAAGATCTCACCATTGTTATTTAGCTCCCGATAAACATACCTTTCTACGGGTGCACTGTCTTATGCCCATGATCATATCTGTTTGTAGCTCTGATGCGTCGAGTTGCCATGGAATATTTATTGACTTTGCATTATTTAAAATGAGCTTTTTCTGTCTCCAGGTTTACTTCCATGGAACACTGTGCCAGGAAAAGCTTGTGGGATGACCTTGTCCAACGTATGCAAAACACGGGAGGTAAGTGATGCCTGAGGGCAAAATGTGATTGTTACTTCTAGTGAATCCTTAGAGGATCAGCTTCAATGTCTTGCCATAGATAGATCTGACATCACACATTAGTGCTTACAGCTCTGACTCGGTAAATCCCGTTGTTCTGTTTCACAGTTTTTCTTGACCTACGACCTCTACATTGCTGCCTTCGCTGGAGCTGGAATTACATTATTGGCTCTGGTGAGTAACAAGCCCAAAACCGCGGTCTGAAATGCTACAAACAATTAGTCGTGTGTCCCAGTGATGGTGTATCCCAGCTGTAGGTGGAGAAGAATTCAAATCCTCCATTAGTTATGAGCTCAGCTGCGTCTTCCCATAAAGAAAAGAGCACAGCGGTTTTGTGTATTTTTCTGCCAGGATTTTGGCATATTTCTCAGCAGTGTGAGAATGTCATGACTGTATGATGTGTCTGCATGTGACTTTTCTGCACACAGGTTTCTCATTAGTGCCAGCATGGGCATAAAAGCCACAACAGGGCAAAAGTTTTAGCTTTTGCATAAACAGGCACTGGATAAGTTAAGAAAGACGTGATAGGGTGATGTGATGCAGAGTTCCTCTTACTATCCCCAAATAGATCATTTTCAGTGCAGTCTTAGTCTTTTATTCTTCTTGTACCACAGCAATTTGATTGGAAGATTACAGTATCAAATTCTTAATGAATTATACTATTGTATTTATTATAGTTAAAATATTATTGTGCAATATCTGTAAAACAGGGTAGTTCCTGTTAGCACTTACATTCTAGCAGTTATAAACTATTAAACTATAAATCCTTACCAGTCTGTCTTTATTTAATACTCTTTTGGAATTACTAAGAGGGGAAAAATGCAGATGATCATATTACAGAGAAACCAGGAAGCGCAAAGGTCTGTCCTAAAGAATTTCCTGTAGAAGTGTGGAAAACATATTAACAGCTAAAAAGTGCTACTCCTCTTGCTATAACTTGTACGTACTTAGTCCTATAAATGTTAAAGAAACTTTATCTTATCAGTTATTATACTTTTAATGCTTTTAATCTGTTAGTATTAGTTAGATTATGTAGAACATCCACCATCCAAGTCCCTGTAAATGGCTTGTTGCAATAAAAACAAAAACATTGTAAAATGAGTGTATTTATATAATGCTGTGATTGTATTACAGCCAGGTCTACTGTCAGTACTACTGGTGTGGAAAATTAATCAACACCGTCTAACCAAAACCAATCTGATTTGAGAATTTGATGCTTTATCAAAAAAATAAAAAGTGCCCTTTTTATTGTTGTTGTTTTGCTAATGTTGGGTTTTTTGGTGTTTTTGATTTTACAATATTTAGTAATGCAAGGTTTTAACTTCTGCTTGTTGTTTTAGATGTAAACTAGGACACGGTTTCTGTTAATTATTATTCTTTTTCGTTATAGTTTACTACTCCTACAGTGATCAACCTGACACTCGCTGCTAATTCCTACATTTTGTGTCCTCTCTGCTTTTCTCTCTGTAGCTCACGTATACAGTCTCCACTACCTATAATTTCACTGTTCTACGTTATCTGGGAAGGAAAGGCTTAGCTGCACGGTGTTAACATTCTCTGTCCTTTCCTGCAATCCATGCTGTTTCTGTCCACTCTGCACCGTATGGAAGGACAGAAGGAATTTCTTCACCTACCTGTTCAACATCTCTGTTTCTCCTTCTAAGACTTTCTTCTTGTTTGACTGACACACTGCTGAGCGTTTGTCCAGAAGGTAATGATGTAAATGTGAACCCTGGAGGCTGCTGTTGTTCTTGAGACAGGACAACAGACTATTAAAATACCAGTGACTGTAACACTGCTTTACTGTAAGATTGTTGTGCCACGATTTTATTGTGCCTTTGTTAGTGCCTTTTTCTTCCCTGATGGACAAATGACTCAGTTGGACAGGAAGCACAGGGTTGCATGGTGTTTGGTACTGAGATGTTTAGTAGAGGATTTATCTCACTTTTTTCCCCTTTATTGTTTTAATATATCTTTTGCTGTTTATATTTGTGATTTTGAAAATAGCATTTTTGTCTTTTCTATAAAAGTGCCTACATCCCTTACAAGCCGTGGGATGTTAGTTTCCCTCCAATCCCGTCCACCATGGATGTTATCTAGTGTTACTCTATAGTTGAATAGCAAGGTTTAGTTCTTTTTTTTTAGATTTGTTTTAGTAAACAGAAATAACTGATTTAATATGTGAGAAACTGAATAGCGCATATTGTTTAAATGTTTCTTTTATATGTACTTGGGATGGACAAGCATGTTACTATGGTGATAACCTTTCACATCTGGTCACCATGGTGTCTAGACATGTGAATATGGACTGACTTGCTGTGACCTCAGCACTTTTTTCTCACAGTCCAGAGAATAATAGAGTTGCGGGCAATTTTGAGACGAATGTTGGTTTGAAACAAGGGGGAGGACAAACGTATATCGGGATAATCAGCTTTACATATTCGCTGAGAGTCTTTAGAGGCAACGCAGCACCACAAATATCAAATTCACAAACAGTCAATCATTTGCTGATAGTTTTCAATATTTAACACTGATTTCTGAAGACATGGTGAGTGCTCAGGCTCCCCCTAGTGGCAGCCGTGTTCATCTCAAACTGACTGTCCATATGGGGGGAACAGTTTATTGTCCATCCCTGTAACTATCAGGAGAAAATAGTAGTTATTGTGTAACACACAATTATTTTATTTTTTTTTTTACTAATCCTTATTTACACGTTATGCATCAAATTGTTGTTTTATTTTACTAGCAATATTTGTTAAGTGTTTTGTAAGTCAAATGGCGAGAGCATCCCCACGAGTTTGGTCATAAATAAAGGAAATCAGATGAGGTGTATTGTTCTGTGTGAGAAAGAGGCCTCAGTAAGAGGTCTGTGTAGATCCACCAGGGTTCGTGTAGAGGATGTGGATAGTTTCTTTTTCTCTTTGGCAGATTCACTGTCCTCTGCACCTGGCTAAGTGGCAGATTCTGCTAAGAGACCAACGATACAGAATGAAAGGGGAGAGGAGAGATGTGCTGTTCAGCAGGATCTCGAAACATCACAGTGGCAGTATCAGTTCTCCTTACGCCACCAAGCCTACTGATGCATAACGGCAGGATTTCCCTGAAACATTCAGGCCTGTTTTGGCTAATATACTAGAAGTTAAGCAAGTATGTTTAGTTTGAAAGCAAAAATAGACCATTATAGTAAATGTTATGCATTACATGTCATACTGGATGCTACAATGCTAATGAAGTGCTTTAATTTCAAAGCTTGGTATTATCTTGCTTAAAAGATTTTTTTTTTTGGCTTTTTTTTTTTTTTTTAAGCTTAAGTATCTCAGTGATTTATTTTGGACACTTAAAATATGATGTAATTTGGGGATCTCTGTGAAAATACACACCTTGATGTTCCTCTAAGTGGTTTTGAATGATTTTTTTTCTTCTAAGATGAACATTATCTTGTCAGTGAAGCAAACCACACAGTGTTGGTCAGTTGAAAGGTTTATTCACACGGTACTGGATATCTGCCAACTGCATTAGTTCGGTTTGTAAACAAAAGTGCTGACTACCTTTATTGCCGAGACCGATATGATGCCAGGCGCTGGGCTGGACGGTTGAAGAAACTCGCCTGTTCTTCAGGATCGTTATACAATTTGAGCTCTGTTCCAAGCACATTAAGCAAATACTGTGGTGATGGATTAATGTTGTATGTCAGAAACATTAAGTACAACCCATACAACATTTAGCATGAACAAAGCCACTGTACTAATAAATAGCTGGACTTGTGGCAGATTTACAAAGCAATATTTTGTCAGAACTTTAACTAGTATTCCAAAATACACAAACAGCACACAAAAAAGAAGTAAACATGGATTATTGCAACATAACAGAAGTCTTAGTTAACAAACTTCAAAATCATTTACAGCCATTTTTAAAGGAATTGGTAAATAAATCAAAAACTCATTTCAGTATATGCAACAACAGACACTTTCCCTAGAACACAACACTTATAACAAATAAAAAGAACTCCAAACAAGGTAATAACATTTAAAACTGGATCCAAATCACAGTGAACACATGACATTCAGGTACCTTAACTTATAATGCTATCAGCTTTCGGCAGTTCAACGTTTTCCACAGCAGAGAAGAAATAAGGACGGAGCTGTAGTTAGCGTGAGAGGAGACGTTGTGCTGAAACTGATGCTGTTTCACAGTGAACCATCCTCATTAAACCTCTGAGAAAGAACCTGCGATAAATGGAGGGAGATTTGCGACTCGTATAGGCCACTACATGATCCGTTAGCAGGACAGTTGAATAAAGCAAATGGTGGAGTTTACATGCAAGAGCAAGCAGAGGCAAGGGCCTTACTTTAGGTTAATGCAACATGGCCATTTTTTTTTTAGTTAGTAAAGGACTGATGAGCTACATCTGTTGCTTAAATATACACAGCAATAGTAGATATCAAAATTTGTACGAGTTCTGTTTTACTCAGAAAGACAGGTCAATATCTCATGGGATTAAGGGTTGGGGAGGGGTGTTAAATACCTTAACAATATCAAAGCATTGTGTACCAAATATGTCTGAAAACAAACGACTGTGCACAAGTACCTTTTGCAACACAAATTCAAGACAAGTGTGCTTTGGTTACATTTTTTTCACATTCAGATTAGCAAAAAAATTATTACTTTTTTTTTGCCATTTAAAAGTAAAAGGCAGCAAAACAATGAGACATAAAACCGCTGACCCAGAGCACAAATGTTCCTGATGGTTAAATGCAACAAAAGCACATTAATGCTGACTTAATAGCAAATCTTAATAGTTTACTAGACTCTGATGTGACTGCACTCTATAGAAAGGGCCACAGCTCTTTTTTTTTTTTGAATGAGACAGCCCTTATTTTTAGTGTGACACAGTATGGTACATGCTTCACAACTGCTCCAGTGTCAGGCAACCTTAAAACAAAGTACCATAGCGTCTGTATAAATAAAAATAATTCGTGTTCATACATAAACCATAAAACAGAATAAACTTGTAGAACAAAAGCAGAATCAGGAACTTTGTGGTTAGGCTCCTGTATATCATCACAACAGAACTGAAAACACAATCATTCTGATAAAGAAGAAACAAGTGACCTTCAGGAAGAGAAATGTTCAAAAACCCTGTGCAGCACAAGAGCCTCTGGTAGGAAACAGTTAGATACTATAGCATATCATAGACACAAAGTGTGCAATTTCTCTCACTAATCAAGCCAGAAATGATATGCAGTCAAGGTTATGCTGCATTCTTATCGTACCGCTGTCCTTTTGTGAGTGTAGGCAGAGATTAGGAGCATTCACAAGGTTAATGCAACACAGCAACGATTTTTTTATCCGAAGATGTTCCTGTGTGGTGTCTTACA
Organism: Tachysurus vachellii; assembly: GCF_030014155.1. Classification (NCBI taxonomy): domain Eukaryota; kingdom Metazoa; phylum Chordata; class Actinopteri; order Siluriformes; family Bagridae; genus Tachysurus; species Tachysurus vachellii. The sequence continues at coordinate 18,262,009 of NC_083472.1, forward strand.
CACACTTACACACACACACACACACACACACACACAGACACACAGACACACACACAGACACACACACACAGACACTGTATGGGTTACAGATCTTACTCCAGTAAGTTAAGTCCAGTATAACCTCAGACTGAGGACATGCCCCTCCTTCATCATACCACTGGCTCTTTTGCAAATGCATGTAGAGAAGCAGGCCAAAACAAACTGTACCAGTAACACTGTATGAGCACTTCTCTAGCATCTGTACCTAGATAAACCTATAAAGTCCTCCCATCAAGACTCTACAATGCCCTGTATCTTTTCCCATTTCATTACATTGACCTTTACAGGAGCAGGCAGCGATGAGAAGCATCTAGTATGTTAACACCATTTGAAGCCTTTAATCTCAGCGAGACCATCAGCAACAGGAAGCGCGGGATGCCTTGCGGTTGCCGTGCAGGTCAATGGTGCTTCCGAGCAAAGTGTGATCAACGTGATCTTCGCAGGCCAGCACTTCACGCACAGCGGCCTCAAAGGCTGCGCTTACATTGGTGTCGTCTTTTGCACTAGTCTCGAAGTACGGACAGTGGCCGTTCTCCTGGCACCAGGCGCGTGCCTCCTCCTCAGGTATCTGCCGTTCTCCGTCCTCAACCTTGTCCACCTTGTTTCCGAGCACGACGAAGGGGAAGCGCTCAGGCTCACGCACATCCGAATAGCGCACAAACTCCTGCTTCCAGGCACTTAGGTTGTGGAAGCTCTGTGCATCGTCCACAGCGAATGTCAGTAAACAACAGTCGGCGCCACGGTAGAATGGTGTGCGTAGGCTCCTGAAGCGCTCTTGACCCGCAGTGTCCCAAATCTGCAGCGTGACAGGACGCCCGTCCACCTCCAGGTCGCGATTCAGGAATTCCACGCCGATGGTGTGGAACGAATGTGAATCGAATCGGTCGCTCACATAACGATTCATCAGCGAGCTCTTGCCCACACCGCCATCACCAAGCAGGATGACCTTCAGGAGGAGGCTCTTGCCGCTCATGATGCCAGAGACGGCAGGCTCAACGTGACCTACAGAGACGCACACAAGCATGCAGAATAAATGAATCATTATTAAATCTGCTGGTAGCTCATTTTTAGCTATTACCAGTTACCACACTTTACACAGGTTTAGTAAAGATTCCTGATAGTAATTCGAAGGTGGTTAAGCCCCAGAACCGGGCCCTTGAGCAAGTCTCCTACCTGGGGCTGTGACAACTAATCAATAAAATCAATGAAATTTAATCATAACAAGTGTCAACTAATTTCATCATTGATTATTTGGTCTGTATTATGTAGCACACTGTGGCATGTGCTGTGGCACCTTCAGACTAAAAACACATTTGAAGGAAATTTACATTCTTACAACAGAGAAAATGATAGAGACAAAATGCTGGAAAAGATGTCATTGCTTAATATTAAATTCTCTACTTGTGCACATATGTACACGTAGAAGTGGTTCGTCAAGTTACCATTGTGTATTTGATTCCTCACACAGTTGACCCTAAAGCTTTGCAGACATTTCAACAGACTGTAAATGATTTGACTCTTACAAACAAGGCAAGAAAAACTCAGTGTTTCAGTTTATATTGAATCTGACTGGTCAAAATATAACAGAGCTTTAAATGCAGTCTACGACTCGTCAGTAAGACTCTATTAAATTAAAATACTGGTATTCAGGTAAATAATGCTAAAGTAAATACTGCTATTTATTAAAAGAGATCCAACAACTGTATTCCACATGACTCACAAAACTCTAACCTGCTTGCAAATCGACCCCCAGCATGCTGAATAAATCTCTACAGAAGAACGCTGTGTGAACTAAACAGTCTTGGTTCTGGCGTGTTTATCTGGCTAGATGACGCTCAGACTTTGGACCGGGGAACCTCCCTGTTATATGAGACAGAGATTGGCCGAAGACAGTAGTTTGTATTTTGCAGAAGAATAAAAGAAATGTTCCATCTTTTCAATCAACAAATCTCTGCATACTTGCTTATCTTTAGTGGAAATCAGTTTACTTCCTGTTTACTTATTTTACATGTTTAATCATTTATGCAGATATTCTACATTTATTTAAATTTCCAATCAAACAATTTGTAAATTATTCTCAAAATTTGTATAATTTGTCCTTTCCTGAAAAGAACCCAATTAAACAAATGATGCCAATAGCTTTAACATGTATTTATTGAGCAAAATTATCCAACTTTACATATCTGTCTGAAAACACATGAACTTCTAGGAGTACGAGTTCATTTACAGGTGTAATTGAAGTCAGTTGTTTCAACCAAGGGGATGACAATCAGCCGTGAGTTTAGCAGGCCTTCCCGTGTTTTCAGAACATAAATTGGGCCTTCACGATCAATATCTATTCTTCATAAAGCAAGTTTAGAAAAGTGTGCCATGCTTCAATAAAAGAAGATTCCTGAGGACCTCGGGAAGAGAGCCATCAATGCTCAGCAGGCTGGAAAAGATTACAAAATCATTTCTAATAGAGTCTGGCTTCAACCAATCTACTGAGGTAGGTGATGGAGGAAATTCAGCACCACTGTTACACTTCCAAGCAAAAACCCGACCAAACGCACCGGGAACAATATTATAGGAAAAACTTATTATAGAAGCTTAATTGAAGAAGGTTTTATGAACAAATAATCCAAAATAAGACTTTTTGGTTTAATTTAAGTGTTATGCGTGGCAGAAAAACACTGCAATCCAACATAAGAATCTATTCTCTTTTGTGAAGCATGGGGTGATGGTATCATGGCGTGGGGCTCGAGTACTATTGCTATTAGTGATGGATGAATTCCTAATTGTACACATTCTCCAGGGGAAACTCAGAGTATCAATCTGTTAACTGAATCTTAACCTCACAAGGGTCACGCAACAAGACAAATGACCCTAGGCACATAAGTGAGTCTACAAAGAATGGTTTAAGATTTATAATGATTAAAAGATTAAAATTTTTTGGAATTGCCAAATCAATGTCCAGACCATATCACAACAGAAATGTTGTAGAAGGACCCATTGCAGGACCACCATCATCATTGAGCTGAATGATGTTGTAAGGAGAAAAATTCCTCCAGCCGTTCGTGCACGATTGAACACCATTTACTGTAATGTTCGGTTAAAGATATTGCTGCTCATGGGGATTATATCAGTTGCTGAACGCAAAGCTCTACATACTGTTGTGCAAAAAATATATTTAAATGTTGGATAATTTTGCTTAACCAATAAATGTAGAAACTATTATTTGTTTCTCTTTAGGATCTGATCACATTCAGGTTATATTTAACGCTAAAATCCAGATATTCTTAAATGGTTTACAGACTTTCTAGAATCGCTGTACATCATGCATTTGGGCACATAAACAGACACACCTCGGTTTCTACCTGACACTATATGGTGACACAGGAAACCTCTAAAGTTGGATAAACACTGAGCACCATCAGGGAGACATTATTTCATGTTCGTCTCATTAGAAAACCTTTATTGTTTGAGTATCTTAGCAGTTATAAATTTATGATCACAATAAATATTTAATATCAGAAATCAACAACCACTGTAAGTAGTAGTTTTTTTGTTTTTTTTTTCCCCCAAAGTGGTCAATAAAAAAATCCTACGTTTAGTACAGGTGCAGTGGAAAAAATCTGTTAATTCTGAAAGAGAAAACAAGACATTCTGATTAAAACTGATTCTCTCATTGACACTGCAGTACAACAGTCAGAACCTACACGTCATTTTTATTTTTGTTTAAGCCCAATACCTGTAAACAGTAATTTCAGCTCTGGGTAAATATCTATTCGGTAAGTAAGAGCACTAAATAGGGTACGGTTGAGCTTCGCGCATGCGCAAAACACCAATTACCGACTGTTTTTTGCTTGATGCTAAAATTATTCTGAGCATTTCGGCTAGGTTATTTCTCGAAACGCCGACAATTGTCGTAGTATTATTTTATATGTTTTGTTTTTGTTTTGTTTGTTATTGTTGTTAAAACCGTCTTAGCTAAATACAACCGCTAACGCTAGTGCCAACGCTAGTGCCAATGCTAGTGCTAATGCTAGCTAGCTACAGTACATCATCCACTGCAGTGTTCATTACCGGTAAGCATTACTGACGTTTCGCGTCATAATTATACTCTAACTCAACGTAAATATGTTAAACCACAATAGATAACTGCATGTCCAAATAGAACAACGAGCCATGTTGTGAGTTTATGCACTTTTTTCTGTTATTGTCTCGAAATTACCTCATTGTGTATGTCACGTCCCTGCTGCTGAGATTTGACGCGCTCGCGCTCCAGCCTGCGTGTCCTGACCATCTCTGTCTGCCCTTGGTCCTAAAGTCCACCTTTTCCTGGGACGATAGTTTTAAATTACAGCTCTACAGAACAAAAGGCAAAAAATCATTTCTAGAATAACACTATTGTAAATGAAAAAAAACATTCGTACATATTCTCTTTTTCTCAATTTTGTTTCTTTTCGTTGTTTATCGTTGCCTTCTGTTTGATTGTGATGTGTCTCCAGAACGCTAGGGAGCGATAAATCCCACAGCCAGATAGACAAAGACAGACGGAGACGTGGTGTTTGTTGTGTTCTGTTTATTATTTCATGCAGTCGCGTGCTGAGTAATTATGGAAATATGATTTAAAGAGTTTTATTTTAATGCATGTTTTTTGTGTCCTATTGGGTTGTTTTAACTAGACTTGGATGAGCAAAGCATAGGTTTACAATCCAACACACGACAAATAGTTTGTAAGCGAACAATTTCAACAATTCTAAGTTAAAATAAGAAATATTGCTGCATTGTTACTGAAGTGTTTCTCTATAAAGCAGTGTGGAAGTGGAGAACATCTTCCTGCTCTTTTTAACATGTCCAGTGAATTATCACAGCACTAATCCAGTATTCTTCTTCCCTGTTTAGATGGCTGTCAAGGTCGTGTTTGTGCTCTGTTTGTTGCTTTGGCAGCTGTATGTGGTGCCATGTGCAGGTCAAGAGCCAGTAGACCTGAGTGCTTTCCAGCCCCAGAGTGCTCTCACTGACATGGAGTTTGTTAGTGTGAGCTCCTATCGAGGGCCGGGCAACACAGACACCCGCAGAAACAAGGAGCTGCCCATCCTGCTGTGGTGGAGTGGCAACTTGTTCCCACACTTTCCAGGGGATACGGAGCGTGTGGACTGCGCTCGCTCGTCCTGTCTGGTGACACGAAACCGCAAGGTCCAGCTGCACCGGCGAACCACCTCCATCATTTTCTATGGCACAGATTTCCGTGCATATGAGGCGCCGCTGCCTCGTCTGGCTCACCAGACTTGGGCACTCTTCCACGAGGAGTCACCAATGAACAACTACTTACTGTCACATGGGCCTGGAATCCGCCTCTTCAATTACACTGCTACCTTCCGCAGGGAGTCAGACTATCCACTTACACTGCAGTGGCTGCCGTCACTCAACTACCTGCTTCAGCCTACCTCAGTCTCTCTGGAGGAGAAGAACAGCTGGAGAAAAGCTGGACTTGCCCCAGTGTTGTACATGCAGTCCCACTGTGATGTGCCTTCAGACCGTGACCGCTATGTCCGGGAGCTTATGAAGTACATTCAGGTATTGTTTTTGAGAAACAGATGCATTTCCTGTTGAGCACTTCATACATTGTTCATTGGTTTTACTCAAACGTGTGGAAATGGTTTAAAAACTGGACAAATACACAAAGTTATAATGATGGATCACAATTATTCATCCTGTTTAGGGAAGAAATATTTTATTCTCATGTTATATTGTATTATAACAAAGCATACAATGTTATATACTGTATCTTTATTAGTAACCTTTAAGCTACATTCACACATGCAGGGATTTAATTGCTGCAATATTCCAGTCCAGTTGCTGTACTATGAAGTTGCGAGTAGGTTAGCTACTTATATTTTTTCAGTAGTGCAGCTAGTATTCCACTTGACAACAAATCAGCTACTGACCACTAAAATGAAACATTCTCTAAGGAACCATCTGGAGGGATGGTGTTTGTATGTAAAATTCACCAGTGTATATCTGCATCATAGTCTATGAGATGAGGGGAGAAGTAGTGTTGACTGTTTGACAAAAAAGAGGCATTCAAATCACACTATGCTCTGCTCTGCTCTTACCCCACTTTATACTATGCTTCTTTTTTAATGTAAAACTTAAGTTGAAATTTTTATCTCCTTTTAACTCTATTTTCATTGTAATCAATCAGTTTGGAACTTTATTTGTAGGTTGACTCATATGGAAAGTGTCTCAATAACAAGCCCCTGCCTGATTATCTAGAGGACACCAGCACTGCCACAGGTGAAGATCAACGCTTTATGAGCTTCGTGGCCCGCTACAAGTTCCACCTCGCTCTGGAGAATGGACTATGCCCCGATTACATGACTGAGAAACTGTGGCGGCCGATGCACCAAGGATGTGTGCCCATCTACAAAGGCTCATCCTCCGTTGGAGACTGGCTCCCAAACAAGCATTCTGCCATTTTGTTAGATGATTTTGCCTCGCCTCAAGAGCTAGCCAAGTTCATCATGGATTTGGATAACGATGACTCCAGGTATTTGCAATACTTGGAGTACAAGACGCCCAGTAAGATAACCAACCTTCGGCTCCTCGAAGGCCTTCAGAACCGAGAGTGGGGCATCAACGACATGAGCAAACCCAACTACCTGAACGGCTTCGAGTGTTTTGTATGTGACAGAGAGAATGAGCGACTGACGGCAGAAAAGAAGCACAGACGAGAGCCTGACAAGTATCCAGAACCTCAAACAAAGATGGCCAACAACACACACATGGGGTGTCCACTTCCTAGCCCTGCATATGGAGTCATAGAGGAGATTGATCCCAACGATGGGTAATGTTTTATTTGTTTGTTTGGTGTTTTTTTTTATCATTCTTATTTGTTCCTTAGGGGAAATCGGTTCTTTTAAATCCCGACTGTCTGACTGTTTTCACTGAATAGCAAAGTTTCTGAGTGATTAATTTTTAGCATCGTTCAGACTTTATAACATTTTCTTTTGTCTAGTGTCATTACTTTACATTCATGGCATTTGGCAGAAGCATTGCATTTAACATCCTGGTTAAATAATAATTAAATAAATGAAAACTGAATTCAGTCTAAAAATCTGCTGGCAGGGGGCACGGTGGCTTAGTGGTTAGCACGTTCGCCTCACACCTCCAGGGTGGGGGTTCGATTCCCGCCTCCGCCTTGTGTGTGTGGAGTTTGCATGTTCTCCCCGTGCCTCGGGGGTTTCCTCCGGGTACTCCGGTTTCCTCCCCCAGTCCAAAGACATGCATGGTAGGTTGATTGGCATCTCTGGAAAAATTGTCCGTAGTGTGTGATTGCGTGAGTGAATGACCGTGTGTGTGTCCTGCGATGGGTTGGCACTCCGTCCAGGGTGTATCCTGCCTTGATGCCCAATGACGCCCGAGGTAGTTCGGATAAGTGGTAGAAAATGAATGAATGAATGAATAGAAGCACACAATCTACACTATTCATTTATTTATTTATTTATTAAGTACTTCAGGTCGAGGTAGATTGATAGATATTGAATACCAACAACTCATTACATTACAATCATTACAATTTTTTTTACCTTGGAAGCGAGCAGCCCGAGCTCAGAATAATGCCATTATTAACCTGCATTCAAGCTACAAAGTGAAGGCAATACATGGACACCTGCATGTTTGACTTTTGTTAGCAACAAGCTAGTCAAATAACTTTTGATAAGTTATTTGACTTTTGTTAGCAACAAGCTAGTCAAATAACTTTGATAAGTGCCGTTGTATTCTACATGCAGATGTAGTAACATGATAGGAATCAGATTGATGGTATTCATGTGCTGATTGTAATCATGTTTGAGCTAAAATTCTGGTTTCTTAAAATAAAAAATGTAAAAAAAAAAACAAACAAAGTCAATGATGTGAAGTAGGTGCTGTGATCCTAATCACTGGGCGTTTGTATACAGGTGGCTTCAGATGTGGCCACAGGACTACTGGCAGAGTCTTGACCAGGCAAAAGGATTGGTGTCACTGATCCATCACAACGAGTCTGACCCTGGACGGCTATGGCAACACATCCACAGAATGGCTGTGAGCAGGAACAGCCAGTGACCTCTGAGAAACAACACCTCCTGAACTTGTATAAGAGAAGAATTTTTCAAACAACGGACCACTTTTACTCTACCAAAGACAAAATATACACTAAAGAACAATTAGATCCAACTCAGCTAGCAGTGCAATAATTTTTGACTTGTTAATGACTCATTTAGCTAAGGGCCAAAACCAGGGGAAGCAAAAAAAAAAGTCATTTTGTAAACATATTATATCTATACATTTCACATGTATTTCTGTTTTCGTCATTTTGTCATCATCTTATTTTCAGTGTTGTAAGACGGCTGTTCAAATCATATTTGGAAACACATTAGAACATGATCTGCATATGAATAGGATCGTTCTGCTTCTGTTTATCAGTGCAGATGTTCTGAACAAGCCCTTACATGCTTTATGAATAATTTATTTTTCAGGATGCTGAGCTTGACATTTAAATTCAGCTGCTGTTCTTGTCAAATAGGAAACTGTTTTGTGTCTTTCAGGCATATTTTATCTTTTTAAACATGCACATATGTAAACATTTTGATGCCAGTATTCTATATAATATTTATTTTTATTTTTTTAACTTTATAAAGAGCAACAATTAAAGATATATATATATATATATATATACTCAGTAAACTATTTTTATGATTGATGTTTTGTGATGTAAATCGAAAATGGGAACAAACTCGTTTATTCATACAACCCTACATTTATTCACAGTTTTAAGAAGTTTATTCATCCACTTAAAAATGCACAGAAAAGCAAATCATATTTTTTGTAATATTCAAAATTTAAAGATGAAGTAAGGCCAGTACAAAGTAGGAAAAGTGAAAACCCACACAAACAAATGTACATGATCCTGATTTTGAAGGCAGTTTTCACAATCAGATGACAGCAATGACAAAAGTATAAGAACAGTTTTGGGAATGTAAACGAAGTCTAACAGCATTTACTTACGTTCTGATAGAGGCAAAAAAGACAGAGATCATCTTAGAAGAAATGAAACAGCCTCAGGCGTTACATTGGTATTAAAGTTCGCCATAGTAACCAAGCAGAAAGCACATCAATACAACCTCGTCTTAATTCGCATTAGAGTAACAGCTCTCACACAGGACTGTCCCACGGTGCAAAAACATGCTGTGGATGAAATCGCCCATCGGCTTGCTGCAGACACCGCACTGAGGAAGGAAAATCAGATTAAAACATCGTCCTTGTAGCTCATGATTTTTTTTAAATAGTTTAAATAAAATAAAAGTACATATGCATGATTATAGGAATAAGACCTTGCATTTATTATAGCTGCTGAAAGTGTTTGGTGAGCAGCATAGCATAGTATAGCATAGCATAGATAGATAGATAGACAGACAGATAGATAGAGTATACATATATACATATATATATTTACATTTACGGCATTTAGCAGACACCCTTATCCAGAGTGACTTACAACTGAGCAACTGAGGGTTAAGGGCCTTGCTCAGGGGCCCAGCAGTGGCAGCTTGGTGGACCTGGGGTTCGAACTCATGACCTTCCGATCAGTAGCCCAACACCTTAACCACTGAGCTACCACATCCACATATATATAAATATATATATATCCACATATATATAAATATATATATATTTTATATATATTTATTTAATATATATTTTATATATATTTTTTTATTTTTTATTATTTATTTATTTATATATATTTATATTTATATATACACACACACACACAGACAAAAAATTTTGTGTATAGACTAAAATTTACCTTGAAGCACTCAGGGTGGCAGGAGATGTTGAGGTGGTCAATTGTGATCTTGGAGTCATTTCCTACGAGACTACCACAGTACGTGCAGGCAGTCATATTTGCAGTGCTGAACAACAACAAAAAAAGATTAGAAATATAAAATTCACACTATGGCAGTTCACATGGAATTATCAGTAACAGCTGCTTTGCTGCTATTTAGTTAACAAAGTAGTGTTTCATAAAAAAGCAGTAGATTCTGAGTGGAACGTTCATATTGCATACAAAGAACCGTTTCATAACTGTAAGAATGACTGTAAGAATCAATGATGACTTTACCATAACATAATACCCCTGTTGCCATTATTAACATGATTTTAGACTGATAACTATTCATATACAGTTACCTGGAGGGGCTGCTGTATGCATAAGTGCTGGAGCTGGAGGTCACATAGTCACTGTGGACAAAAACACAGAGTTTGACCTTTCATAAATGACTCAAAGAATCAATCCTGAGAGACTTTACCATAACATAATACTCCTGTTGCCATTATTAACATGGTGTTAGACTGATAACTATTAATATACAGTTACCTGGAGGGGCTGCTGTATGCATAAGTGCTGGAGCTCGAGGTCACATAGTCACTTTGGACAAAAACACAGAGTTTGGTCTTTTCCATGTGTTTAATTCCTACATCGTTATACAGCTCAGTTCATTGCATTAAGTAATGTAATGAACATAGCTGTCACTACAATTGCTTTGTGCTCTTATGATTAGTGCAGTAATACATTTGCCTGCTTTATTCCTACAGTCTCTTGGGAGAACTTAAAAAGCCACAGAAAGCTTTATTATGGTTTTGTAATGTCGCTAGTCACAGAATAGCAGTTTCAGAGGGTTTGTTATAATTAGTTAGGATATGATCTGTGAAATTTTCATTAAAAGTGGAATAGTGCTAAAAAAGTTTTTTTACCCACACATAAAACTGTCTATAAAGCATTTGTGATTATAATTTTTTATGATTCATTTTACAAGAAAAGTATATAAAGAAGTATCTCACTTGTCGTATCTGCTAGTGCCATACCCAAAGGGCTCAGAGTTCAAATATGATTTGATGTAGACTAAATTCCTGGAAAGGAGGAGAAATAGAATAATTGGAGAATAATCACATAGGCCTATTTATTTATGCAATGTAAATACATGCAAATACATACTTTTTAGCCTCAGGATACAGCTCCTTTTCTTCTGGTCTGGCTGAATTTCTGTCCAAAATAAGATATAAAATAAATAGTATTATTTATTTTCTATGTAGATTGCTTTCCACTTTATACTGATTTGCTGGTGTGATATTATGGTTTAATTTTGTACTTGGTCTATCAAGGAACAAAAGGAAATAGTAAGATGGTTCCTGTATGAATGTGAAAACACTCAGGCATTTCGTAAATGTTTGGCTGTGTAACGACTTTATTACAGCAGTCTTTATTACTGAATGCCAGGATTTAGCTCGTCTATATGAATGTGACCATGTAAGTGAAGTTCTTAATCAGTGTATAATCAGAAAGTGTTTAATCACTTTGTTAATCATTCATGGAATTGGAATCTGAAGAAAATGATCAACATGACCATGATATTTTTATTAATCACAGTTACTGTCATATTAAAGTATAAAGGATTCTGGTGAACACATCATATAGTCATAGAAATATCAGTTGCTCTTGAAGCTGCATTAAAAATGTTACTGTGTTACTTATGAACATTTCTATTTGGGTATAAAATAAAGGTAAAAATGAAAACAAAAATATAACACACTTTTAAAATAATAAGAGAAAAACTGAGCAGTCCAAGAAAAACGTATTTTTACATGGAATAAAATATAAAGAAGGTTTTTTAATGATAATCATTTAATGCAAATTATTTAATGATACACTCACCATCCACTGTACAAAGCCCAGTACAATGCATAAAATCATGGACATCATCAGAATGGGGAACAATATGATCTCAGTAACTTGAACTGTGTCATAGCTGTTTGTACATGGTTAGCATGGGCTGGTTTGTGTATTTCAGAAACCGCTGAACTACTAAGATCTTCATGCACAATGGCCTTTCGAGTTTACACACAGCTTTGTGGTCAGTGAGTGTGTATATTTAATAATAAGCTTACGTGGACACCGTTGTTTTCGTCACGTAAACATTAAAACGCAACAGTCGAAATCCAAATCCATTTAATATTGTTAATAGTGTTGCTCATACTTACATATCAGTTGGTTCTTGGTCAGGCATGGGCTCACTGTGAGGAATACAATAAAACATAAACAGACATGAAATAGAAATGCTATAATGGTTTATGATACAATATATATAAATAAACAAACAAATAACAAATATATTATAAGATATATTTATATATTGATTGATTTATTTATTTTTTATCTTGCTTAAAAAGCAATTAGTCATGCTTATGCAGTTTCAACATAAATGGTGACTTTAGATGGAGAAAGATGACACTGTTTTCACTGCAATTACAATTCACCTTGTAAGCAGCATATAGCTCTAAAAATGAGATTAAACACCTTTAAGACCTGTATCATGTGGTCTGCTAGTAAACGCAAGTAAATGCAATTCCAGTAAATAAAATAATAATTTCGGCAATACAAATGAACTTTAAGAATGTAAATCTGTGCTGTTTACCTGTCCTCTATTGTGTTGTCTATAGTGGGAACTGCCCATTTGTCCCATGGCGAGCTAGATTTAGAGGACCTAGTTTTAGAAGACATGAATAACATTGTCAAAAAAGACTTCCATGTCTTTCAAGTACAAACTGAAAGGAAATCGGTGATGTCTGTGAAGCAGTAACTTGACATGCAGCAAACAGTAGAGGCCTTTTGGTGAAGTCTAGACTGGCTATTTTTATGATAGCACCAGCACACAATCAGTTCTAGGTCAGCAAGCCAAGTGTGGTCATTAATAATACAAACAGTGACTATTGCAGAATGTTGAGGCAAGAGAAAGAAATTGGAAAAGAAACAGAGCTGACTCACTTCTGCTCGAATGTGACCGAAACGGTCTGCTTTTGTTCGTTATTGCTGAAAGATAGAGTTCAAAGTTCAAATAGTAGTGCTAAAGCAGTCATTTATTTGTAACTGTTTCTTGAAAAAAAGACACTGGTTAGTATAATGAGAACATTTGCATTGTTATGGAATTTCACTGTTATGGTTTTAATGGAAACATCATTATTCAGCAGCATGTTCAGTCATTCTGTCTGTACACGTACCTGTCGGACAGAAGAGGATCAAAGAGCTCTACGGGGCTGCCAGAGAAAGAGAGAGAAGGTGTTGCATTTGTAATAGGTGTGATGTGTACACAGATGATTGCCTCCTTTGTCACCTTTAAGCCCAAATCATTACCTCTTTGTGGACTCTTTCACTATCGGATTCGGATCGAATAGATCAGTAGAGCTGAAAAAAAAACAATTTCACACTGATTTCACTTTGAAAGGCGAGAAAACACATGCAAATTAAATTCTGATGTGATTGTTAAAAGGGACTCCACTAGTCTGATGATGAGGTGGAGTCTGAGCGTGTTCTGCTGCCTCTAGTGCACACTCTCATCTACTATTCTCCTCTGGATCTATTATCCTCTGGATCTATTCTGCATGTTCTCCTGTCTAACGGGGATTTAGCTAATATTCTTGAGGATGTACAAGGATGTGTTTTTGATGGAGACTATAAAGCACGTCTGTAATTCACTCTGAATATGTGCCAGATGTTGTGTAAGCATTTGACTGTATAAAAAAAGAAATCAAAGAGTTGCTGTACCTCTTTACATCCTTCTTGGTCTGAACCACAGTCTGTGTTTTCTCAATTCTGGTATTTGTTTTATCAGTGCTTAGTCTGAGAAGGAGATCAGAGAGATGAGTAGATCAGTGAAACACTGACATATGTAACTTTTATACTCCTGTTAATCCTCTAACATCTTGGATAAATACATTGAATAAGACAAAAAATGAACATAAAGATTCCTGCTTACCTGTCAGTGTTGGTGTCAATGGGGATAATATCAACCGCAAGCAGATCCAGAGACACTTTTGCCTTCTCTGTTTTGGGTAGAGAGCTGCAGAAATAAATGATTCACCTCAGAATTTTAGGTAATGATATCTTAAAACTATTCATAAAGGCCCACTTTGTTGGTCTGTCCCAATTTTATGAATCATGTTTTATGAATCATGTTTTTCTAGACACAAATCTAATCATACTCAGCGTCTTACAGTATCATTTTGAAGGAAGAAGGTTTGACTAAGTGTTATTGCCTGCATGATGAATGTTTTCACGTGTTTGAATTACACATGCAGAGCATGTCAGAGTAACATCCATGATTCACTGAAATCTTCACATAAGCATTAGTGTGCTTATTACTAGTACGTATTCTGACATATGATGCATACAAAGCTAGAAATGTAAAGGTGGATGAGAGACATACAAAAGAGAAACATGAAAGATTTCATAAAATTAGTTTTCATAAATATATGTAGTCAATATTGCACTATTTCCCAAGCTTTTACACCTATTCACTCTTTTCATAATGCTATAGGTGATATTGCTACAAAGAGCAATAGAGAGATGGGGTAATATGAAAGTAGTGAATTTCAGTAGTGAAGTCTCTCACCCTCCTGTCAGCAGGTCGGTGGTGGTGGTGGGGGGGACTGGGTCCACAGACTTCTGTAGAGTGCTTATAGTGAAAAAAAGGAAGTAAGAATATTAATATGCATGATTATACATAATATAACAACACATGGCAACGTGGATAAAAGAAACACTAGTGTGTCCGCACTAATGATACTTCAGCCCTTCACTCCTGTCAGAGCGTTAACAGAGCTCTAGTGCCATATATCAATATAAGTTTAAAATAGTTTTGTTTTATTAGCAGATCATTTCTAAGCATTTACTATTTGAAAAAAGACATATTAGCACAATTTGTTTAGTAAGTTTAGTTGTTCCTGCAACACATTACACCACTTATCATTCTCCCTTCAGGCCTTCAAGCCAAGGCAAGACCCACCATTCTTTGGGATACAAGGTAGACATGTGTCAAGACTCCATGTTATACTCAGTTGGTGGAATGAACATCTTCTGGGTATCTAAATATCTGAGTCACTGAAATGAGTCTTCAATGAAAACATCTCTAAATGCTACAGTGAGCACCAGTGAAAAAAAGATTATCTTGATTGACCCACTGCATGTTCTCCTGTCTATCGGGGATTTAGCTAATATTCTTGAGGATGCACAAGGATGCGTTTTTGATGGAGACTATAAAGCACGTCTGTAATTCACTCTGAATATGTGCCAGATGTTGTGTAAGCATTTGACTGTATAAAAAAAGAAATCAAAGAGTTGCTGTACCTCTTTACATCCTTCTTGGTCTGAACCACAGTCTGTGTTTTCTCAATTCTGGTATTTGTTTTATCAGTGCTTAGTCTGAGAAGGAGATCAGAGAGATGAGTAGATCAGCGAAACACTGACATATGTAACTTTTATACTCCTGTTAATCCTCTAACATCTTGGATAAATACATTGAATAAGACAAAAAATGAACATAAAGATTCCTGCTTACCTGTCAGTGTTGGTGTCAATGGGGATAATATCAACCGCAAGCAGATCCAGAGACACTTTTGCCTTCTCTGTTTTGGGTAGAGAGCTGCAAAAATAAATGATTCACCTCAGAATTTTAGGTAATGATATCTTAAAACTATTCATAAAGGCCCACTTTGTTGGTCTGTCCCAATTCAAGGCATTTCACATAATCATGAGTACTACTAGTGTCTGGTGTGTTTGAAGCTGAGGCAGAGCACAAACATAAACACTGAGCTGGGCTGGAAAAGGCTGTCCTAAATTACAATCATTGCTACAGAGCTTACTGCATGTCACATGCCACAAAAAAAAGTCTAGGCTGTTTTTCTGTCTACAACATGCTCCATTTGCTCACTTGATCTTCACACCCCAGTGTGGTTCTTCCTCAGCCTTTTGCCACAAAGTTGGAAGCACCCAATTTTCTAGAATGTGTTTGTATGCTGTAGTATAAAGATTTTCTTCACTGGAACTACGAGGCCCAAACCTGTTCCAGTATGACAATGCTCTTCTGAACATAGCAAGATCCATGAAGTCAGGGTTTGCCCAAGTTTTTGTGGAAAACCTTGAGTCCTGACCTAAACCCCACTGAAGACTTTTGTGATGAACTGGAACACTGACTGCACCCCAGACCTCACTAAACTTTACTAATGCTCGTGTGACTGAATTAACACAAATCACTACAGCCACACTCTACAATACTGTATGGTGGAAAGCCTTCCCAGAAGAGTAGACGATATTGTAACAGCATATGGGAACTAAATGTTTAATGGGATTTTCAACCATAATAGAATAGTGTGATGGTCAGTTGTCCACAAACTTTTGGCAATACAACAAACATGAAGAAATCTTAAAGTGTCTTAAACCTTGTATCCTACAATAAGGGTGAATTCCTCACACAGTGAATACCGGGCTTTGATCAAGTTTTTGGATATATATAGGCCAAATTGAATTGGACATAAGCCAGAAAATTCTGCTCTGCTTCCTTTTCGCTTTCAAGGGTAATATTTCTAGCATTTTAAAAATGATAGACCTTTGCCTGTGAATGAGATACATGCAGAATGGAAACAGGAAAGAGTCAGGGTTCCATAATCATATATAGAAGAAAATCTTCAAATTTTACTGAGTGTGGGTTTTTCCCAGACTGCTACAGATTTTTACATAAAACACATTATATGGTTTAACAGAAATGTAGTTAAAAAAAAGCCTCTTACTCTCCTGCCAGCAGGTCAGTGGAGGTTGGGAAGGGGTCCACTATTTTCTGTGAAGTGCTTAAAGTGAAAAGAGAACATTAATATGTAAGATAACATTAATATGCTCATTGATAACAAAAGCTAAAGTGGTTATAGGGAACGCTAATAGGTCTGCACCAGTCAGAGCATTAATAGAGCTAGACCACCCTCTTGTGGCTCAACCATCTTACTTAGTAGCTGTGGAAGTGACAGTATATAAAAATTTAGCACCATCATTAAGAAAGGCACACTGACCTCCCAGTCAGATCCAAAAGATCTTTATCATTCAAGCTGCTGGTGTTCTTGACTGGCTTTGGGTCGGTACTGAATAAAGACACAAAGATAGAAGAGGATATTGTGAGTAAATTATTATCATGTCAGCGTTTTTTTAATCAGTTCATTAATGTGAATCTCTTAGCAGATCAGTTTTAATCTGATTCTCCTCACAAATTCTCCTACCACATGCTGCGACTGTCAAATACAATAAACAGGTTCATTTCGTTCTTAATGTCACAACAATTAGAAATAAATATAAATCTCAACAAGAATGCCTGACAGACAGACAGACAGACAGACAGACAGACAGACAGACAGATAGATAGATAGATAGATAGATAGATAGATAGATAGATAGATAGATAGATAGATAGATAGATAGATAGATAGATAGATAGATAGATAGAAATACAATATTGATAAGGATCTAGTACATCACATCCACAAATAACAATAATCCATGGTGAATATGTAAAATGCACTTTGAGATGCTAACATGTTTTATTTATTTCGCAACACATTGTACATTTCATCTGTTATAGCTCCAGTTAATGTTGTGAAACACTCACAAAACAGGTTTGTGCCCATTTCCTGTTACTATTTACATTATGGCAGCTCTTAAAAGTCATTCCCTTACCAGCCATTTTCTCTCTCTCTAAGCATCCTATGTCAGAAACTTGAAATTACAGCTTTGACTTGGACTGTTACAAAGTGCTGACACTGGAGACTCCTTCAAAATTGTGTCACAATTTTTTTCATTTAGTCCATGTGCCGCATATATCATACAAGTCCTTGAATATGTTGTTTCTAAACAAACTATAATGTATTCATTTAAAGCTGGTAATAACAATTTTCAGAGCTATTTTCAAAACGAATCAACATTTTCTGAATCAACCAATCAGATTTTTCAGCACTGAGAATTTAGCTGCTTGGCAGTTTGACCATTCTTCCTGGGAAACCATAATCTGTAATCCATTACTTACTTACAGTTATTAATGAGAAATTCTGTTAAACGATACCTGTGTATTTCAGATCCTATTTCATGGACTGGTTTATTGATATTTTCCACTGCATAAAAAGTTAAACACTGCAACAGTGACATTAAGAAGATCTTAACATAATAGATCAACATTTTAGCTTATTCGGCTCTGAAATTCTATACCCGAAAACCTGAAAACAGCTGACATTCTTAGGCTTAGGCTCTGTTTTATCAATTATTTCATTTAAAATTAAAAGTTATATTTTTCACATGTTCATAATTTACTTTATCCTTGTTTACATTTAGTAAATATGAGGAAGAGGCTTTGCTGACGTGCACAGTGTGTTAGCTTTGTGTATTAGCTGCACAAGGGATGTGGGTACCTTATATTCAAAGTAGAAAGCCTTAATGAAGCACAAGGTTCATGGAGACAGACATACATTCAAAATGCAAAGCCTCACTGTTTGGAATACAGTGGAAGGCCTTGTGCAAGTAAGCCATACCGGGAGTGTGGAAATGGTATTTCAATTCCATTACTATACTGTTTTGTTGTTGTTGTTGTTGTTGTTGTCTTGTCAAAATTTTATGTTTTTTTCCCATCTCATAATCATGAGTTAACTTGTAAAGGCATTCTAACTATCTGCCCAGTAAAATCAGATTATTCATATTATAACAACTGATCAAAAACTGTGACAATCCACTTAATATGTATTTACACTTGCTTGATAATGAACTTTCATAGTATAAATCTCTTAAACCTCAGTCTAGGAGTGGCCTCTGGTTTGCATTTGGTTAAAAGCTTTGTGGATGAGACTTCCTTTACAGATGGAACAGCTGGTATGACTGGTTCAGTGGCGTTAAAGAAGAACAGACAGCATTCCAGAAAATGGGACACATCCCACTATCAGTGTAGATATGCAGTCACGGATGATATTCATAACAGAGATTCTACAACTATTTGTCACTGATTGTTTAATGAATCTTCTGGCATGTCAGATTACTATGAGAGTAGGTATTTACACATTTATTTAATATATGAATTAAAATAAACCTCAATGAAATACAATGCCTATGAAGGTGACATAATATTTTGAAGATTAATATTTGGAGATAAAAATATTACTTCATAAATAAAAGACTTACAATTGAACAACAATGTGCTGACTTTCTTAAAGTCACTGATTGCGACAAATGCTCAGATTTTCTGGAATTTCTGTTAAAAGTAGTCAAAAAGAGTCAAAAATAAGCTTGGGGTCACACACACACACACACACACACACACACACACACTTTCTCACATACTACAATCAATTTAGAGATGCCAATCAGTCAACCATGCATGCCTTTGGACTGGGGCAGAAAACCAAAATACAGGGAAAAACCCCCATAGCAGAGGGATAAGATAATCATGCAGGATGGAGGCAGAAATCAAAGCCCCAACCCCAGAGGTCGCGAGGCAAAAATCCCAAGGCTGAAGACCCCCTTGCATCCCATCTACACATCCACAAAATAAACTGAATGTTCTATATGTATTTAATTTTCAAATGGTTAAAAAAAAGAGAAAAAGTGACAAAGAAAGTTTTGCTATGTGGTGTGTCTATTTCGCTGGCATGGTTTGTTCACTTAACAGAAGAGTTTCTGTAAAATGTGCTTCATTTCTTCACACAGATCCAGCTATAATGAAACTTGTCTATCATTACGGCTGTAGTCTCCTCCAGGATAACCCTGCACTCCTTCACAGGCTACAAGGACTCACTGAATGGTTTGATAAGGATGAAGATATAAATATAAATCATATACTATATCCTACACAACCATCTCAACCAAACACAACACGTCTAGACAATAGGTCAAGCTCATTAGCATCATCAAGTGAAGAAATACAGTACATTCAGGAAGAACGCTGTTCAGTCCTCCAGGTCAGTGAAAAACATGTGGCATCTGTGTCAATCAAAAAACATTTCTGACATCTAATGGTCTAAAAGTTTGTGTTTCTTTCTCGGTTCATTTCTCAACTATCAATAATCTAAATGAAAGAATGTACCTTGGTTTAGGAGTTGGATCTGTCTTGGATTCAGTTGTTGCAGAGTTCTTTAAAGTAGCAACTGGAGCAACTGAAGAGGCCTGAGTAATTGTCTCATTCACGCTGTTTCAAAGGAAGAAAGTAATGAAAGACATTCTTACATCTTAAAGGAATATATATGCATCCAACAATATTTTTTAAACAAAAGGTTTAAAGTAACATTTAACTAAATGGCAAGATCATTTTCTCAATCTCGTTACAGTTTAAGTGATTTGGTATCATTTATATATTTTCATTCAGTCTGATTCTTAAATTATTACAAAAGACAGTCTATAGAGAAAGCTGATAAATTGATAAATGAATATATTAATAATTATTATGAAAGACCAGTAATAATAATAATCTCTTCCTCAAAATTAAGATAAATACCTTGTTGTAGAACTGGGCTTGGGTTTAGAGACTTTCTGAGTCTCTGGAACAGGAGACGTTACTTGCTTCTTGCTGAGAACAAGAGAGAGACAAGTAATACATATGAAAGATGCATGACACATTTTTGTTTTTTACGGTTTAACCTGGAACAATTCATTTTTAAAAAGTCCTATAAAATTGTTTATATTTTCTTTCTATGTTCCAGTATGGCTTTTAACTCACTTTCACTTCCTCTGTCTTATTCATTCAAAGCAACTTAGATCGATGGTCCCTTGGTGACCCAAGAGATTCAACATGAGAGTAATGGGAGCAGGACTCAGCATATATTACAATTTGATTAACCTTCATTTTCAAAAGGTCCTACGTGCACTTGTCATCATCAGAAGTGCAATAGTGTGTTAATACAGTATTGGAACACAGACTTTGTTGGTTTTTCAGAATTTCAGATATTATTTTGGTACCTGGTGGATTCTGGGGTGGACAGGAGGGTGTCAGAGAGAGCATTGAGGGTGTTACTACAAAAACATATTAAAAAAAAAGATTACATATGATCACCATGGAAACAGATCACAGGGTAAATCTAAATCATTATTTTATCTACTCCTCCTTTAATAATACATATACTTATAATAAACCTTTGTTTAGGCGTGGGCTCTGTTTTGACTGTTGGTTTCTTTTCAGGTTTTGTAGCTGAGGAGTCTGATGGATTCGGCTCATCGACACTCATTTCCACGCTGTTGGTTGACGGAGGCAAAGTTTCAGTGAAGTTTAACAAAAAGAAGCTGTTTGGTTTGTTTTGGGAGCATTGAATAAAGAGGATAGGTTTACCTGTGTTTAGGAGGAGATACCGGGGTGGAGCCAGTGTCATCATCGTCACTGATAACTACCCTACACACACACACACACACACACACACACACACACACACACACACACACACACACACACACACAAAACATAGTCATTAGTGACAAAGAACAGCATGCTTTTCTTTCATGTGTCCTAACCACAGAATATACTTTGTACCTTTTAGCAATAAAAGCTGTGGCTGGCAAGGCAGAGCTGTCATTATTCCCAGGAGTGAACCTGAAAGTGATAGAAATTCATTTAAAAACAAAAGAATGATATAAGGTATGAAGTATGATCATGAATCTATAACCCACATTTGTTCAGGAATGGCAGAGAATTATACGTCCGAATGAGGAGGTACTGTGAAAATTGATGGCACCTGAGGAACATATTACTTTTAAAAGAACCGGCCCAAAACATTGGAGCAAAACATACTCATATTTCTTTGCAGCTGACAGCACATACGATCTCTGTCTTCTTGCTGAGCTGTCTAGTATTTTGCTGGCTGCCTCTGTCCTGTACACACACACACAAAGGAGTAGAATGACATCAGACAATAAGGTTCATGCCTCCTTTTATGAGGAGGACCAAAGTGAACAAAGAGGTCTGGTTAGAAAAAGCTGCACGTCCGGTGTGGAGCTCGTCTCACCTCCTCTCCTGTTCTTCTGAACTGAGCGGTGGCTCAGATGGCTCTGTTTTCTCCACACTCGAGCGAACAGCGTGAGTAGCTCTGAGAATGACACGAGAAGAGCCGTTTACAAAAACAAGCACAAATGCTTCGTTTGCAATATGCCTGAAGCTCCATGGTTTGCATTTGAATCACAAATCCCCAATCCTTCATCTGCAATTAATGAATTTCCACATCAAGCGCTTACATTTTCTTGTATCCGTCAGAGGCCTTTTTGTCAAAGCCAGATGTTCCACTGAAAAAAGTAAGAAAAGTAAAAAAAAAAAAAAAAAAGATTGTGATGATACAGTCATGTATTACAGCAAGTTTCCATAAATTACCATTTAAAATTTTATTCTTTATTTAGCTCAGCACTTTTCCTCTTTTAGAATTAATCTACAGTTCAAAAGACTTAGGTATATGCACAAAGGTGCTACAAAAAAAGAAGCCTTCAAAATAATGTCATTTCTACATTAAAAAAATTCCACTATAAAGATCAGTAACTATACATAGAGACTATAGATTGTAAATATTTGGTAGGCAACATGTCATAAGGACATGTCATAAGGAATCTGTCTGGTATGGTTTGGAGAATGTGTTACAGTCCGGTTTCTCTGGAGATCTGGAATTCTTCTAGGATTTTTTTGCAGGTAAAAACTGACAGATTTCATTATGTGTTTTTTTTTTTTTTTGTGGTGTATAATGCAATATGCTTCTTTCTTTACTTGCATACACACATTTTGTTTCTGTAACATTTAAATATTTTATGGAAAGCTAAAGTTTTTATACTGACTCAATAATTCAGAAGTCATCAAATTTTTTTTATTACAAATTTTGCATAAAAACAAAATCAGGGTGTCTAAGTCTTTTGCACTGTAACAGCACTAGTAGTGATAATCTTAAAAAGGAGTTTGCGTACATGTAGCCGTTAGTGGACTGTGCAGCTGGCTTGGTGTCAGTCTTCGTGAAAACACCCCTGCAAAACAAATGTGGTTCACAACGCAAAGCCTTTTGTCAAATATATATTAGCATGACATAAGCAACTTAAGTCCTGACTTACCTGATCAGGTATCCAGATTTAGAACTGTTAAAAAGATGAAATCATGACAGTAAATGTCACTTAGACAGTAAATGTCACTAATGTCACAGATTAGAAAAAAATCTTACGTCTTAGGCTGGACATTCTGTAGCATTCTTAAATATGCAAATAATATGCCAAATCTGAAGTGTAGGCTCTCACCTGTCTGTGCCCGATGATGGTTGAGGGTCTTGTTTAGGAGGTGTGTCATCAGCTACGGGGTCACTGAAGTCGCTGTTAACCCGACTGGCGCGCACCTCTGCAATCCTTCATTTAATAGATTGGGAATGCATGAATTAAATATATTTTTAATGAAGTCAGATCTTTCTCTCCCGCCTTCTCTCTCTCTCTCTCCCTCTCTCTCTCACACATTTACATTTACATTTATGGCATTTACACCCTTATCCAGAGTGACTTGCAACTGAGCAACTGAGGGTTAAGGGCCTTGCTCAGGGGCCCAGCAGTGGCAGCCTGGTGGACCTGGGGTTCGAACCCATTACCTTCCGATCAGTAGCCCAACACCTTAACCACTGAGCTACCACATCCCCTACATCCCCACACACACACACACACACACACACACACACACACACACACACACACACACACACACACACACACACACACACACACACACACACACACACACACACACACACACACACACACACACACACACACACACACACACACACACACACACACACACACACACACACACACACACACACACACACACACACACACACACACACACACACACACACACACACATACATATACACACCATGGCTTTTCATCATCCTCTTCCTCTAGTCCAGATTGATTGTACCGTTGGATCCAGCTGCTGTCTCCTTTCAGTGCAGTGCGAACCTTTGTGGTGCGTAAAACAGATTGTCTGTCCCCCTCTACACACACACACAAAAGAAATATACATAAATTTACAGAGATTACATCCCTAATAGAAGGAAAGCATTATAACTATGTGGAAATGTTTATGTGTATTATGCATATGTGTGTATTGGGTTATTACTATTGTTAGATATGTTACAAAACAGGTTTTGAGTGTGAGTGCAATCTGGTTTCACGTAGTACACGTTTAAATAAAGGAGAAAAAAGCAGCATAGGAATGCATGGATACAAAATGAATTACTTTTACATTAGTCATCAGTATTCCGGGTTTGGCTTTAATGAAGCGTATCTCTAAATCGCATGCACATAACCTGTGAGAGGGATTGAAATCTGCGTAGCTCACCAGTAGACATGGTTTTAGCTTCTTACTTCCAAATTTCTGCTTTGGCCAAGCCTGGGTGAGAAAAAAAAAAGACAGAGCTTAATACCTGACATGTTGATATGCACAAATGAGATCCAATGTACAACAGGTCATTCTGTACTGTCCAAAATAATCAAGTTTATGTATGGATGGAAATGTTGTTCAGAATTCCTGAGTCATCGTTTCACCATGTCATCAAGCCTGTCTCTCCACTTTCTCAGCACACACACACTCTCGCACATATTTTAATGAACAGACTACAGTAGGGTTCTGTTTATGAGAGGTAATTACATTTTGGCCCAGTTGTATTTTAATGATAGTAAATTCACCTATTTTCTAGATTAAGCTCTTGTTTAATATGATAAATCCTCTGGTAAAAAAAGGTTTTGTGTTTTACATAAACAGAACATATATCTTCATATTCTCTAGAGCCAGAGAACTGCTTATTCGAGTGGATTACTTCCTTCACCACATGCTCATTAAAGGCTTGTTAATTAGCTCTTTGTTTATTAAAGTCTGCACTAGTGTCTGCAGCGATGGTTAAATAACAACCATAAATCACTGAGTTTCACCCCCATCAGCAGTCCAAGTTATCCATAGACTTCTGGAAAAATTATCTGTGCAGTAAACAGTGGTGGAAGTTCAAACACTGTGACATAAAACACACTCAGGTAACAGATGTGAACGTGCATTCATCATGCTGGCATTAATCAAACAAGATGGAGTCACAGGAAAATGATAAAAAAAATGGTTAATGGTTTTATAAAGCCACACAGAAACAATCAGTCAAATGACAAACGTGTTTAAATGAGGTGTGTGTTTGTGTGTGTGTGTACGTTTGCCCCTGTGAAGAAGGTGAAAGTGTTAACTCAGGTTGTCTCATATATTTAACTCTAAAATGTAAATAATATTTACACTGATGTTTTAGCTCTACCACTTGAACAAAGATAAACCTTGTGACAATAAGAAATATTCACACTCGCTCTCACTCTCACACACACACACACACACACATATTTATATATACAAACCTACCTTATCTTAGAAAACACACATCCAAAACTGGTGAAAACTGGTGAAGTATGCCTCACTCTGTATCAGTGACACGTAATCGCCGCTCTTGATAAATGACTCAAGGCAGTTAACAGCAGGACTATCTGCTCTGTGTCAGTCCACACACAAACACACACACTGAGGTAGGTTTGACAGCTGTCTCTTGGAGAGAGTAGATCCGGGCGTTGACACGACTGACAAGCCCAGCCAGTTTTAGTAGCTGCACACACCAAGTCTGGGTGTGTATGTGTGTGCATAATCATAAGTGTGTGTGCGTTTGCTCTTTAGGACACTAGAGGAGATTTATTTATCTACATCAGATTTTTTCAGATGATTACTTAGATGAAGTAAAAACGGTTAATGTGACATGTTGACTGACAGCAGGGATAACACAGACTCCACTCTGAACAAATTAAAAGATTTTGATTTTTCAATACCGTTCAACAAACACAGGAATTATTTTTGGCTCCTGTGGGAATCCAGTGATCTCTGTTAAGCTCTGTTAAGCTCAGTGCACATAGTGGGCATCACTTTAATTAGGTCATATCAGCATGGGAATAGAGTGACATACTAATTATTACTTACAATAGGCAGAACTGTACGTCAGCGATTCTTAGTTATAATGCAGGTGGTCACATTTATAAGGGAAAGATCTGCTGAGTGGCTCACAGAGAAGTGACAACAGGAAAATTTACACATGGGACGTGCTATGTTGTCAGTAGCAACACAACACTGAAAGAAGAGGTGTGACTATGAGAATGAAGTCGCACACACGTATTCATTAAGACTTTACTACTCAGGGGTGGCTAGCAGGCTGGTTTCACCCTGGCTACTACATTAAAGATGACTCAAAAACAGGTCAGACAGCCTGAGCCACTGATAAACTATCAGAGTTTACAAGAATGCCAGGTATCTTTTCTATGTCTCCCCCCACATACATAACCACACCAAGATGAGGAATGACAGAATTGTATAAAATGACAAGCTGTGCGAATGCTTAAACGGTCAATGTGATGTCTAAACAAGCGCAGCTAATGAGGTGAAAGGATTGATAATGGCTTTGTCATCGAGGGCGTGGTCCAACAACCTGCAGTGTGTTGTGCAACACTCATGACACAAAGACACAAGCATGAAAACTCAACTTGCCCATCCCTAGCATCTGGAACATTCTAAAAATTTAGTTACTAAATATTCATCTTTTAATGAATATCAAGGAAGCAGCAACTGGAAAAAGTTACAACAAAAAAAAAACCTGCTCAGACTCCTAAGGCAAGTCAGATGTTAGCACAGGTATGAAAAAAACACTTTGTTAATACACAGCCAGTAGTGTAAACATAGCTGAAGCAAATGTAAATAGTTCCACTCCTATATTTGGAAGAGTTTTGAGTTAGCAGCAAAAATAGTGAAGGTGACAACAAATGTGAACTGCTCATATATTGTATTATATACCAAGAACCCTCATGGAAATATATAGCAGTAAAACCATGACTCCACATCTGGACTGCTCAAGTTATTTTAATAATACCACTGGAAAGGGTAAGAAAAGGTGAATTTGATCCGAAGGCAAATATCATGGAAGGAATTAAATAGGACAGGGCTTGTTATAACAGAAAAATATACTTTTATTTATTGAAGAACATCACATCATAGATGTTACTATGATACAGTACTTGATACAGTTTAGTTATATAGTTCCCACTATCACTTTAAACATCATAGCAACTATAAATATTTCATTTATATTGATTAATAGGCCAAAAAAAATCATAGCTTGTTATTGATGGTAAGAAGAAACTGAAGATTTTGCTATGTCAAAAAAATGAAAGTTACAGTGGTGTAACTTTACAGGGTTTAGTTGAATTACTTGGTAAATATTTGTAAAGGATTCTGATTGGACAGAAGGCACTGATATATTTTCTATAACAGCTGTTAGTGTCAGCTGTGATTCAATAACTGGTTTATATTAGGCTGGATTTGTTTTTTATTAACACAAAAACGAAAGAAAAAGATATGTAATAATTGTAGTTGTTATATTGCAAGTGATAACAGGAACTTGTTCAACAATATTAAATGTAACTATGAACAGAAAAAGTATGACATGTCAAAATGGTTAGCTTTGGGATGTGCCGTTATAGAAGAAGAAAACTGTTCTGTTTTTTTCCTTAAAAAGGTGCCAACACTGCTATATCCCTTGTGCATCATTTTCTTGAGCTGAAACATTTTTCACATTAAGACTGGAACAAAGCCATTGTTTGTCTTCCGTTCTTTTTTCCATCTACAGAGACCAGCAGCAACCAAGATGCAGTGATCCACACATCGTCCACATGATACAACTTTCATAAAACATTAGCTTCCGCTTTTCAGATGTGGGTAGCTGGCCACAGTTCGAGCTATAGCCTCCTGCAGCCTCACCACTGGCTGGTAGCCCATGTCCTGCTTGGCACGGGAACAGCTGTAGTAGTGATGGGTGCCAGCCAGTGCCACACGCATGGGGGTGAAGGTGGGCTTGATGTTCACCAGGGGGCGCAGTAGAGAGGTAATCAGCCACAGCAGAATAGCTATTCCATAAACCAGAGCATAGGGCAGGTGGTAACGAGGGGCATCGTAGCCTAAACCGACCAGCACCTGGGACATGAAATCCCAAAAACGGATTGGCTCATCATTGGTTATGTGGTATGCCTGTGAAATGATGAGATATAAAAAGGTTCTAAAAACAGTTCTGTGAAACAGTCAATCAACCACCAAATCAGAGCAAAAACATTCTATTATATATTAATTCCTTTTGAAAAGTAAAACATATAGCAGCTATAATTAGAGTGCTCCAAATATCCATGAAATAGGAATGTCCTCTTAATAGGAATTTTGCATTAATGGCAAATCAATATTCTCAAAAAGTCACCAAATTTCAATGCAGTTAAAGACTACACAGGACATTCCTGGCCTTGGTTTTCAACCACAGCACCACCATGTGATGGACATTCTTCATGTTATCACTTGGAGACAGAAATCCCACTAAACATTTATATCTATATTCCTTTAGGATAATAATTAATTTTACATTCAGATTCTGAACACCTGCTCATTTATGTAGTTATGCAATCAGCCAATCATGTGGAAGCAGCACAATACATACAATCCTACAGATGCAGTAAATGAGCTTCAGTTAATGTTCATAATGTTCAAACATCTAATTGGGCTAAAGTGTGATCTCTGTAACACGGCATGGTTATTGGTACCAGATGAGCTAGTTTGAGTATTTTAAAAACTCCTGAGATTTTCAAACACAACATTTTAATCAGAATAGTGTGAAGAACAAAAAAAACAGTGAGTGACTGACAGTTGTTTCTCAAAATACATTTAATGCATAAATATATTAGCACTGTTATCTTCATGTCAGGACAGGCACTGTAGCGTTTCTTGTTGGTGTCAGAATGTGTCACGGGCTGGTTGAAAATGAAAGATTTTTTAGTGACAAAGATGTAATCTAACACTTCAGAATACACAGTGGTTTAGGACAAACTTTACACCCTGATAGTATTTTTGATGTATGATCAAACTTTTTTTTTTTGAAGCAAGATTGATTAGAATTTGAGTATGTTGGCTCTTTCAAACTATAATCGTAAGCATTAATGCTATCTAATTAAACAGAATGTACTTTTCTGGATGCCAAACCTCCTACTGTCACCTGCATTGTTAATAAAGCACATAAACCCATACACACCTTTCCACAAAGTGGGGAGTCTGCTTTCAGATGCTCAGCAGCTAGAATGTGTCCGTGCACTACATTTTCCACATAGGTGAAGTCCACAAGGTTAGTTCCATCACTGTAAAATCACAAATTAAAAGAAGTTAACTTCTTTCTGTGAGTTGTATGTATTTCTAGCGATATTAGCACATTTATTATATTTTATTAGTAACTCTAAAACTAAATAATAATCAATAATTACTTTTAGACATTAACGCATCATGGAAATTAAACTGTACCATGTACTGGGCCCCAGTTTTCATAGTCTGATCACAAAATTATGCCAGAGACCCATTAAAATGCTAAGGCTTTTTGCTTCAATGCCCTGTACTGTATTTTGTCAGTCAGTGAGGAACTTCAGAAGTTTCAGTTCATTAACCTGCAGACATATAAAGCACTCGCCTAAGCTACTGCAGTATGGCAACTATAAGGTGAAGCTATTTGGACATTTCATCAATTCAGTTCTTCATTCCAGTGTGTCTTTGTGAGACAGCAAGAAGTTCTTCTCGCATAGTTTCAGAGAGGATGCAGAGCAACCAAATGTGCTCTCAAATTCAAAATCACTGGCAGAAGAAGAAACGAACCGTCACTGGCGGCTTCTTTCGTATGGATTTAATGGCCAAACCAGCATACTGGGATAAATAAACATTACTGGAAACTCACTGAGCTGTAGCTCTCATTCTGCTAGACATTTTCGTTAAGAGTGGTGGTTAATTATTCAGATGCCTCCTCTACTGTTTTAGCACTTCAGGTGCAAGCATTGACGATAGGGGTGAAGGGACTGTGACACACTTCACCTTGGAAATTATGTTGAAAATCAGTGCTTTGCATTCAAGTACCTCACTGTTTTAGGCCTCCAATGACTACATTGTCACAATCCTCTCATAAGGTGAAATAATCTGATAGTCATAACCAACTCTTCTGTCATAACTCATGACTGTAATAACGCAGCCTCACTCTAGCAGCCATCACCACTGAAAGCCCAGAATCTGATTCAAGGTGGTATTTTCTGTTCAATTTAAGCAATTCCAAGGCCTTCTATCTGGTTTTACTCCACTATCAACTGCAATTATCCTCTCTTAACAGCTGCATACAAGGCATTGGAGGAGTACATCACTTGTAGCACTCATACTAGGATATCTGTCCTTCCACTTCCACTTCACCTGCAATAGCTGGATTGTTCTTTGTTAAAAAAGAAGAGGAAGAAAGGAATCATACTTAAATTTCTTAAACCCTGAATTGATTATCTGGCAATAAATCAAGTCACAAAATATCAATGTCTCTTGCAAGTCACAAAATACAGCAATCCTTTGCATATTGTCTTTGCAGACATAAATTTAAATGATAATGCTAGAGCTATTCCATCTCAGAAGTGCTTACAAGCTGACCAGCATTTGTAACAGTGAATTGTGTAAAATAGCATTTAGCACCCCCTCTGGCCAGCAGAAGTATTGTGGTGTGTTCTCTGATGCCCCCTCTGTCTTACATGTGATATTAAATATCTTGTGATGTCTTGTGAAAGGTACAAAAGGGTACTAATCTTCCTAGAATCATTCTTTATATATGTAATTTCCTGTGCCAAAAACCAAGAGAAGATCAAACCAGAATGAACCTTTTGCGATGTTAAACTTTATCCAGTAACAGCATATGTGACAGGTTTCACCTTCCCTATATCTGGGAATATACATCTTTGGAGATGAGACCCCCTTGTCAGCTGCAACAATTGAAATAATGGTAAAATGGCATGCATAACAACATTCACAGATTAATTTTCTCATATGCCAGCTGTCCTAAGAACACTAACCGCTGTCTACACCACCTCAACACCAATAGTCACACATCACTCTAGGTTTTGCCACTAATCTCCCACTATTACTGTAGAACACAAACACTGTGGTCATTGTAACACAGATTCTCAAATCCTTTCAACTAATTTCCCTACCAAAATTTTATTGATGAGTTAAGATACATTGGACTCCCTGAGGTTTGATTTGATCATGGAGCTCGGTTCACCTCTTGAGTTAAAGAGATTGTTTATGGTAAATTTTGGAGTCAATATAAGCTTTGCATCTGAATATCATGCTCAAACAACTGGAAATGTGTGGAAAACACTCATCAATGGCTTAAACATGTAGCGCAACAAATAAGAAATTTTTAAATGGTCACCAGAGACACCAAGCTGCAAAGGGCAGTATTACCGATAAACATGAACAGTATTCACAGTCAACTTTCTCTCTTGTTCCACATATCCTGACTTAAACCCATGATCTCGGATACCCTGGCTGGGGTAAAACCCAGAAATAAACCCCAAGCAACTGTCAAAGTGTATCTCTAGCATGCATATACTGTTACGAAGATACTGGATTCAAGAAGCAGAGCTTGAAAGCTTTAATATCTCACTGAGGGGTATGGCCCCAAAGCGAGAAGTTGGGTTATGAAGAGTTTCATGCCAGACCTGATCATCTATTCCCATGCCATGAAAAGGTTCAGCTCACATCATGGCTGAATACACATTTCTGCATAATTTAGATTTGATCATTTTGTCTTAGACTTAAAGAAGTTCTCTGGAATGCCTCTAATTTTTTTGTGAGCTTTAGAAACATATATTAAAGCTAAAATAATTCATGAACTCTACATAACCAGTTTCTCCTAAACCAGCAAGTTATTAGCCACATTTATTCAGAAGAATATTTGTCACAGGATTTGCTGTTATACAAATTCTGATGCATGCATGAAGCAGAAGACGATCTCCTCCATGTCTGTAACATACAAGGACTTTTTTTCATTGCTCACCTAAAGTAACAGTCACTTACCCAATTATGAACTTCATCTTGCCTTTGCGTGCTGTGTCTACAAGAATGGGCACAAGCTGAGGGTCTCGCGGACCAAAGATCCCATGAGGACGAATTGCCACGGTGAGGAAATCTTTCTCTTTATTGCATGCCTCCAAGACAATCTACCCAGCAGGCAACAAGAAATAATTCATTGTTTACATTATTTAAAGAATGGCTTTGGTCAAATATATAAGTCCCTATTTAAATCTATATATAAAATATATAAGTCCCTATTTAAATCTATATATAAAATATATAAGTCCCTATTTAAAAGAAAACACAGTACTATAACAAAGCCAACAAACATAAAATACCTATAAAACCTACCTTCTCCTGGTGAATTTTGGTCTCTG
This sequence comes from Tachysurus vachellii, assembly GCF_030014155.1. NCBI lineage: Eukaryota > Metazoa > Chordata > Actinopteri > Siluriformes > Bagridae > Tachysurus > Tachysurus vachellii. Next base: position 18,294,272 of record NC_083472.1, read on the forward strand.
TGTAATAATCAATGGGTCTTTTTGCATAAGGCAAATCTTCTTTTCCATTCTTGATGTCGGCTCCTTCAAACACCACACTGGCACTGCTGGTTAGGACAAGTTTCTACAAACCAGATAATAAGGTCATGAAATAATATCTGGCAATTCAGTGTTCAAATGAGTAGTGACTTCTGGGGATTCTAATAGATCACGATAAATGAACACACCATTCTGTCTTAAAGCAACAGCTTCTAAAAGTTTTGTCCAGAAAATATCCAGAGCAAATTTTTTATTTTGATCATTCAAGACTGACATTATGGTTACTGTGGATACTGAGTAAATAATTACATAGCTATACATATTAATAAAAATAATAATATAAAAAATGGACAACTGTAACTGACTAAAACAAAGACAAGCTAAAATAACGTTGTCAAAGATCTTTAATACAGCATTTCGATCTGAAAGTTTTGTCATTGTGCTTTTCTTTCACTCAGGAAAAATTTTGACCGGGCTATTTGTCAGTCTGCCCTGCACATAAGCACAATGTTGCCTAATTCAGTTTATGTGCAATTTGAAAGTACTGCTATTTTTTGTGATGCAGGGGGCAGTGTTTCCCCCTCAAAGGTCCAAGGTTCCTGCTTTTGAACTTGGGTTGCTGTCTGTGTGGATTTTCATAGTTTCTTCCAGTCTCTGTGTGGGCTTTATCTCTGGTTTCCTTCTAACTTCTGGCAATGGACTGACATCCTATCCTGGTGTGTATTCCCCACCTTTTTATGTTTGTGCTCACCAAAACTCTGTCTATGATGGAGCACGTACTGAACATAAATAAATAAACTATTTAAATGTAATAAATAGTATGTTTCACATTTGTTTCCCCCATATGTGCTTGCTGAACATCTTTAAGATCAAGAATAGATTTTTGCCATTAGAATAACCTCCCAATCTTATGGGCAGGATTTCCACTAGATTTTGCAGTGTGGCTGTGGGGATTTGTGCAGGACAACTGAGTTCCACTCCAACTTTATCAAACTGAGTCTTAATGGAGGGCATGGTCATTCTAGAACAGGTGTGAGCCTATTAGTTTCAATGAAGGGAGATCTTGATGCTACAGCATACAATGACATTCTATATAATTAAGTGCTGCCAGCTTATTGGCAACAGTTTGAGGAAAAATCACACGTGTCCATTGGTGTTCACAAATTTTTTAGCCATACTGTGTATGTCTGAAGAGAGTGTTCTATACCTGTACCCCAGCCTCTTGGCAAGCCTGAATAACAGAGCGTGTGCCTTCAACGTTAACTTTCCAGAAGAGAGTTCGGTCATCACAGGCTGGTGAAGGGGAAGCACAATGAAACACCAGTGAAACATCCTTCAGGACTTTCAGCAAAGCCTAAAAATGAGAAGAATTGTAAAAAACAATGAAACAAAATCTTGTGTTCTTTACCGATCATCGGATGTCTTAATATTTTATTGTCAGACCAATTATCAGTTATGTAAACAATATTGATGGATGCAAACACTTAAAACTCATTCATATTTCCTGGGATCCTTCCAATAATGTGTGTGTACAGATGAGGTTATAAATTCAAGGTCACTTAACCAGTCATTTCAGCAGTTAAATTTCACTTTTTCACACTTCTCATTAACATTTAATGTTGGAAAAATGCAAAATGTTTTTTAGAGACGTATAACAGTCTGTTCACCTGTTTGTCACATAAGTCTCCTTGGTGAAATGTGACTCCAGGAATATCATATCTCTGTGCAATATCAAACACAGCCACTGAGTATCCTTTTTCCACCAGACGCTCAACAAGGTGCCTCCCCAAAAAGCCAGAGCCACCAATGACAGCACATCGTTTACTGCTCTGTTCACAGGAAACATTGGGCCTTTTTTCAATCTCACATATTTGGACTTTTTCATTATTTTTTCTTTTTAGTACAAAGTTAAGCTTTTACTGTTGTTTTTTTTTTCCATTTCTCCTAGAAATATGTGGATTGTGTGTGTTCATGTTACCCTGCAGTGGACTGGTGTCCCATCGATTCATTTAGCAGATGATTTTATTCAAAGCACCATACAATTAAGAAATCATGAGTTAATAAATCATATTACATATTCATAGATTCTTAAAGCTTTATGTTCATAATCAGGAACTCCCCAGAGTTGTACCAGGTTTATTCATATTCAAATCAAATTGCTTTAATGGCATGACAAACTGCAAAATACAAAAATGGTGTATTTCTTCTACTACTACTACTACTACTACTACTACTACTATTAAAAAAAAATAATAATAATAATCAAAATAATAATAATAATAATAATAATAATAATAATAATAATAATAATAATAATAATAATATAGACAGACAGACAGAAAGCTATTGTTTATGGATGTTTAAAAAATGTTTGATGAACTTCCAAATTATATTGTATTCAACTTAAGAGAAAGAACTTTAAGTAAATAGCTTTACACTCACCGGTCGGATGCGGGTTGCCATTGTAAATGTACTGAAAGGGTCAAAAGCAGATAAAATAGTTTTCATAGAGAGTCAGTGTTCTCAAACCGACAGCAAACTCCTTTACAATGGATAGCTAACATCAAGCAGATAAAGAACACACCAAGTAAATCGCCGCATGCATACACACGTCTAGAAAGAAGACTTTGAACTTGTGATGCGGCTCTTTCAGTGAGTCGAATCATTTGAATCGTTTCACTAGTAAGAGCCAATTGTTTAGGGTTCTAAACGACACATTGCCATTTTTTAAACCAGACAAGAGTTTAACTAGTGATTATTCTGCTCCTTCAGCTACACATGAAATTGTTTAATGAAACTTGTGAAATCACCATAATATTCACAAATACAGTAAGGATCTCTGCATTAAAGAAGGAAATATACGTGTCAGCTCTGAGCCGGTTAAGGAGTCGATTCGTTTTCGAGCTACTTACCAGTATTTTGGTAAACCAATTACCTACTTTCAAATGGCTCACTATTGTCTTCATAAGTGCACTTCTATATGTTTTAAATGAATAGTATTTACATCCTATTTAGGGCACTATTTATCTGTCAATGTGAAATTTAAGTTTCAAGCTATGAACATATCTGCTGACAGGGGAGGCCGCTGCCATTGGTTCAACTGATCGTCTGTTCTCAAGGGAACGCATGTATCTAACCAATAGAGAGAGGCCTACGTAATATTACGCCACTGTCTCGACCAATAGATGGATGGCATCCTTTTAGTGCCCGCCCGGTTTTATATTAGTATATGTTTATTAAAATTTGTCAAGCTTATATAGGATGGGGTAAATTAGAGTAGCATTATAAATGTTATATTATAATCATAACAGTGATGATAAGCAGTTAAAATAATAATGATTTCCCAACAATACACTTCAGTACACTTTATATGCTGATATATGTGAAGTGTATCTCAGTACACTTCTATCTCGGTGAGCAATATTGCTTGTTTTGGGAGGATGTTTGAAGGTTTTTGTTTATTTGCTTGTTTTTCTCTGGCAGGAAAAAGCCACTTCATCGACCAATAAGCGTGTGACCTGCCCACCGAGCCAACCAATCACAGCCCGCTTCTCACCGGAGAGAGAGAGAGAGAAGATGCTGATGCTGATGCTGAAGTGTAGTGAAGAAGCGGCCATGTATTTACATCCTTTATCGCTGTAAAATCTCCTAATATCCGCTACAGGAAATCGGTGAGAGTATTCTAGAGTACTCACCACATGCTGGAAGACTGTAACGACAGAAAGACTCTGTGTTGCTACACTTCAGAGACCATAATGGTGAGTTATGAGTACATCATTCATCATCCGCCTCTCTGTGATCAATGAGGAACCCATGCTGGGAGTCAAGCTCTACAGTAATGGAGATTAAAGCACTAAAAACCACTCAGGTTTCCTGTAAAATAATACTATGTACTGTATCATATCTATGTACGAGCAGCATCTCAAAGATCAATCGATGTGTTGCCTAATATCCTAATATCCTTATATCCTAATATCCATAGCTTCTTTGATGTCAGCATTATAAACATGTGATGATTAAATGAGGATTTACAGCTTTAGTGTCTATTGAAATAACTATATATAAGATATCCCTGGTTATTTACGTTAGGCCACTACCGCCAAAAGGCCATCGCTTGGAGCTGTGGCTCCTCGTAAGAAAGCGAGTCCTAAACCTGAACTGACAGAAGAAATAAGGCAGGAGATACGAGAAGCCTTCGAGCTGTTCGACACAGATGGCTCAGGCTACATTGAGGTGAAGGAGCTCAAGGTGAGGTTTTACAAGGTGCAGAAATAACACATAAAAGCATGGGTGACTTAATGCTAATGTAGTTTTTCCACTGACCCAGGTTGCTATGAGGGCTCTCGGATTTGAGCCCAAAAAAGAAGAGATAAAGAAAATGATCGCAGATGTTGATAAAGATGGGACTGGCAAGATCTCATTTGATGACTTCCTGGCAATCATGAGCCAAAAGATGGTAAGACTTTTTTATTTTGATAGCAAAATTATCAAGAATAACCTGAGTTTTTACCTGTTGTTGATCTTTTTAAGGCTGAAAAGGACTCAAAGGAAGAAATCCTAAAGGCTTTTCGACTGTTTGATGATGATGAAACTGGTAAGATATCATTCCGCAACCTAAAGCGAGTTGCCAAAGAGCTCGGTGAGAACCTTACTGACGAGGAGCTTCAGGTGAGGAGATTCATCTTCAAAAAAAAGTACACCCTCTTTCAAATATATGTTTTAATCTGCCATGGCCTAAATAGATATTTTGCATATTTTCCAAATAATAATATTCATTTATTCATATATTCATATTTTGTTTCCAAATAAAGTGAACCAACCTACAGAAATCTGGTTGGAGGAAAAATATGCACCATCCAGGTATAACTAAAAAAAATGCAGATTATTAAAAGGTGTGAATTCTATAAAAACAGAACTATTGGCACTTGTGGTGTTCTGGAGAACCCAGGTAAGTGTCTACATCATGCTAAGAAGAACGCCTTGAGCCCTGACCTCAGAGAAGCATCGGTTGCTGCTCATCGGTCTTAGAATTCCATCTGCAAATTTGGTTCAGGTTCAGACTATTTATTTCTGAGATATAAATAAAATCCCATTTTCCACATTATGTGACCTACAGGCCTTTGTAAACACATTAAATGCTTATTTTTATTATAGAATAATTAGAAAAAGTCTGAAAAGTACAGCTTTCCTGAAATGTTTTGCAAAATTGCATCTGAACAAATAACTAAAGTTGTTGAACAGTAGTATCCTTTGGAATAAATCGACCAAGGTGGAGGTGTTTGGTCAACATGCAAAGCACCATGTTTAGCGAAACTAAGAAGAAGAAAATGAATCATGTATAAACGTATATATCTTTCAAATATATAAATGAATAAATGAATAACCTCAAATATAAATGCACTGAAGTCATGTTGTAAATAAGAGTTGGTCAAGAGGTGGTTCTAGATGTTATTGACTTTCAGGATGTGCTTATTTTTTTCCATCTGGGTTTTGAATGTTGGTTCATTTTTTTGAATAATTATTAAAAATAATCTTTTCTTTTTTTTGTCACTTGAAAGCGGTTGAGATCCACACAGTTGTTATTTAAGCCCTAATATAAAAGCACAAATTTGAAGGAGGATGTACTTTCTTTTCCCCATGACTATGCATCTACACTTTATTAAAAACAGGCCTCAACACTGATCACTGTTTTATTAGGAGATGATTGAAGAAGCAGACCGAGATGGCGATGGAGAAGTGAGCCAGCAGGAATTTCTTCGTATCATGAAAAAAACATGTTTGTACTGAATAAGAGGAATTTTAGACCCTCATATAGTTTGGTCTCATCACAAATCTCACACATCATTTGCACAGACACTAAAATGCACAATTTCATATTAGATGATCAGAAGTGATAAATGAAGAAATCTATTAAAGATCATTAACAATACGAAGCATTTGGGAAGCTGAGTGTGGTTTATAAAAGTAAATAATGATACTGAATCCTCTGAGAAGTTTTAGGGGGAAATATAGCAAACATTAAATTGTCAGTTAAAAACTTGGGGAATGGAAATTTTACAAATATATCCAAATGTTTGACTTTTAAACAGTGTTGACTTCTACAGTGCATACAATGGCCTTTACATATTAAAATTTGTCCTTAATGTCAGCCCAGTCCAAGGGTTTATTTTAACTTGACAATTCAGCCTGAGTGCGCTGCTTACAACTCCTGAGGCCAGTTTTTCAAGTGTAATTTTATGTGTAATGTCCGCTAAGCTTGCTGTGTGTCAGAATTTTAAGGCGTGCAATTGTTACCTCCTCTTGCCTTTATCCATATTTCTGTACAGTGATCTTAGGACTGTATTTTTCACTTTATACATATTTTGTCTTTATGCCTTCTATTATTAACTGACGTTTGGTGTTTTGTACTAATCAGTATAAATGTTTTAAGCCTAAATTAAATATTAAGTAGTGATTCTTGATTATCATCTCTCGTGTTTTAGCAGAAGAACTAAGGAATGCAAATGATTTATTTACATTTCAATAAGCGTTAAATAATTATTGGAGATAATTATGTATTTAATACTTATGTATTTTAAATGTTCAGATCTGCCAAAATCAAATTAAAAGCATGATTTATATATGCACTATATTTTGTGTACTTAGTTCTGTATATTATAATATAATATATATAATATAATACACATATATATATATATATATATATATATATATATATATATATATATACACATACACACAGAACTGGGCAAAACCTTTAAGCATGTATGAAGAAATGCTTAAAGTAAGGATGCTTTCAAAAAGATATATTTCAACTGACTTTTTAGAAATTTACAAAATGCAAAATGAGAACAAAGAAAAACTAAATCAAATTAATATTTGGTTAATTAATAACTCCCTTTGACAGCAGGGAGCAATTCTTCTAGGTACACAGTTTTTGCAGGAACTCTGCAGAACTAACCAGATCTGTTGATGTACGCTGCCTCAAATCCATCTGTCTCTTCATATAATCCCAGAGACTCAATGTTGTTTTTTTTTTTTACTTTGTAACAGAAGTGTGCAGACTTTTTACATCCAATGTGTATATATCCATTATGTTTCCTTTATTTTAAAGTTTTATTTTTTTATTTCCATTTATTTGTATAAATTGATAGACCTCACAGTAATTATGCTTCATCTATTTTCTACAAAATAATATTTCTACTGTGATTTATAAAGCTTGCAGTATTATTTTACATAAGAAAAATATAGCAGACAAGTATAAAAAAAATCAATATGTATGGAAAATATTTTATTTAAACACAAAAAAACATTTTAAGTTTCCAGGACAGATTAAAGAACATTTCATAGACACATTTATAGACAATATAACATCAGATATAACTGAATTGTGTCAACCAGAGGAATCCTTCACAGTTTACTTTTTAAAACATAATGCTCAAACGACTTGAGGTGATGTACACGAGCAGCAAACAAAATGAATTTTTATCACCCATCAAGCTGCATAATGATTAGTGGATGAAAACCAGAGCATGTGGCAGCACTCCAGTTAAGTTTGATCAAAAAGCACACTCAGATCAGCTCTGACTGAGACGTGTCTTGCTAGCGAAGTCGGCACTGAGTTTTCTCATCACCTCAGCGTGACTCTGGCCAGCCAGCTCCTGACGAACCATACCATAATTCTCCTTCACAAACATGGCGAAAGGTGTGGGGCCGCGAGTATTAGAGGGCGTGAGCAGGACAAGCTGGCCTGTGCACAGTGCACACACAAACCTCTGCGTGTCCAGAGACTTTGAGTGACGCCCAATCCTGAAGCGGAAAACAAGATTTATTTGTAATATATCCGACCATCCCAAAAGCATTTTAGATCTTACAATTCCATTCCATGGCACCATTTCCACTGATTAATAATTTTTTTTGATCAACTGGTAGAAATAAAAGTTTTATTTGACTAGTCATCATAGTGTCATTAATAACTAGATGATTAGAGTGGGCTCTAAACACCATGGCACGTCATTCTGATCAAAGCTATGCGTCCTCTTATGCAGGGAAGAGACATTTTATTTGCCATAGTTCTTGGGATGGGGTTAGGCCTTTCCCAGTATAAACAGGAAGCAGTTAGCTGTGAGTAAACCAGATCTCTGCTGTGCTGAGAGCTGTGGTTAAATGCCTGTGGCTGATCAACCGAATAACCTGTCGAAAAATGCAGTTCTTGGCTGTGTCTGCTGATCTAACAAAAAAATTGTTAGACTGCTACGTTTAAACATACACATCGCAGCGGCAAAGCAACCGGAGCACATTACTTTTCAATAAGGGCCTGGTGACTTCCAGCAACACAAGCAACAGCAACTGTTACAACTAGATGTGTCCAGCGCTGCATAAAAGTTCAGAAACGTTTAACTTTCTACAGATATGGAGTTATGTAATAGATATGTTTAATCTGATAAATGTTTATACCAGGGGTGTCAAACTCAAATTCACAGTGGGCCAAAATATAAAACTGAGATTGACACGGGTCAAACTGAATATTTATTGAAAGTTAACTGCAACTGATATATAATGTTCAACCTTTTTCATATGGAAACAAACTAGTTTAGCTTGAACACAGGATTTGGAACAACCAGAGCTTGATATTACAACACATAAGAAATTAAATTTGAAATAAAAGACACATCAGTGGTGTTCAAATCTTATTTAAATAAATAAAATAAATGATGCCTCTAACTGTATCATTTTAAAGCTCCTTTTTGAAGTGGATCTTTTTCAAAACCAACAACAAAACAACCAAAAATAATAATTTCATTCAATGAAAATCCAACTTTTCGACTAGTGTCTTCTTATGTTATATTCTTTCGTTACAGACACGTTAGCACACAAGACAAACAGGTCTGTCCTTTATATTCGTGAACAGATAATCTGCCTCCCACATGTCTTGAAAGCTCCTATTGTCCATCTTTCGTTTGGACATTTTTGTGGAGGGTTTAGTTAACTTGCCCGATGTGACTGTAACATGGTTGTTAACGACTGTCAACAGAGAATGAGGGGCACTTGCTGTTCGTGACTACGCGTCAATACAATGGCAAGGCATTCTGGGATTTGTAGTATTAGCAGAGCATGCGGCTAGCCAGCTATAATGCACATTTGATATGATCTCGAGGGCAAAATATAAATATATAAATATATAATTTGGCCCACGGGCCTGAGTTTGACACCCCTGGTTTATACTATGGAAACTAGTAGTAGTAACACCTACTGGCAACTTCATAATACAGCAACTGGTGACTTGCAGTGAGAAAATCAACGTGTGTGAAAGTGACAGTGCTGTAATCTATAAACAGATGAGTGCACGAGCCTCATCAACATGACTCTGTATATACACTAAATTAAAAAAAAACAAAAAAACTTTGGTTGACTGGAATTTCTTACAAAAAGAAATCTTACAAAATATACTAAATGTAAACAAAGTTGGCCTGAACTTAACGTATGAAAGCCGAGTTGTTTGAGGATGAACAAACTCACGTGTTTTTGCAGCGGCTGCACTGGTACTGGTATTTGTAGTTGATGTCGTAGCTGTGGCAGCGGGTCACCATGGGCAACTCGGGGTGAGCCAGGGTGGCTTTGCGTGCATAGATCTTCCAGAAAGGTCCATGTCCATCCCGCACCTTGTTTATCAGCCATGTGGCTGCGTGGCACATTTCATGAACTAGTGTGTCCCGCAATCGGTCTGCGAAGGAAAAAGGATTCAGTTAAAGAAAGCGTAGAGAATCATAGCTTCACTCTTCATGTGGAATACAGACATTTCCCAAGAAACAAACTTTTGCAAAGATTTAACTTACGATTACGATTATACTTAAGACATATCTAATATGAATTTAGATCAACAATGAAAATTTACCTGCAGAGTCACAGACTTTGACAGACAATTCAATGCGAGCGTATCGTATGCCAGTGACTTTTTCCTGACCGGTGATGCAATATCCTGCTGTCTTTCTCATCTTTGTATTCCATTTGATCAACATGTCAGTGGGTAGCTAAAGAAATTAAATCAAATTTTCAAGAAAACAAAATATTATTATTATTCAGTTGGGAGTTCAAAAAAAAAAAGTTTTAATAACTATATGAGCCATTAAATTCTTTTCAAATTGTATTTTTTGCAGTTTTATTGCGATTGTTGTTGACTTGATTACACAGCTGTCAGTAGACTGTCCTTGGTTGGAATGAAAGCCTGCACCCGGACCATTCAATTGTAGATACAATTGTACACCCATGATCTATTGGCACAGTAAATTCATCTTACATGTGAAATTTGAGTTAGTACAACCCCTGGCAAAAAGTATGGAATCACCCCTCTCAGAAGATGTTCATTCAAATGTTTAATTGTGTAGAAAAAAAACCCAAGCACATATATGCCACAAAACAATTTTCACTCAACAATCCAAACTTCTGGCTGTATAAAACACTTAAAAAAAACAAAGAAAGATAACAATAGTCAATTACAACTGTTTTTACAGATCAAACAGAGGAAAAAAATATGGAATCACAAATCTGAGGAATTTTTTCTGCACAATTAAACATTTGAATGAACATCTTCTGAGAAGGGTGATTCCATACTTTTTGCCAGGGGTTGTACTACTTCTACACTTTTTTTGCAGTTGTTAATTTCTGAGAAAAACTACTAACGTAATCCTGAAAGCATTAGCCGTAACTCAGAGCGTCACTACAAGAAGCAGCATAGATTACAAAGGGTTAATGATTTAGAGGTCAGGAAGTTATAGTTATTGATTGTATATTGGATTTAAGGTTTTTCATTCCCTTGCAATTTGTAATAAGACTGTCAACCGAATTTGAATTAAACCTTTATGCAATGCTATGAAAACTAATAAATTTTACAATGTGTGTCCTGACCTTGCTCTCAAAAACAGTAGTGTTATAGAGCTGGTAGAGTTTGCTGGTGAGCTCCTCCTTATTCTGCTTGAAGTTTTTGCAGTACTTGGAGTCAGGAAGAGACAGAGACTGCAGGAAACAGCCTGGTGTTTTACACACAGCCACTCTATCAGAAACACACAAAAACAGAATCAAAGTCGGCACTGACTCCATATCAACTCCATACCATCAATACCATCATATGTGATGCACTGACTAGCAGAAAGAGTGTAACATAAGGCAAGGTAAATATAATAAATCAACTTTATATGCTTGTGGAATTGTGCAGTGAAAAGCTGCAAGAGCAATATATCTCTGACTTGTTCCATATTTACAGCGTACTCTCAGATCTTCTTCATCTGTTTCCCTTGTTGTACCTTCTGTTCGTTTAGCCACTATAGGGTCTAAAGCATTTAGTTGTGCTGCTCCTAATCTCTGAAATTCCCTTCCACAATCTATATGAGAAAGTGACTGTCTGACTACTTTTAAATCATGTCTTAAAACTCACTTGTTTAAATTGGCTTTCTCTGATCAATTTGAAACTATTTAATGTCAATAATTGTTGTTTGTTGTAATGTTGTATTGATTTTATCATCACCACTCAACTGTACAGCCTCCTTGAGTGCCCTGAAAGGCGCCTTTAAATAAAATGTATTATTATTATTATTATTAATATTATTATTAATATTATTATTAAGAGCAGCAAATGTGTCTGATGTGTCCACTTCAAATATATTTATTGCTGCCCGGTAGACAATTAGGTTCAATAACCTGAAAAGAAAAAAAAAAAAAAAAAAAAAAAAATAGTACTCATTGTTGTTGCAAAAAAACCTGTTCATTTAGTATGTACCCACATTTCACTACTCTTTCTGAACACAACTGCCTGGTGCATTACAAATCTGTCATAATTCTACTGCTACTGGAACAGATGCCTTATTGAGACAAATATAGTGAGAAAATAAAGGCACTAGATAGAGGTGAATAATATCTTTTACAAGGACAGAGCTTGCTGACTTTCTGTTGAAGGTACCAACATGATATACACCTAGCAGAGGAAGTGGATAATAAGCATGTAATCGTCCATCTCCCTCAGTTAGTATGAACTGTACCTGCTGCTGTGGCCTGCTCTGGGCTCCGTCTGACTCACAGCTCTGCTGATAGGGATCTGTGCTGGAGTTCTGCTCACCTGTGATCCTTTTACTGGGACTCCATCACTGCCCTTTTGTGCTTTCACAGATGGAGTCACACAGGCTGTTGCAGCCTTGGGCTCTAACGCATAAATGACAAAATTGTTTAGAAATAATAAAATCAGCATGAGAATCAGATTTTGACCATTTAATTACCCGTATACATGCACCCATATAGGTGGTGATTTTTAACCTGGAGGTTTAGGAGAAGCATGTGTGCTACTGCTTCCTAACTTCTGGTTTTTCCTGATGCGGTCCAGTAAGGACTGGAACTCATCCTCGGAGCTGCCAGTGTCTTCACGCCATCCACTGTTTGTGGGTGGAGCTGATGAGGGCTTGGGTGTGTGGACAGAAACAAGAGGAGAAGGAAAGCATGGGGTATTTCTGGGTTTATTATTTTTAGCTGGTGCATCCTTTTCCTGCGAGGATGGACGACTGTGCCGAGTCCTCCACGTGCTCTTGATCACGATGTCGCTGTCATCATCCGAATCACTGAGGAACACTGGGGAGTCAAACCGTGACTTCTCTGACTTCAGGCTAGACTTGGGGGTCTTCGGATTGGCTGCATGTACATACAACCCCAAAACATTTATTTACAAGAACCTTTCCTAAACACATTTATAATTGAAGCTTTAATGTTAAAACATCATAACATATTACTAGATTTAGCTCATCTGCTTTCCTGTCCTTCTGTATGCATGAAGAAAGAATGGACAAAAATTACCTCTTGAAACGTACGGCTTTTTCTCCACAACAAAATCATCATCAGAAGACAAGTCGTCTACTATGAACTGTTTAAGTCTGTAAATATGAATACAAATTCGATTTTAGATTAGACATTTTGTGTTACCTACCTACAGCACAGTGTGCAAGCAATTTCCATTTGGCTCCAATATCACCACACATTAAAGAAATAAAAAGATAAAGTGGTGATATAAGGAAAATAAAAAGTTGTAGCATGACAGTATATAATAAAAGAATAAAGATATTTACAATGCATCACACACAGCTTTATTATTTATATAATAATATATATACGTTGAACTTATAGACACAGGCATGAGTTGGGTTAACAGTTAGTCATTTCGACTGCAGATAAAAATATAATTTAGCAATAATAAAATTACAAACATTTTGGCGTACTCCACGCTGCAAAACCATAAGTCCAGGCGGTGGAGTCGATCCAGGCCTGATCCTCATCCTGCTCAGATAGAGTCAAACCAAAAGTTCATGGGGTAAAGATAACTCTGTGTTTCTTTTGTTGTCATATGTAGATAAACTTACAGGTGAAGGTAGGGCTGGAGTTATGTGGAGTTATGTGTGCATGTCGAGCTCCACTACTGGACTTATGGTTCAATAACGAGGACTACACCAATGTTTTGGAGAAGCATGTAAAGATTGGCTGTAAAAATTCTTTGTTAAAAGAATAAAGAAAAAGTTAATTAAAGAATTGCAAGAATTTAATCCTGTCTTAGAGCCTACTATGCTATCAAGAGCTTATAAGATAAGAAAATTATACTATCACGGATCCCACTGACCTTTCATCACTACCACTCACAGACTGAGGTCTCGGTTGAGCCTTTGGGGTCTTCACACGTCTCAAAACTAAAAAATGAATTGTCATACTTAATCTTTTAGGATTGTAGTAATAAAACATTATTAAAAATGAACAATAACAGTGAAAAATAACTTACAGGTTTCAAAGCCATCATCGCTATCTGAGGACAAAATCTGAACTGGATCCCTAGAAACAGACGCAAAATAAATCATCTTAGACGCATATTATATCCAGACTAATGCTGACACTTGACATTTACAAAATGTTAATCAGAGACATTTAAAAGGTCATCACAGGATGCCAACTTTATCAGCTTTCGCCGATAGTTGAAATCATGTCAGTCTATTAAGCTCCTATTTCATGCAAGCCGCTTATTAATAACCAGAAATAAGTTAACAAATGAAAACATCTCACCTTGGTTTCTTGGCAGATGAGATTTGTCTGGCAGCAGTTTTGGGTGTAGCCTTTGTTGCAAGAACTGAACAACAAGCATTACTTATTTATAAACACTTAGCTTTCCACTGCTGTGTAAAGATTATTCAATTTAATGACTTACTTTGATCAAAGTCCTCATCACTGGAGTCCAACAGCTTTTTGTTTGAGGGCGGATTTTTCTTTCCAAGCCGATTCTCCTTTTCAGAGGCATCACTGTCTGACAGAAATGAAGACTCTTTCCTTTCAGCAGGCTCAGTATCATGACTGCTAACAGCATCATGTCTGCTTTTCAGACTTTTTCTCAACTGTGCATTAAAAAATAAATGAATGAAAAAAAAAAAATGTAAATGTAAATAATAATAAAACATGACTAACTCTTTAACTCTGGACTGTCACCTTAACTCCGGACTTGCACAGCAAAGTACAATTTTATACACCTTACACACACAGTACTGCACATGGACACTTTAAGGACGATAATTAAAACCTTATGCATATGTGTATACATTATTTTTCTCTTATATTTTCATATTTTATGTTTTTTTTTATATAGTTTATACATTTTTTTTATTTATCTACCTCATTTTGGTTATATTTTTTATCACTAATTGCATTCCTTATGTTTGAATACCGGACAGATGCAAAAAGCATTTCACACTCTGTATGTATGTGTATGTGCCAAATAAAATTTGATGACGCATGCTGTTAGGAAAATAAGACAGTTTAATGATACTTTAAGTCTATCAGCCTGAGATGAATATTTTTTTCCATCTTGAAGCTTTTATTCCTTTTACACTGCAGCAATTTGTCAACAAAAACACTATTTATTTAGTTATTTATTTAATAACAGCACGTGTTTTATCCACTTACAGGTATCTGAATTGTTTTGGCACGTAAACTAACTATATACAGCTATAAAGTGTCATTCTCTCACCGGCCAGTTAATAAATGTTCTCTATAAAACAATACCAGTGCATGATTTACATCTTGTGCTGCTCGGTCCAAAGCTCCAGGTTTGTCCCATCCAAGTTTCTGTGCAACTCTTTCAAACAGCCTTTGGGTCCCAGAGTCCATGATCCTGAGTATTTATAATCAAAATTGATTTCTCTTTACTAAAACAGAGTCACTGTACGTGCATTTATAGCTATCTTAGTTAGCAACTGACAGTTAATGTATTTAAATGTGTGTCTGCTGAGTTAAATGACAAGAAGGCAACATAAATAACTAGCTAGCTAGCTAGCTTCACGAGCCTGTGAATAAACATTTTTATTTCGTAAAACAGTAAATACCTTTGGTGTGAGAACCGAATTCCTTTTCAGCCAGTGATATTTTTTAACTAAAAGCTCTCTTTCTAAAATAATGGAACGGTTTCAAATTTGCCTGACCGGAAACAACATCAGCTACTTCCGGGGGTCTAGCACCCCCTAGCGACCGTCATAACTCTAATCACAAATGGTGACCATATTGTCCTCTAGGGCATTTTGAGCTGCCCTTTATCCATCCTACATGAATACAGACTCCACAGAGAGCAAAAGAATTAACACAAGAGGTTTAATGAGAACATAGTAGTCCAGGATTGTAATGTACAAGAATGTAGCATTTATTTTGTGCACTTAATAAAACAGCTTTTCATCACCCTTAAAATTGTCACTACTTTGTACCCAGAATGTTCTTTAATTTTCTCTTGCATTTGTTTCATCTCCAGATTTGTACAGTAAACTATGATGACAAACAGTAATAAACATAACTTGAGCAATATTCCTGTTAATAAAGCACTGAACATTTGACTTGTTAGTAAATTACACATTTCAGATGTTCACTGTTTTGTACATTATATTTACATAAAATTGAAGATGTTAGGTACAGTAATTAATAAATAATTCCTAGGTAAACCTTTCAAATTTATACATTTATCTAAAACAAGCAGCTGTTTTCAAAATTGATGTTAGCATCTCAGCAAAACTGACAAATGCTAAATTGTGATGGCTAAACCACTGGTACCTACTGAAGAGTTCCAAGGAAGGACAACCAGTAAACCTGCAGGGAGTGAAAGCTAACCTGTGTGGTCCGATCTCACAGAAAAAATCTGAAACTGAAATTCCTGAAAACGTTCATGCTGGCAATGAGAGAAAGATGTCATAACATCCTGTATAATCGCAGCTTTCTGTGTATGGAGCTGCAGACCTGAAGAATCTGCTGTTTGGTGTCAGATACCACAACACACTTTCAGAGGTCTTGTGTGGTCCTTGTGATCAAAGAGTCATGTGTTTTGTTTTCACAAATGAGGACACAGTAATACACGTTTAATTTTATAAGTGTTTGTTGTATACTCTCATTTTCAGTTATAATAGCATCAGCCATGACAGGCTCAAATTTGCATCAAACCCAATACCATCATAGCTAGATTAACAACAACATGCACAAGGACTACTGAATAACATTAATTCAGCACTTATGCCTACTTTTAATAGTCCTGAATTAAAAACAGTACTCAAGGGCAGTTTTTGTAACACAAATTTTGAGGGTTTGCCACATTTCTTTATTATTTCAGCTTTTGTAAGAGGCTTGAAATTTCATTGACAAAGCATAAATAAAATGATTCATAGGAAGACAAAATCACAAACTTAAATACTTACCTCGAACCCTGGTAAAAATAAAACAAATTGGCATTTACGATGAATTTTAGGGGTTGTGTGCAGGCTTTTATCAGATCTGCAGTGAGAAGGTCTTCATTCTAGTTCTCCATAGACATTCTGGGCATGTTTCATGAAAAGATACAACTGAAATTATTACTAACATGAAGAAAACAAAGCATTGGAGAATCATTACAATTCACACTTATCTATTCCAGGTAATGATCATGAACAGACTAAAATAAAGAAACATTTCTGCTAACTAAAAAGGCAAACATTCACGTTAGTATGTTAAAGCCATCAGTAATTTTAACATACTAAAGTGTTCCTCTGATGCTTAAGAAAAAAAAAACCCTTCATCTAAAGACATGAAGGTCACAATTTGACATAAGATTGCTCTGTCTTCAAAAGTCTACACCCAAGCAGAACAGAGAAGCAGCGGAAGTGAAGCAAATGCCAATGGGATTTCTGGGAGAAAGGAGTCTCAGTGAAGGAGGATCAACCATCACAGTCCTCCACTGGCTCCAAGAAATTAAATCTGTGACTGAAGAGTCAGATCATGGTGATGGTGCTCAACAGCAGGCTCTATGGAGTCTCTGACACTGAGAAAAATGAAGAAGAGTGATTGTTTGGTAACTTGTGAAGGGGACAGGGGGCAGCTCAGGCGCTTTCACTGTCAAGCAATTGCATCTTCACCAGATGTTCAGGTTTGGCACCTCCTGCATGGTGCTCCCACATCTGCAGGTAAAGACGCTCCAAGTCTATTGTGTACTGCTTGGTGTTGAAAAGTGGGCTGCAGATACGCTGCTTCCATACGCGGGATCGTACCTTCTTCAAGCTGCCGGAGAAAACGAAAGACGGGTGTTTTAAATGTGCTACAAATGTTAACAGACACATTGTCTGCCCACACAGAGTGCATTACACACACAGCACCATAGTGGCTCAAGCACTGAACACTGTGTGTGCGCAAGTGAGGTCTTTGAGTTTGGACTGCAAGGTCACAGCAAAATTTAAATAGTATTCAATACTTGTTTTCCATTGTGTATAAGGGTTTATTCTTTTTCTTAACTTTTAAAGGTTTCTGCTGCTTGTTCCGCTGCTTGCTTATATATATATATATATATATATATATATATATATATATATATATATATATATATATATATATATATAAGCAGCGGAACAAGCAGCAGAAACCCTTATACACAATGGAAAACAAGTATTGACTACTATTTAAATTTTGCTTTGTGTCCTATTTAAAATATAAAAAAAAGGTATTGTGTCAGCTGTAACTGTTTTTTAAAGTGTTAATAAATAAAGTATTATTATTATCAATTAGTTGATGACTTACAATTCCATGTCTGTGCCGAGCTTAACAGCCACATCTTCGTATTCCTGGCGACTCTGTGCAATGAGCTCAGGGCAGCCAAGACAAGTCAGCTGGGAGGCAGCCACACGGGAGGCAAGTGTCTCACCTAAATGCATCAAATAGAGAAACAGGAAATGGTCAAAGTCAACAGAGTTCTTGCAGACTGGGAACAATAAAAAACCAACAAGACATACAATGCAGTTGCGTTTATTTCCAAATTATATTTGGGATTAAATTTTTTAAACACAGTTTTCTCTGATTTCAACCTCTTGTGTTGTAAATGTACATTATACAGACCTGGCATTGTGACCATTGGGGTGCCAGCCCAGAGCACATCCATGCCAGTAGTGTGGCCATTGCAGAGAGGCGTATCAAGGCAGACATCAGCCAGCTGCCCACGCCTCACATGCTCCTCTTTAGGGGCAACAGGGGAGAAGATGATACGGCTGGCAGGCAGACCCATGTTCTGGGCATACTGCTGGATGTTGGGCTCACCCACAGCTGGGAAGCGCAACAACCAGAGAACGCTGTTTGGCACACGTTTCAGAATCTGAAATAAGAAAGAAAGAATGAGCAATTTAACTACATGTGTACTAGTGACACAAAAAAGAATACAGATCTCCCAAGAATTCTGCCAGGCTGAGCTTACATTAGCCCACATCTGCAGAGTCGGAGGGTCAATCTTGTACAGTTGATTGAAGTTACAGTAGACAATGGAGTCCTCAGGCAAACCATACTGAGAGCGTGTGGTCACAACAATTGTTCTAGGAACCTCTTCTCCTGTGGCAGCCTTGTTATTGATCTTTTGGAAAAGGGGAAAAAGTGCAACACAGACTATGCAGATTATGGGTGACCATGACATGCAAAGACAAAAAAAATTGCAGAAAATTGATTTGCACACTTCAGTTTAAATACACTGGTACACAGGTTCTTATTATGAGCAGTGAAATTTGAGCGGGGAGGGGAGAGAGGGAGAGAGGGAGAGAAATGAGGCAAATGACAGTTCCATAAGACACTGTCAGCTGGTAAGAAACCCAACAGCAGCATCCCCATGCAGAAAGCAAATTCTTAAGGCAGTATGTCTTCAAACTTTGCATTTACTGTAGTTAAAGGTGGGGTCTCCGTTGTTTGAAAGCCAATGTTGACATTTGAAATCACCAAAACAAATACGCCCCTAACCCAAATGGGTCCCACCCCTCTTTTTATAGCTCCACCCCACACATACACCAGACAAGTATAACCCAAGTATAATCCAGACAAGTATTATGGCGGTACCTGTTGGGGCAGTATAAATAAATATAAATGAACTCATTGAGTAATACTATGGTAATACAAATGTGTTTTTGTAGTACTCTGTGTTGTACCGTGAAAGGTTTATCTCCGTTTCACACGGAAGATGTTCAGTTCTCTCCAGCGCTGGAAAGCTGATAATATATTAACACGGGTCCTGCTTCTTGCCTTATCATAAGCTTTTCTTCGCTTTCTTTCTTGTTTTTATCCGCCATGTCAATGTTAAAACCGCTTCCTGCTAATGTCACACATGCGCACTGAACACTCTCTCCACCCATATTGACAAGACACGCCCCTTTCTGCTCATTGGCTACACGTTAGTTTTGTTTTTGTTTTGTTTGGTGGCCCAACGCAGTTTTCTGAAGCATTTCTCAAACAACGGAGACCCCACCTTTAAAGTGTAGACATTTATTAGAAAATACCTGAGTGGTAGCTAAGCCATTGCTGACAGTGAAACTATTGATGGTGACTTGGATCTGGCCTTGGTTGATCATGTTTATAATGGCCTCAGCAGCCGTGTTCATTGGGATGACTGGCATGGAGAGGGTTCCGTTATTATCTGTGGACTCCTGGCTATCACAATCCATCTGGAAAAAATGTGTCTCATATCATCATATCAAAAATGTCTCATATCATCAAAGCAGTCACCTTAAAAGGTAAAAAGGCACAATGTTTTCTAGAAGTTCCTCGCTTACTTTGATGGCCTTGACGTCAGGTAGGCTGTCTAAAAAGGCTTTGAGATCAATTCCATTCAGTATGATGCGATTGTCAAAAATGTGTCCATTGGACTTGAAGTCAATCACAGCCTTTTTCTGAGAATCAAACACAAATCCCTTTGCATAAGACATTGTATATAATTAAAGCAGTTACAAAAATCCATAAACTTTCACTTGCCTTAAGGTGTGGGAACATGTTAGCATGATCCCCAATAAAGAAAGTATTAGGCATGTAGGCCATCTTCTCAGAATACTGCTCAGCCAGCTCAGCTGTAGACGTCTCCTTATCGGTAACGATGTAGTCCATGAAGGGAGCTCCACTGGTGCCCGGGTAGCCAAGCCACATCACCTGATGAGAAATCCATTTATTTGCCAAAACCTTTAAATACATACATGGTAAGCATATTATTCCTGCCAGTTTCTTTATTTTTACCTGAATGGGAGCTGGACGCAAGGCAAACAGCTCATTGCGGGCACCCTTGGTATAGCCATTCATGTTGACTAGGATGTGAACTCCATCTTGGTGAATCCTGTCTGCAGCTTTGCCGTTGCAGGGAATCTTATTCAATAACAATAACACAGGAATGTGAGCAACTTCATCAGCATGGAAAATCAGGAACAAATTCAAATCCGATTTTATCATTGCATGTTCTGACCTGGGAGAGATCAGTGAAGTGATGAGCCTCAGCCATCACTTTCACTCGGAAGTTAGTGCCATCATCAGGACTGAGGGCATAACAGAAGACCTGAAAATTGAACCAGGTTAGCATGGTTTGACCACAAATACATTCACAACTCCCAGAAACCACGCATATGAGTTAATAAACTCACCTCAAACTTCTCTGAGTTATGCATGCCAGGAATGGACTGCATGAGATGGGAGGTGGGGTGGTTGCCAAAGTCCGAGCTGACGTAGCCAACACGCAAACGCCCTCCACTTGCTTTCAGGTCCTTAGGATGCTCATAGGCAGGTTTATGAAGAGCATTGATCTAAAAGCCAGTCATAAGATGTGGTCATTTGATGGGAGTCAAATAATTAGATTAAGTACTATTTATTAATTAACTCTAGACGGTTTTAGGTTTCAGACAGAAAACACAGCAAAGCATTTAATGACACAAAAGTGTGATATAACTACCTTATCCAGGCAGAGGTTGCCATGCCTCTCAGCAATGGCTTTGCGGAAGCCATGGGAAAGAGGATACAACATGCTGTGATGAGGATGAACTGAAGGCAGACGGTTCTTTTCCAACTGGTCAGCCACAATGCTAACCAACTTCTTCATGCGCTCATCGTAATCGGTCCAGTCACACACAATCTGGAAAGAACAACATTTAAAACCTCATGACAATAATCACCAACTGTAAGCATCAAAACTGGTACCTGAAGAGTAAATAACATATGTTGCTTGTTTTGGATCATATTTCACTCAATTATTTTCTAATATTCAAATTTCACAGAGAAAATAAATGAGATCAGTCCTTTGTGGGGATGGCAAGAACAGCATTTTACTGGCTTCAAGTATCTGAAATATGTTATATAATCCCACCCTATTCATTGCACAGATCTGTTTTTATTCTTACTTTTTGTGTTTATCCTCATTTTTTAATATTCATAGATCTATGTTTGTTGTTTATTTTCTCTTTCCTTATTCATCTTTTTATTGCACCTTCTCTTTCCACAACAAGGAACATTCGTCTTTGAATAGTCGTTAAACACATTTCACTACATATCATACCATGTATGTTTATGTATGTGACAAATAAAATTTTATCTTTATGGTTCTTAATTAGCCGTAATTTTAGATATTTTGTTACTGTAGTTAAATTTATCCCGCATATGGGACCAATTTAGAAATATTGTCTGCTGAAATCATCTGTGCATGAAATAGCACAAGCAGTCATTTTTGTGACTATTTCCTAGGGCGCTATCGTATAAAACGATAACGATATGTATCGCGATAGACACGTGATCGATAGCGATAGAAAATGTGCTCAATAAAACGTTCAATTTTTTTTATTCTTAGTCAGAAGAAAACAGAGGTTGCGAAGCATGTTTGGTTGCATTAACAAAGGCACCCACTCTCTGGTAACCTAGCAACTTGGGAAGTGACACTCTAACAGCCAATCATGTAACAGTATCAAGTTTGGTTGTGCCATATCATTGTCGCGTGCTGGTGCTGGATTCCTCTTCAGTAACCGGCAACTGATAAGCAGAAAATGAGCCGCAGCGAGCGAGGAAATTGTAAATAAGAGAGGAAAAGTCAGCTCGCCAGTATGGCAGTATTTTGGATATTATAACTAGGGCTGAAATGATTCCTCGAGTAACTCAATTACAAAAATTATTCGAGGCAAATTCCTCTGCCTCAAAGCCTCTTAATTCATTCGTCATGTTCTTGTGCAATTATTTTGTGCGGAAGGAGACGCGAGGAGTTATCAGTCTTTTGATTTGAGGGCGCGGGCGCGTGCTAGTGCGGGCTGCAAAATGGAAGGGTGCGATAACAATGTCAATGAGCAAAGAGAAGAAACAAACAGGAGAAAACAACAGAAAATGTCCAAGGTTTGGGACGCCACCACCATCTGTTTTCAGCAGCAGGAAACATTGCTTCATAGCGCAGGGCAAGCCTCAGTTCTGAGCAAGTTGATATGTTTACATTTCTTCTTTGCAATCACATGCTCCTTTAAAGACTTTTAAAGCACACACACGTTGAGAGAGAGAGACTTTTATATTCTGATTAATGATATATTTATATATATGCTTAAAGCACTCGGTGTGAAACCATGCATGGACTCTAGGTCCAATTTCCTGTCCATGTTTTTTTGCCTCTTAATTACCACAAAGCATTCCAAATTAGACAGTAAAGGCTTGTGTTATGCCTGAGCTGTAGATTTAGAATATTTTAGTTCTGAAAGTTAAGTTGCATGACTTAAAGGCAGTATTTTTGTATTATTACTATTTATTTTAATGTATGCCTTAGTTTTGATACTAAAAAAAATAAGTAATTTGAAAGCAATTTATATTTTTGTTTTTGCATCTCAGAAAAGGGTTCATTTAAAACCCAGAATATTTGTCACTCAAATGTATTTAATTCTTCTCAGACAACTTTGTCATTGTTCACAGTACAAGTACAGACAGAGAAACAATGGGTAATATCTAAATGTTTATTTTTGATAGAAAATATTGTTGTATGCATTGCATGCTATGCATTTAAAAAATAAAAGTTCATTTTTCTAAAAAAGGAAATGAATTAGTTATTCATTTTAAGAGACCCGTCTTATTTTCTCTTGTATATTTAATATTGCTCTTTAATTAAGCAAAAATACATTTTATCAGATTACTCGATTAAATTTTTGGTAGAATACTCGATTACTAAAATATTCGATAGCTACAGCCCTAATTATAAGGCTACGAAAATATACTTGAATAGTTTAACTTCAAGTATGATTAGAGTAAGAATAACTTGAGTTACTTTTTCATATTTCTGCAGGTTTTATATTTCAAACTATGTTACTGTAGTGTATCGGGTTTGATTTTTATATTACAGATGTATCTCAGTCTACCTCAGTTTTATTTATGTTTACAAAACACTGCACATATTTTAAAACACTTTATTCACCAGAAGGTGAACAGCTAGTGAACTTCCTAGCACTAAATTCTCAGGTTTCTCAATGTTTATATTTAACACTTTGCACTATTTTATTACACTTTATTAAGAATTTCCTTTCATTTTGCACCTTAAATGTTACGATATAAGTGTTCATTGTGACTTTAGACTTATGTTTTCATTTTAATTATTAGAGTTTTCATGGTTGTTGACATTTCTGTCTTAACTGAGGGGATTATGATCAGAGGAAGGTTAAGTTTAAAATAAAAATTTTTAATTGTAATATATTTTTCTCCTGGTCCTTATTTTAAATGGGCCATAAAAATGTTCAATAATTATCGATATCGACCGATATGAAACACTGATTTCGTGATACAGTTTTAGGCCATATCACCCAGCCCTACTATTTAAAGCAACAGAAATGCAATAATATAAGTTTAAGCAAGTGATAAGCAAAGGTACTGCAATGCTGCAAAATATATGCTACGGCTAACAATAAAATGTGCATCAACAACAGCCTACTTACTATCAGGGAAGGTTAAAAATACCCTACATTTAAAGAGTTGTACTCATAAAATCTATCCTCTTAAAAACAATAAAATATCAGAGTATGCAAACAAAAAAATAAATAAATTGAATTAACGGGGTTGATATTTAAAGGGCATTACCTGCAGGCAGTGGGCAAGATTGCAGTAAGCATCTGGGAAGTCAGGTTTGAGCTTCAATGCCGTGCGGTAAGATGCAATTGCTTCTGGAATATTCCCAGAGTCCTGTGGGCACATCACATGTCACAGTGCTTATTATCCAGCAGCAAAAGTTCATATATACTTCAATACTTTTATTTGTAAACTACTAAACTGTGGTATGGTGTTTTTTTTAGAGATTCACTTGGTTTCTTGAAGAGAAAAAACAAAGAAATTAATTTTTTAGTCAGTATTAAGAAATTACCTTGTGTATTGAGGCCAAGTTACTGTGAGCATCTGCAAATGCAGGGTTGATCTGAATAGCACGTGTATAACACTGCAGCGCCCCCTGCACATCCTGCATCTCCTTTAGTGTGTTCCCCATGTTGGAGTAAGCATCAGCAAAGGTGGGGCTGATCCTGTAGGTGTACATGGCAAAAGAACATGCATAAAAAACTCTAAATCCATCATAAACACCTAAATTATTGAGCAAAAATAACAGCATGCCTGATGGCTTCTTTGTAATGCATGAGGGCTTCTTGCAGCTTGCCCTGTTGTTGAAGGACGCTGGCAAGGTTGGAGTGGGCTGCAGCAAACTCGGGAAACACCTGTTCATTCACGCACACACACACTTTAGGAATATGCTTCAGAAAAAAGGGTCATGAGTAAATAGCTACAAAGAGGATGTTAAGAGCCCCAACCTCAAGAGCTTTCCTGTACAGCTGGACAGCCTCTTCAATGTTGCCTTGCTCCCGTTTGATGTTGGCCAAGTTATTGAGCGAGTCAGCATGTGTGGGGCAAAGACGCAGTGCTGTGTTGTAACATTCCTCAGCCTCTGACACCTATGACAGACAGTTTAGTCTTAAACATTACATAGAAACTTTGAATTATTCACTGTGATGAATTTTCTAATATTCCAAGATATTCCTATTTCTGAAAGAAAAATTATAAGACTTCATGCTGAAATGACTTCATTTACTATGCTGACATACCAGTCACCAACGGTACTGGTGTTTTTAAGGGAAAAAGTAATATTAAGCTTGTCCAGTCTGGTTCTGAATATAAGCCACAGTCATAAGTACATATGCACACCCTGAGTCACAGAAACGGTCTGTTAGAGACTGTTCTAACTTTGTTCTTACTGAACACTAATCTGAAGTTTCAATTTGTGTAATTACAAAAAGTAAAGCTGTGGATATTAACGTTATAGAAAAATTTAGCTGCTTCTCTCTACCTCTGCAAAAAGAATACCTTGTGAAGACAGCATATAAAACAGAAAAACAGTACGCGGCACTGTACAAAGACATATTCTTACATTGCCCTTTTCCTTAAGAGCATTGGCAAGATTGCAGTAAGCATCAGGGAAGTGAGGCTGGAGCTCAATAGCACGTCTATAGGTGTCAATGGCCAAGTCTATCAGACCCTGCTCATAGTACACACAGGCCAAGTTCCCATGGACTACAGCATGGTTGGGGCTCAGACTGAGGGCTCGCAGATAACCAGCAACAGCTCTGAAAGAAACACAATTGCTGTAGATTAAAACTCAACCAAACGGTGTACTGAAGCATGATGTAACAACTATTAAAAACACGATAAATAAAAAAATGAAAAGTTTACCTGTCAAAGATGCGGGCTTCTTTAAGCACGTTCCCTAAGTTTATGTAGGCATCCAAAAAATTTGGATCCAAGGTTACTGCCTACAAAAGCAAACAAAAAAAACAACTAAATTACAGTTACTTTAATTGAACCAAGGTGCAATTACTTCCGAATTGGAAGCATACTAACCTTCTCAAAATGATGAATGGCTAGCCAGATCTCTCCCTGAGCATTGAACACGCAGCCCAGGTTGCTCCATGCCACGGCAAAGTTTGGCTGAGTCTCAATTGCCTTCAGGTAGCAGGCCTTTGATTAGGTTAACCATGAAAACAACAGAAAGAGGGGTGGAGAGGAGTAATAGAGCAGAAAGAGGAGATGTGGGGTTGAAAAAAGAGATTGAATAAAAAGGAAGGAAAAAAGGGGTAGAAAAAAAAACAAAACAGAGTTAGTGTCCATACTCTATAAAGCAAAAAGTGAGTCTACAGCGTGGGCTCGCATGCGCATCATACTGCTGCGCTAAGCTGCATGCTTTTTCCTGCGCTGCGCAAAATGACCAGCACCTTCACTCTGACTGACATTTTTCAGTTATGGTCTCATCATTGGAAGATACAGTATGAGACACACTATAATACACAGAAACTGAGTTTCTATATAAAGTAAATAAGGCAAAGGTTACCCTTGAAAAACAAACTAATACAAAAACCCTGACAGATTTAGCCTGACTGTGGTCACAACCTTAAATGCCTGTGCAAAGTGTAGGTGAAGGTCCCTGTAATGCGGGCGCAAAAATAGCCACACGGGCGGCCATTGTGTTGTGCCACGCCGTGGTCGCACTGTATTTGCTCGCCATTTTTCGCTGCGCGACTGCCGGCTCAGAGCACAGACCACAAACCTAAGCCCAGGTACACCTGAGATCACCAGACTGACACACTCTCTGGATCCAAGCAACCCTCAGGAACACAAAAGAGTTTGTTAAGTTTTGTTTGTCCTTTAGGGAGTATGGTGGGAATAATACAAATCTATTAAACTGCTTGCTTGCCAATAGTGTCCTGTACCGGATGTTCGGTCCGCTGGGTGCCATGCTAGGAGGCTAGCTGGGCAGATCTGTAGTCTACAGGCCGGGGGAGAAGGGAGAGGGGAGCATTTGTTGCTCGCAGGCGCGTTTGAATCGCAATAGAGGGCGTTCTCTCGCTGCGCAACCCATGCGTCGCTGCAGACTCACAGCGCATCATCGGCTCAGCAGAACGCTGCAACTCCAAATCAAGAGGAAAAACAAAATGATAAACCAAAGCAACAGGAAAAAAATAATTAACAAGTAAGAGTTAGAGGGTTCTTACTGTGTTTTTGTTTGCTTACTGCATCCAATCCATATTTCTTTTAATTACTGTGTTGGGCGATGTTAAGGTGTACAGAGAGGTTTTAATTTAGCTTAATATTTTTGCCAATTGGTTTCTTTTTCCTCATTTCTTCAAAGGTAGCCACAAGACAGAAGAACTCAGTCATGACGTTTTTGTTGTTGTTTCTTTTTTTTTCTTTTTTTTTTGCTGGCAGTTACAAACCCGTTACCATATTTTTGGACTTTGTCTGGGGGTAGCGGCCGCAGCTGGAAGAAGAGGAGAGGACTGATGCTGCCCTAGTGTTCCTTTCCGCCGGACCGCACCTACGCAGGAAAAGTGTCACCCACCTGAAACCTTCTAAATAACAATATCAGTGGTGGAAGAAACCAAAAGAGACAAAATAAGAAAACAAGAGCGTTAGTAAAAGTTGACAATCAATACATTCTTTTTATCTGGATAAAAAAAAAAATCCAGAAACAAATGGATAAAAAAAGTAACGAGATATTCTACGCAATTTTCAATCATGCTATTTAAAGCAATTTCAGTTGTAAAGTGATAAGAAAATGCTTATGACGGGATGGGAGAGAAGAAAGGCTTTGTGTTACATTTCATTCAAAACGTTTATTCATACTGTTTAAAGGAAGTAAAAGGAGGGAGGCTAACTGGCTTGATCTTCCCCAAATGAACTGAAAACATGTCCTTAGGAATAATATTAATCATAGCATTAATGGCAACACAAAAATGAAAAATCATTCCTGACATCATTTTCTTTACTTTTTTTTACTCTTACATGGTTTAATACATTGTTTGCTTTATCCTGTCCTGCCTTCTTGAATCCTGCCCAATAGGTAAAGAAAAAGGTCTGTGGTTTAATGATTTGTATCTAGATGAATCCTCAGGTCTGAAATAAAAGAGGTCAATGCTTGTGCTGCGCGTGTAATTCTTTCTCTCTATCATCGCATCTGATGCTTGCAGTGGAGTGCAGATAGGGAGCTGCCTGCCTGGCTCAGGCCAGGGCTACCATCACAGTGTATAATCACTGCATAACATCTAAACCTCCCAGATGCTACTGAGCCAATCTAGGTAAAAAAAAAAAAAATAAATAAAGAAATAAAAGGAATATTCAGATTTAAATATGGAGAACATACAGTAGTCTGGTTATTGACAAACACTGTGGAGCCCATAAAGGGCATCAGTAAGCTTGGCTGGAAGGTCAGGCAAGCAGCTCTGTGCGCGCACACACCACGGGCCCTGGGCTAGCGCGCGGGGGGTCGGAGCGACAGAGCTGACATGGAGGGGTGCTGAAACCCTGGTGCTCCTCCCCACTCCTCCCCCCTGAGGCAACAAATAAGAGGGCTTCTAACTGACATGCAGAGAAATTTCTCTGTTGACACTGGCCCAAATCTACAATTAATCCAAAACACAGTGGTCTAGTTAAGGGCAGGTAAGGCCTTTTTCTTTGTTGGTGGAATACCGGCAATTCCATCCAAAAGGAGGTGTGAAAAGAAGCCGATTCACATTTGACAAAATTAAAAAATATCAATGGGTTTGGAAGCCATCTTATTTTCAGCATAGCAAATATCACTAACTTCATATCAAATCCATTGTTTTGTTCAAGACCGAGCCAGCATAATCCCTCCATAACTCTAAAGAAAAAAGCATAGCATAACAATGTCTGTTTAAAAATTCCCCTTTGGTAAGAGACAAAAGGACCCAGCCTTTCTTCCTGTTTGAAGGGGTACTGACTGAGAAAGTAGATAAGAAGGCAGCACAGAATTTAAAGACAGCAAAGCAGAAAGAGTGAGAGAGGGCAACAGGACAGCAATGAAGAAAATGTGTGTGTGTGTGTGTGTGTTTGGGGGAGGGGTTTGTTAAACAAAAATTCAAAAAAATAAATAAATGAATAAAAAGACACTATAAAAGAGTTCCCTCAAACTGTAGTTATAGTGGCTGGTCTTTCAGGTCTTACATAAGAGCAGCCTGATGGTATAAGGTACTGGAAGATGCATCGAGAGCATTGTTGCCCTTCACAACCAATGACACTAGCTGTACTGCCAGGTCTGCTGAACAGTAGATTAAGTGGTGGTATGGGACTGATATGAAGAACATGTGTAAAGGTATGGAGAAGAAAAGAGTAGAAAGCACCACTTGTTTAGAAAGCAGAAGGTCTTAGTGCTTGTTTGGGTCAGGGAAGCACTCACTTCCAAAGAACAGCATTTAAAAAAAAAACAAAAAAGCTATGAAGGAACTCCAAATTAACTAATATCTAAAGGAAAAAGCAAAAAAAAGGACACCATGCACACATAGAAATGTCAAAACAGACCTTTGCCTCTTCCAAACGCCCAAGAGCTTTAAGTAGGTTGCCCAAATCGCTGCGTACACAATACAGATCCTGCAAGAATGAAAAAAAATATTATATATATATATTTATTAGTATTTTATTTTAATTATATAGCTGCTGACCATAATTCATTTGCATTAAATATGCATTACTATTCCTTACCGGGTTGTACTGGAGAGCAGATACATAAGCCTGAACAGCACCCTCCATGTCTCCCGCTGCAACCAGAGCTGCTGCCAGGTTGATGTAGCCATCGATGAAGTCTGGCTTGAGGCGCAGCGCATGACGATAATGTTCAATCGCCTCCTGCAGCTGACCACGCTCCTTAAATACATTGCCCAGGTTGGAATAGGCCTCAGCAAGCATAGGATTCTGCTTGATGGCCAGAGTGCTGAAGTGAGCAGACCTGTGTTCAAGGAAAAAGTCCAAAATATAAACCAAAAGCCAAATGTTGGTGCAACAATAAAAAACAAGAATCATGTTTAAAAGATGCAACATCCCCAGCAAGACCAGCAGTCAGTCTATTCAAAAGTTATGCTGCCCTGCAATTTTGGTATGGCAACACATGTAATTGAATTCAATGGAAAATTTTGCAAGGTCCCTTTTAATGTAAAGAAGAACAGTTGAAAACACTGCAGCAAGTAAAGATAGAAAGATAGATGCTTATAAAAGAGCAGAAGGCTGCCTTGTCTCTCAGCCCAAACAGGGAAAAAACAGTGCAGCTCTGGAAGCCCATGGAAAGGAAACCATTACACCAAAACCCCTTTTCCACCAAAAAGAAGCTAGTGCTTCAGAGCTAGTGCTGATTCAAAGTTGGTTCCACTTGTGATCCTTCTAAGAACTGGTTTGCCTTTCCATCGGTTAGAGAGCCATCACAGAGCCGAATCTGACGTCACAGTATACGTGTCACGTTTCCCAGCAACTTTAGCGCAGCAGCGGGAAACACAAACACAAAAACAATGGCGGATATTGCTTTACTGTTAATGCTCATGGCTTTGTGAACCTACATTGGCATCCAAACGCAACGAATCCAACGTGTATGTGCAGCTCCATGTAATTTGTATAAACGGAGGTTGCAATTCGAGAAAGTCCATAACATTATTTTATCATTAACACAGAAAAAGGTTAGCCTTTGCATGTAGCTATCTACTATCATGTGTGCTGATAATTGATCATATTGTGGTAAAGTAAAAGTGTATTAAACATTAGTATACTTAAGGTACATTATCAAAGGTGCAGCCCCACATTACCTAGCCCCACCCCCAGCTCCTGACACAAGCGGTTCTTAAGTCTATACCAGCAACGTTTTGGTACTACTTAAGAACCACTTTTCCTGGTTCAGAGCCGGTGCTTTGGCTGTCAAAAAAGAACGAACTGGTTCTAAATTAGGCTCTGGCTTCAAACCAGCACTCAAACTGCCTCGGTGGAAAAGAGGCACAAGAATGTCTTACCTGTCAAGCCTGCGACACTGGAAGTGGATAGAAGAAAGCAGCAGCAGAACCCCGGTATTGTCCGGCTCTTGCCGCCACAGCTGCATGCAGTGGCGCTCTGCCGCCTCAAAATCGCCCGACTGATACTCGCGGTGTGCCAGTTCAGCCAACCCTTGGAAGGAAAGCATACGTTTTGTTGGTTCTGTTGCACCAACACAACCCGAAAGGAGGAGGGGGAAAACAAGATGTTAGCAATAATGGAAATGAGGCAAAAATAAAATGATACGAACAGAGATGACATAATTATCATGCTCATGAAATATAGGAGTCAAAAACATGCTAATAATGACTGAGTCTCTCAAGGTAGTAAAGTTTTATTAACTTTAGAGAAATTATGTTTGTATTAAAAAATATCATTCAGAGAAACTCATTCACAGAAGGTGAAAAATAAGATTTGAAAAAATGTCTTAATTGAAAAGAATTTAAAGGATGAATTCAGACAGATCTTCTTGTTTTATAGCTTGCTCATATGTTACAGTTTGCACATTGTGTACTTCTTCAAAAATCCGTGATCTCCATGTCAGGACGACTACCAAATACTATCCTGTATTTGGGTCAAATACTGAACTCATCCTTCAAATAAACAAGATGCAGTTATGGAGGGAGGAGATATGAGAATGAACTTGACAAGAAAAGTAAACATTACTGATACCAAAGAAAGTTTACAGTCAATAATCAACTCCACTATACCCATCTGAAGAAAAACAAAGAAAACCAAATATTTAAGAAGGTTCTGTGTGCTCTTGTATTTGCGTACATCTCGTCCAAACACACATGTTAAAGTTTTCTGCAGTAGGGAATAAGACGTGTTTTAATGCCATATTTAATTTGAAGCTCGGTCCCTTGGGCATAATAATCATAGAAACAAATCCTATTGGCTTTTTTATTTTAAAAAATGCAGCTTGATAGCTTGCTTGCTTGCTCCACAGGGTTTATACTCTCATTCTGAGTAAATACCAGCGGCCATAGAAATGGGACAAATAATAATATCATCAACCACCAGAACTGAAAGCTGAATGATCCTACAAACAGGTGTAGGAGCAAACAGAGGTCTGTGGAGTAGGCAGGTAAATAAGACGAGTTATTTGCTTGTTGGGAGTGACTATTTACTGAAATACTTACTTTTTAATTCCCTTTCACTTTGTCCATTTTTTCCCTGCACTTAGATAAGCCTAGAAAATGTCGCTTTGCAGCTAAAGGTATTAGATATAAGCATAAAACATGCGCATATACATTAATGAAAAGAATATTTCCCTAATTAGCATCACAGAATAGCACTTAATTGTCAAAGTAAACACGAATATAATTTAAACACCGACGAGGATAATATTTTATTAACAAACGAACTGTATGTTTGCACATTTTAGACTCTAGACTATATGGGGCTTCAATTGTTAAACATCAGTCAGTTACATTTGTAGAGGTGAAATGTATTTACTACGTTCTGTTCAAAATAAATTAGCTTGTTGTCCAGTTTACCTGTGCTGTCGGCCACGTTTCCCACAGAGCTCGCCATCTCTCCTCCTATCTTCTGGTCTTGCAGACTGGTCGTCAGTGTGACAATAAATAAGCTACTAGCTCAAATAAATACAACCCAACTGTTACAAGTGGATCCTATTTAATTCAGCAGCAAAAGCCCTGCTACAGCATTTAAAATAAAACTGCCAGGATACTGTAACGTCTTTCTCCTTCTCTAGCTAGCTACCTAGCAATATTAGCTAAACGAAAACCGGTTCATTCAAGTCATGAGCACAAACCAAACACCAAGTCGAATAATTTTTGGTTATTTTGGTGTATAATAACACGCACTATCGTACACCCAAGCCGAAATATAACTGCAAGATTTGTGAAAATCGAATGTTCTAGTTCTTATTCTTTACCACAGCACTTATTCTGCTAACAACCTCCTATAACAAAATGGCGGAAGAAGGCCGGACTACTTTTGTTATAAAAACTAGGTCCACATCTGACCGATTAAAAGCATACTTTGGAACATAAATAAAATATTTATATAGTTAGAAACTGTCTACCTTGTTTACGGTGAGTTACTTAAGCGTACAAGAAAGTCTTGAAATAATATTTATAAGTTATAAAAGAAAATTTATTGGGTATAGTGCGGCGGAGGCACACGGCAAACGTTGTGCTTAGAGTAAAGTTGTATTATGGCGCACAACACTGCGGCAAATCAAGCAGGTGCCATGCGAGATTTAAGGGGGTGAGATTGTATACCACAAGCCGACCACTTTAACTCACATAGTACACTTCTCGCTCTACTGCAAGACAACTATGATATCTACAGGTGCATCTCAATAAATTACAATGTCGTGGAAAAGTTCATTTATTTCAGTAATTCAACTCAAGTAGTGAAACTTGTGTATTATATAAATTCAGTACACTGACAGACTGAAGTAGTTTAAGTCTTTGGTTCTTTTAATTGTGATGATTTTGGCTCACATTTAACAAAAACCTACCAATTCACTGTCTCAAGTTAAAATACTTCATAAGACCAATAAATTTTGGCCTTCTGGGAAATATGTTTATTTATGGTACATGTACTCAATATTAGGTTGGGGCTCCTTTTGCTTTAATTACTGCCTCAATTCGGTGATCAATCTGTGGCACTGTTGAGGTGGTATGAAAGCCCAGGTTTCTTTGACAGTGGCCTTCAGCTCTTCTGCATTTTTTGGTCTTTTAGTCTCTTTTCTGGGGAGCATGCTTGCCACCAGCACTATGGTCATTTAACCAGCTTTTGGGAGTATGGGCAGGTGACAAATACTGCTGGAAAATGAAATCGGCATCTTTAAAAAGCTGGTCAATGGAAGGAAGCATGAAGTGCGCAAAAATGTTCTTGGTAAACAGGTGCAGTGACTTTGTTTTTCAAAAAAAAACACAGTGGACCAACACCAGCAGATGACATTGCACCCCAAATCATCACAGACTGTGGAAACTTAACACTGGACTTCAACTTGTGCTATGAGCTTCTCCACCCTTCCGCTAGACTCTAGGACCTTGGTTTCCAAATGAAATACAAAACTTGTTCTCATCTGAAAAGAAGACGTTAGACAACCGGGAAACAGTCCAGTTCTTCTTCTCTGTAGCAGAGCTAAGATGCCTCTGATGTAGTCTGTGGTTCAGGAGTGGCTTAACAAGAGAAATATGACAAATGTAGCCAAATTCCTTGACTAGTTTGTGTGTGGTGGCTCTTGATGCCTTGACCCAAGTCTCAGTCCATTCCTTGTTAAGTTTACCCAAGTTCTTGAATCGATTTTGCTTGACAAGCCTCTCAAGGCTGCGGTTCTCTCGGTTGGTTGTGCATCTTTTTCCTACACACTTTTCATACACTCAATTTTCTGTTACCATGCTTGGATACAGCACTTTGTGAACAGCCAGCTTCTTTGGCAATCAATGTTTGTGGCTTACCCTCCTTGTGAAGGGTGTTAATGATCATCTTCTGGACAACTGTCAGACCAGCAGTCTACCCCATGGTTGTGTGGCCATTTTTGATGGCTCTGGAAACCTTTGCAGGTGTTTTGAGTTGATTAGCTTATTGGCATGAGATAGGGAATTGGTGGGTTTTTGTTAAATGTGAGCCAAAATCAACAACAATTAAAAGAACCAAAGACTTAAACTTCTTTAGTCTGTGTTTACTGAATTTATAATACACAAGTTTCACTATTTGAGTTGAATTACTGAAATAACTTAACTTTTCTACGACATTCTTATTTATTGAGATGCACCTGTAGATTTCCTAGTTGTCTTGCAGTAGAGTGAGAGAGAGATGTAATAACTTGTGAGTTGCTCAAATATTTACATGAGAACTGTGCGAGACAGTGAATAAGAACAAATAAGAACCCCTATACATATATGTGTAGTTTACCTTGTACGACTTCTTAAGAGTTATCTTCAACAACCAACAAGTTTCATTTCCAATCAATTAGACTGCTGGGTTATGTCAAAAAGTGAATGGCACATAGTTGGTGTCTTAGATTAGGTCGCAGAAAAATCAACATTCGATACTCTTAGTTACACTTATTTAAATTTCTTTTCTGGCCAGATGAGGCTGGACATTGTCATGCACCAGGAGGAACCAAGGGCCCACTGCATCAAGTGTCTGACAATGGCTCTGAGGATTTCAACCCAATACCACTGGCTAGCTAATGGAGGTCTGTGTGACCCTTCAAGGATATTCTTCCCCAGACCATCGCTGACCCACTGCCAAACTGGTCATGCTGGATGATGCTGCATAACATTCCCCACAGTATCTCCAGACTCTTTTACGTTTGTCACATGTGCCCAGTGTGAATCTGATCTCATCCACAAAGTGAATGGTGTGGCAATGGCGGACCTGCCAATTCTGGTCTTCTCCGGCAATTGCCAATTGAGCTGTGAGCACAGGTCCCACTAGAGTATGTCAGGTCCTCATGCCACCCTTATGGAGTGAGTCTGTTTCTGACAGTTTGGTCAGAAACATGCACACACCAGTAGGTCAATTGGTAGGGCTCTGGCAGTGCTCCTCCTGTTCTTCTACACCCAAAAGAGTAGATACTAGTCCTGCTGCATGATTCACTTTCATCAGTGCATTAAAGCTTTGTCAACTTAAATGCAATGGAATGGCAAACTATGTTCACTATTGATGTAAAAGCATTTGCTACCCAGAACTGGAAATATGAAACAGAGTGCCAAATACTTTAAACCCTACGAATAACATTTATTCAAATTTACCTGTATTTAAAACCATATACCAGAATTATTTCATTTTTACAGTGAGATTTGATGAGTGAACAATTTTTATTTGGGAATTCCCTTTTTCAGTCAACAAGGAGGAATGTGTGATAAAATACTATAAATCTATTTCTATAAGATTTTTATTTGATTGCAAAAACCCTAAATACAATTAGAGATCATAGCAACAGACCTTCTTTGTTGCAATTTATAGTAAGAAAAAGGTGGTTGGGGAAAAGTCGATGGTCATCTCTCTTTTGGTGTGCCAGTGTCAGAGATATTTTAGGAATAAAAATAAACCAACATCATCTGTTCATAGAAATGGAATCAAATGTGGCATCTGCTTAGCTGGAAGCAAAATCTGTAGCTACAGTAGACCTTTGTGCATAAACATGAAGACCTACAGTAAGAGCCATGTGATACTCCTGATGTAGGTATAATGATGAATGTTGTTTTATTACTAGAATGAATCCATATACATTTACCAAGCAGTCAAACCTGACACTGGTTTCTCCACCTTGTGCCAGATGGATTAACATATTTAAACAAGATGGATCTAACAATACTACATTTGTATTGTTTATGAATGGATCTACCTTTAGATGGTCAACATGACATTACATTCCTACATTTCAAGGACCAGCTAATATTTCACAGACACTCCCACAAAAGTCACATCTAGAAAAAATGTACAAAAAACAAATATGTTATTACTTGCATCAATAAAGGCAGCCATGGTTACTCTAGCCTATTTGTGTAAAAGTATTTTTTCAGAGGAACTCCATTTGGACAGTCTTGGACTTGCTTGAACACATTATTTTAGCAGCTGCAATTCAACACAATGCTTGTTTTCTCATAAGCAACCTCCTTTCTAATTATTCACTTACAGCACAAGAAGTCAAGAAATCAAGTTCATCACACATTTCCTCTAGATTTTTCATGTGCATTTTCATTTCCTACTTCTTCCCAAATGTGTTCTATCGAATTCAGATCCCTTGACTTGGAAGGCCACTGGATAACACTCATTGTCATGTTCACAAAACAGTCTGACTTTTGCTTTGTGACATGATACATTATCATAATTGAAGTAGCAAGTTGAATATGGGTAAAATGTGGTTATAAAGGGATTCATCTTTTCAGCTAAAATACTCATTCAAGTGATAATTGTGTAATGTGTAGAAAGTCAAGAACAGAGGCTCCCCTACTTTTTGTTGTTGTTTGTAACAATTTTACAATTTAATCTTACAATTTAACAATTTTTAAAACTGTTCATAGAAATGCAGCTTATAAATCCCACCTCTAGATGGCTCTGTAAGGGACACTCTCACTCACTCACTCATTTTCTACCGCTTATCCGAACTACCTCGGGTCATGGGGATCTCAGGCGTCATCGGGCATCAAGGCAGGATACACCCTGGACGGAGTGCCAATCCATCACAGGGCACACACTCTCATTCACTCACGCACTCACACACTACGGACAATTTTCCAGAGATGCCAATCAACCTACCATGCATGTCTTTGTACCGGGGGAGGAAACCAGAGTACCCGGAGGAAACCCCCAAGGCACGGGGAGAACATGCAAACTCCACGAACCCCCAACCCTGGAGGTGTGAGGCGAACGTGCTAACCACTAAGCCACGGTGCCCCCCTGTAGGGGACAATGGTCACATAAATTATGCTTTGACAAAGCAAAGAAGTCTTTGCTATTCATTTTCTTTTTTTCTTTATTGACATAGTGATCTAGCTCGACTATGACCTCCTTGGTCCGAGCGAGTAACAAATTCGGTGCTCATCCGGGATAAGCACCACTGAGTGCTTGGAGGCTAATTACCAAAGAATTACAGGACCAGAAGATTGAGTTACAGATCCCAGCATTCCAGTCCTGGCTATGCTGGGACATCAAGAAACGACTATCAGCTCGTCAGCACTTCAAACACCAGGGCATACTTCAGACAAGCAGTTGTTAGCCAGGGGGAAGGATAGTTGGCTACCTGCAAGAAAATCAACTACAAAGCCTGGAGGACCATGGATTGGCCCACTTGCTTAACTTTAGTGACCTCATCAATGATCTGAGCACTACAACCCCAGGTGGCATCATATTTTAAGAATCAAATTGGTTATTCTAATTCTGAATAATAATAACAACAGTACTAAATAACAGTATTTATATATAAAAAGATTGATGAAGGGTTAGTAGAAAATTTTACAGAATCAGGGGTAATTTTAACTGTGTTGAAAGTAATCAAACCTGGTACATTTCATGAGACACTCATTACTAAAGACAACCTCACAGTAGCTGAACTGAAATGGGACTCAACTCAGGGATAAAAGCAGTACTGATTTATTTCAAGAGCTGAGCAAATGCTAGAAAACAGGACAAGGAAACTCCTTAACAATTTGGATACAGGCTAACAGGTGTTTGTTCCTAAATAAATGGGGCTGATTTTCAGAATGTCAGCAAATTAGTCGAAGGAGTATTACTTCATTCTTTATATCAGGGTCTGAATTAACAGCACACTTATCATCAAGAAAGTAATCTCAACACAGGCAGTAAGTGATGGCCAGATTTTAGAACTGATAACCCAGTCTCTGAGTGAAGAGGTTGAGAGACAAAAAAGCATAGGGTCAGACAGTAGGTCCATAGTCACTGTAGCTAGTATAAAACAGCAGGCTGATGTTAATAGGAAGCACAACTCTAAGATGTAGGTCATTTGAGAGGCCATTCACAAATTCCCCAAAATTGTAGAGAAAGGTTTAATGTCCCTTGGAGCAAATACTCAACAGCCAGCAGATACTATGGTTGCTGGTTACAGCATGTAACTAAAGACAGTGATATTTGTACTCATTGTTTCCAATGTGGTAAAACAGGACACAGCTGTGGGTTGCCTTTTAAAAACCAGTTAAAAGCTAAAAGGAATAAGGTCACTGGGGAGGGACCACCAGTGACCAAAGAAAGTCTTGCATTCCAAACTCCTGTAAATGCAGCACAAGACAATGCTGAGGCCACCCAAAGAACACAGAAGTGATGTCAGTGCCTGAGTTCAGATGCAGACAGTGGGGCCCAAGTCAGTATTGTTGAAAATTAGTGGCTCAAGCTAAACTTATCCAATGTCAAAATTCAACAATCATTACTAACCAATAGTTACCTGAAGGTGACGGCAGCAAATTGATCAGTTTGATGGGTGGGTCAAGGTCCTACTTAAATGACCAGTGTCAATCATGAAAACATAGGTGCAAATGCTGGTAAACCAATATGGGTAAGACTGTCCATTAATTGGTTTCAATGTGATAGAATAGCTAATTAGAGAAAGTGGTGGGCTGACAGCTAAAGTTAGCCTAGTTGACCTCCTCTTACAGGCTATGAATTTGCAGAAGGATACAAGTGAAGCTCTAGTTAATACAATATATTCATACAGTCTTCCAGAAGTTTTAGTGAGCCATGCCATGAAGATTGGGAAGATTGGAATTACCATTACATGTGGCCAGAACCATGAGGTAAGCTGTCACTTGTAGGCTTTCCCTAGGGGTGGCACCATGATGTTTGAACCAGTTCTTGGAAGGAACATTCCTGAAGGATTGGATCTGTTGCCTGTATTTGTGAATGTCTTACAGACTGGTTTTAGGTAACATAGCACCAGTGACTGGTACACCAGTGTGTATAGAGCCTCATGCTTAGAGGATGGAAGATTGTGAAAATGGTGCATTTTTGTGTTCAACTCAGCTCAGTTCAACAGATGAGGAGTTTCGAACAGAAAAAGAGCACAATCATTGAAGTCTATAAATACAGTTTATAGTATACATTACCCTGCAAACTGGGTGTTTACAGTCTCTACTTTAAAATCTTGTGGATAACTTTCCAGTTCAGAAATGCTATAACTCTATATCAAAACCCTTGTATAAGGAACTTAAGGAGTATCCCTGCCAAATAGAAAACATGGAGTAAATGTCTGTACAAAAAAATTGTGAGCTCTTTAAAAGTCAAGTGAGGTATGTTGACCTCTTGGTGTCTGGGGACGGAATATAAATAGACTCTCAAGACTTGGAAGCTGTGAGAGCATTGAAAAGTGAGGATCATTCATCCAAGACTTCTCCTGTCTTGCAAAACCTCTCTTCGTATTGCTTCAAAGTCCAGCAGATGGCAGTCAGACCACCCAGGCCTTGCAGCGACATAGGAGTAAAGGCAATCCAAGAAAGTGATAAAGGAAAGCTACCCTCCCGAACCGCTATTACTTGGATGACACAGAACATTAGGCTGTAGTTTTCAAGTTTGTGGAGGTGATAGCCAGCCCACCAATACTAGCTTACCCAGATTCTGAACTGCCATTTGTCCTGCACACAGACACTTCCAACAAAGTTATGCTCTGTGCCTAGCCAAATTGCAACATATTCATAGGTAGGACCCTTCAATGAGTTCTTTCTCCAGGATCACCCCTGAAAATATCAAGGTGGCTCAAAGTGAAGACTCTGCCATCGGTGAAGTTATATCTTTGAATGGAAAAGCCCAACAAACATGACAAGTAGCAGCTACAAAAGAAAACAAAACGGCTTCTCTCTTTTCATGATTGAAATAGACTGGAAGTGGAGGATTGGATACTGTACCAAGTAACTGGACAATACAAACAGCTGGCACTTCCCCAAAAGTTTAAAACCAGCATGCTGAAAATGCTGCATAATGACCCTTTATGCAGAAACACATTGAGGAGTATGTGTTAACTTGTCCCTGCATTAAGCTAAAGTATTATCATGTCCATCAAAGGGCACCAATGGGATCCATTTCTTCAAGTGCACGATTTGAACTCGTGAGTGTAGATTTCACCTTTAGCCCAGTAAAGGTGGTTATGAGTATATTCTCATTCTCATGGACCATTTCATCCAATTTTCCTTAGACATATCCAACAACGTATATATCTTGTAAGACTGCCACAGAAAGGTTTTCCAAGGCTTTATAGCCTGCTTTGAATGCAACAGCTGTCAGGGATTGCACACTCACAAACCACTCCATACTACCGTACTCACAAGGCAACCCAGTAGAGAGACTAATCCAGACACTCCTTCAGATTTTGTGCACCATGGAGGAAGAAAAGTAGAGTGACTGGAAAGAACACTTGGCCCACATTGTTCATGCATATAATTGCACCAGCCATGAAGGGACTGGTTACTCTCCATTTCTCCATGTTTGCCTGTCAACTTACTGCTCAACCTGACAAAGAATCCTTTGCACATCCTTTGAAGTCTTTGCACATAAGTGAAGAAAACAAGAATGAGACAAGCCAATATGATTGTACCTGCAAACAGCCAGAATTATTCATCCAAAGAAAAAAATACTATGCTGGTATAGGCACCATCCTTCAAACAGGTGACCAAGTGCTTGTTAGGAATCTGTCTGAGCAAGGCAGTCCAGGGACATTACATGCTTATTGGGAGAAGAAAGCAAACTCAGAGATGGCCCAGTGTACAAGGTCCAGTCAGAGACAGGCAGTAAGACATTTTGTGTTCCTCACCTCAAACACTTATTGGATAATGAATTGTTAATGAATTGCCCTTAGAGGAACCAGTGCTGGCTAACAAGACAGACAATGGACCAGACAGAGGAATGCCCTAAGACAGGAACCTCAGACATGGAGGAATCTACCTTGAACCTGCAAAAGACAATTCCCTGCTACAAATGAG
This sequence comes from Tachysurus vachellii, assembly GCF_030014155.1. Lineage (NCBI taxonomy): Eukaryota > Metazoa > Chordata > Actinopteri > Siluriformes > Bagridae > Tachysurus > Tachysurus vachellii. Next base: position 18,335,845 of record NC_083472.1, read on the forward strand.
TTCAGTGACTATGTTCCTTTAGCTTCACGGGACCACTGTGACCTCTGCCCACCTGCTTGTGAATTCTACCCAGTGAGTAGATCTGACCAACAAGAGCACCAGGTCCATGAGTTTAAACAGGAGAGTGCGATCCAGCAAAGCCTAAATACAGGGTCAGTGACTCCAGCCAGAGATCAGGAGGAATGTGTAGGAGACAGAAGTCATGTAGAGAATGAAAGAGTCACAGAGGGTTACAATGCCAAAAGAAATGTTTATGCATGACACTGAGATTGTATGAATGGGTAGACCATTTTCTAGACCTTGGAGAGCAAAGGAAAAATCCCATTGGGCAGAGCAACCAATATGTGGACAAAATTGTTGGTAACTTTACATTAAAGAAAAAAACCCACAATGGTCACTGAAAAAAATGTAAACTGACAAAATTAATAATAAATAAAAAATTACTGAAAGCTGACTAATGAAAATCAGACAAATCAGGTTTTGAATTGGGGTTCGGTAGAAGCATTAAAAAAACAAAAACTAATGAAACAAATGAAAAATTATGATACCCTTAGCTTAATAATTTGTTGCACAACCTTTTGAAGCGATCACTGCAATCCAGCGATTTCCCTAACTCCCAAAGAGACTTCTGCACCTGTTGACAGGTATTTTGGCCTCTAAACCTCTCCAGTTGTCTCAGGTTTGAAGGGTTCTTTCTCCAGACTGCATGGTTCAACTCTTTTCACAGATGTTCACTATGATTCACATCAGAGTTTATAAAAGGCTACTTCAGAATAGTCCAATGTTTTGTTCTTAGATATTCTTGGGTGTTTCTAGCTGTATGTTTTGGGTCATCATCCATCTGGAGGTCCCCATGACCTGTGACTGAGTGCATAGAAATGCAACTTATAAATCCCAACTCTAGATGGCTCCTGGCTCTGAAGGGGACAATGGTCAAATAGATCAAGCTCAGACAAAGTCAAGAAATATCATTAAACTCAAAGCCTGATTTTTTATCTTTTCTGATCGTTGTCTTTTTTTATTGATACACTGATCCAGCTCGGCATTACTCTAACCATTATTGGCTCCAACCTCCTTGGTCTGAGACAAATAACAACTGCAAATGGTATTAACAAGCTTGTGTTTTTAGAAAACATGCATTACACCATTTCACCACCCAGTCCATCCTCCTGAAGGTGATAAGGCCATTCTGAGGCGCATTTCTGTGCACCACAACTAATTTTTGTTAGTGTGATATTAGTGAACATGCTATCTAAATTACTATAAATTTGACTTGTAATACAAAAATAAAAGTTCTGTTTGTAAATGAAACTCTTTCCCAGAGGTCTTGAGTAATTACTATTCATTTGTGATTCTTTGCTTAAACCTTTTTTAAACAATTTAAGATTTTCTTCTCACACACAATTTTGATGCTCCTCGTTGACAAGATCATGTTGTACAGCTTTTAAATGCTAACAAGGCCAGAATCAGCTCAAGGACAATTCTTTTTTTTGGCTTGTTTGCACCAAACCCAATACCATCATAGCTAGATTAAAAACAACACGCACAAGGACTACTGAATAACATTGTCAGCACTTATTCCTACTTTTAATAGTCCTGAATTAAAATTATTCAAGGGCAGTGTTTGTACAGTTTGCCACATTTCTTTATTATTTCAGCTTTTGTAAGAGGGCTTGCAATTTAATTGACAAAGCATAAATAAATTGACTGATATGAAGACTGTACAAAATGACGAACTTACCTCAAACCTTTCTGGTAAAAATAATAAAACAAACTGGCATTTAGGATGAAGTTTATGGTTATATTATCAGATCTGCAGTGAGAAGGTCTTCATTCTAGCTCTCCATAGACATTCTGGGCATGTTTCATGAAAAGATACAACTGAAATTATTACTAACATGAAGAAAATAAAGCATTGGAGAATCATTACAGTTCACACTTATCTATTCCAGGTAATGATGATGAACAGACTAAAATAAAGAAACATTTCTGCTAACTAAAAAAGCAAACATTCACGTTAGTATGTTAAAGCCATCAGTAATTTTAACATACTAAAGTGTTCCTCTGATGCTTAAGAAAAAAAAAACCCTTCATCTAAAGACATGAAGGTCACAATTTGACATAAGATTGCTCTGTCTTCAAAAGTCTACACCCAAGCAGAACAGAGAAGCAGCGGAAGTGAAGCAAATGCCAATGGGATTTCTGGGAGAAAGGAGTCTCAGTGAAGGAGGATCAATCATCACAGTCCTCGCTGGCTCCAAGAAATTCAATTTGTGGCTGAAGAGTCAGATCATGGTGATGGTGCTCAACAGCAGGCTCTATGGAGTCTCTGACACTGAGAAAAATGAAGAAGAGTGATTGTTTGGTAACTTGTGAAGGGGACAGGGGGCAGCTCAGGCGCTTTCACTGTCAAGCAGTTGCATCTTCACCAGATGTTCAGGTTTGGCACCTCCTGCATGGTGCTCCCACATCTGAAGGTAGAGACGCTCCAATTCTATTGTGTACTGCTTGGTGTTGAAAAGTGGGCTGCAGATACGCTGCTTCCATACGCGGGATCGTACCTTCTTCAAGCTGCCAGAGAAAACAAAAGAGAGGACATTTGTAGCGCACTTAATACACCTGCAAAAGCAATAACAAACTAGCTAGGAATTAAAAAATTATTATTTAGAATCATCAAAAACTGATTTTCTGAGATATTCTAAAGGACTGAAATGGTGAAGTGTTGAAATAGTAATCAAAAAGAGAGCATTACACACACACAGCACCAGAGTGGCTCAAGCACTGAGGACTGGTGTGTGTGTGTGTGGGTGTGTGCGCGCAAGTGAGGTCTTTAAGGTTGGACTGCAAAGTCATATAGTTTTACTCTATATAGTATAGTAAAAATATAGAAATAATAACTAAGGATGCACGTTTTAAGAAATGCCATTTTGTATAAGTTGAGAGCTTGAATAATTATCATTTAGGTTTCAGCCTAACTGTGCCTTTAGAAAAATAATAAATCCCTAAAATCTCTCTTCCCCGGCATGACAACATGTTTCCAACAAGCAGCAGAAACCATTAGAAGTTGAGAAATAAGGAATAAGCCCCTACACACAATGGAAAACAATATCACTGTACAGTTTACTGTTATTAAATTCTTTGTGTCCTATTTAAAATATAACTACATAAAGTTCTTAATTACTTGGTGACTTACAATTCCATGTCTGTGCCGAGCTTAACAGCCACATCTTCGTATTCCTGGCGACTCTCTGCAATGAGCTCAGGGCAGCCAAGGCAAGTCAGCTGAGAGGCAGCAATGCGGGAGGCAAGTGTCTCACCTAAATGCATCAAATAGAGAAACAGGAAATGGTCAAAGTCAACAGAGTTCCTGCAGACTGGGAACAATAAAAAACCAACAAGACATACAATGCAGTTGCGTTTATTTCCAAATTATATTTGGGATTAAATTTTTTAAACAGTTTTCTCTGATTTCAACCTCTTGTGTTGTAAATGTACATTATACAGACCTGGCATTGTGACCATTGGGGTGCCAGCCCAGAGCACATCCATGCCAGTAGTGTGGCCATTGCAGAGAGGCGTGTCAAGGCAGACATCAGCCAGCTGCCCACGCCTCACATGCTCCTCTTTAGGGGCAACAGGGGAGAAGATGATACGGCTGGCAGGCAGACCCATGTTCTGGGCATACTGCTGGATGTTGGGCTCACCCACAGCTGGGAAGCGCAACAACCAGAGAACGCTGTTTGGCACACGTTTCAGAATCTGAAATAAGAAAGAGAAAGAATGAGCAATTTAACTACATGTGTACTAGTGACACAAAAAAGAATACAGATCTCCCAAGAATTCTGCCAGGCTGTGCTTACATTAGCCCACATCTGCAGAGTCGGAGGGTCAATCTTGTACAGTTGATTGAAGTTACAGTAGACAATGGAGTCCTCAGGCAAACCATACTGAGAGCGTGTGGTCACAACAATTGTTCTAGGAACCTCTTCTCCTGTGGCAGCCTTGTTATTGATCTTTTGGAATAGGGGAAAAAGTGCAACACAGACTATGCAGATTATGGGTGACCATGACATGAAAAGACAAAAAAAATTGCAGAAAATCGATTTGCACACTTCAGTTTAAATATACAATTTAAATACACTGGTACACAGGTTCTTATTATGAGCAAATACAGTGAAATTTGAGCAGGGAGGAGAGAGAGAGAGAGAAATGAGGCAAATGACAGTTCCATAAGACACCGTCAGCTGGTAAGAAACCCAACAGCAGCATCCCCATGCAGAAAGCAAATTCCTAAGGAAGTATGTCTTCAAACTTTGTATTTAGTGTAGTTAAAGGTGGGGTCTCCGTTGTTTGAAAGCCAATGTTGACATTTGAAATCACCAAAACAAATACGCCCCTAACCCAAATGGGTCCCACCCCTGTTTTTATAGCTCCACCCCACACATACACCAGACAAGTATAACCCAAGTATAACCCAGACAAGTATTATGGCGGTACCTGTTGGGGCAGTATAAATAAATATAAATGAACTCATTGAGTAATACTATGGTAATACAAATGTGTTTTTGTAGTACTCTGTGTTGTACCGTGAAAGGTTTTATCTCCATTTCACACGGAAGACGTTCAGTTCTCTCCAGCGCTGGAAAGCTGATAATATATTAACACGGGTCCTGCTTCTTGCCTTATCGTAAGCTTTTCTTCGCTTTCTTTCTTGTTTTTATCCGCCATGTCAATGTTAAAAACGCTTTCTGTAATATCACACATGCGCACTGAACACTCTCTCCACCCATATTGACAAGACACGCCCCTTTCTGCTCATTGGCTACACGTTAGTTTTGTTTTTGTTTTGTTTGGTGGCCCAACGCAGTTTTCTGAAGCATTTCTCAAACAATGGAGACCCCACCTTTAAAGTGTAGACATTTATTAGAAAGTACCTGAGTGGTAGCTAAGCCATTGCTGACAGTGAAACTATTGATGGTGACTTGGATCTGGCCTTGGTTGATCATGTTTATAATGGCCTCAGCAGCCGTGTTCATTGGGATGACTGGCATGGAGAGGGTTCCGTTATTATCTGTGGACTCCTGGCTATCAAAATCCATCTGGAAAAAATCTCATATCATCAAAGCAGTCACCTTAAAAGGCAAAAAGTCACAATGTATTCTAGAAGTTTCTCACTTACTTTGATGACCTTGACGTCAGGTAGGCTGTCTAAAAAGACTTTGAGATCAATTCCATTCAGTATGATGCGATTGTCAAAAATGTGTCCATTGGACTTGAAGTCAATCATAGCCTTTTTCTGAGAATCATAAACACAAATCCCTTTGCATAAGACATTGTATATAATTAAAGCAGTTACAAAAATCCATAAACTTTCACTTGCCTTAAGGTGTGGGAACATGTTAGCATGATCCCCAATAAAGAAACTATTAGGCATGTAGGCCATCTTCTCAGAATACTGCTCAGCCAGCTCAGCTGTAGACGTCTCCTTATCGGTAACGATGTAGTCCATGAAGGGAGCTCCACTGGTGCCCGGGTAGCCAAGCCACATCACCTGATGAGAAATCCATTTATTTGCCAAAACCTTTAAATACATACATGGTAAGCATATTATTCCTGCCAGTTTCTTTATTTTTACCTGAATGGGAGCTGGACGCAAGGCAAACAGCTCATTGCGGGCACCCTTGGTATAGCCATTCATGTTGACTAGGATGTGAACTCCATCTTGGTGAATCCTGTCTGCAGCTTTGCCATTGCAGGGAATCTTATTCAATAACAATAACACAGGAATGTGAGCAACTTCATCAGCATGGAAAATCAGGAACAAATTCAAATCCGATTTTATCATTGCATGTTCTGACCTGGGAGAGATCGGTGAAGTGATGAGCCTCAGCCATCACTTTCACTCGGAAGTTAGTGCCATCATCAGGACTGAGGGCATAACAGAACACCTGAAAATTGAACCAAGTTAGCATGGTTTGACCACGAATACATTCACAACTCCCAGAAACCACGCATACAGTATGAGTTAATAAACTCACCTCAAACTTCTCTGAGTTATGCATGCCAGGAATGGACTGCATGAGATGGGAGGTGGGGTGGTTGCCAAAGTCCGAGCTGATGTAGCCAACACGCAAACGCCCTCCACTTGCTTTCAGGTCCTTAGGATGCTCATAGGCAGGTTTATGAAGAGCATTGATCTAAAAGCCAGTCATATAAGATGTGGTCATTTGATGGGAGTCAAATAATTAGATTAAGTACTATTTATTAATTAACTCTAGATGGTTTTAGGTTTCAGACAGAAAACACAGCAAAGCATTTAAAGACACAAAAGTGTGATATAACTACCTTATCCAGGCAGAGGTTGCCATGCCTCTCAGCAATGGCTTTGCGGAAGCCATGGGAAAGAGGATACAACATGCTGTGATGAGGATGAACTGAAGGCAGACGATTCTTTTCCAACTGGTCAGCCACAATGCTAACCAACTTCTTCATGCGCTCATCGTAATCGGTCCAGTCACACACAATCTGGAAAGAACAACATTTAAAACCTCATGACAATAATCACCAACTGTAAGCATCAAAATTGGTACCTGAAGAGTAAATAACATATGATGCTTGTTTTGGATCATATTACACTCAATTAGTTTCAGATAATATTCAAATTTCACAGAAAACAAATGAGATCATTGTTTTGTAGGGATGGCAAGAACAGCATTTTACTGGCTTTAGTAGTCATTGGTATTTCCTAACAAGTACCAGAAATACACAGTCTCAGAACCACTCTTGAAATATTTGTGACTATTTAAGCAAAAGAAAGGCAATAAAATTCAAGTTTAACCAAGTAATAAGCAAAGATACTGTAATGCTGCAAAATGTGTTATGGCTAACAATAAAATGTACATCAAGAACAGCCTATTTATTATCAGGAAAGAGCCTAAAAAGAGCCTACATCGAAAAAGCTGTACTCATAAAATCTACCCTCTTAAAAACAAACAAAAAAAAATCTAGAGTATGCAAAAAAAAAAAAAAAAAGAAAAATTAACAGGGTTCATATTTGAAGGGCATACCTGCAGGCAGTGAGCAAGATTGCAGTAAGCATCCGGGAAATCAGGTTTGAGCTTCAATGCAGTGCGGTAAGATGCAATTGCCTCCGGAATATTCCCAGAGTCCTGTGGGCCAAAGTGCACAGATCAAACTAGCATTCATTAATTGTCACATCACATGTCACAGTGCCTATTACCCAGAAGCAAAAGTTTCATATATACTTCAATACTTTAATTTTTGAACTACTAAAATATGGTACCCACATACAACAAGCCAGAGGTTCACTTGGTATCTCACACAGAAAAAACATAATATACAACAATGGGTTTGTTTAGTTAGTATTAAGAAATTACCTTGTGTATTGAGGCCAAGTTACTGTGAGCATCTGCAAATGCAGGGTTGATCTGAATAGCACGTGTATAACACTGCAGCGCCCCCTGCACATCCTGCATCTCCTTTAGTGTGTTCCCCATGTTGGAGTAAGCATCAGCAAAAGTGGGGCTGATCCTGTAGGTGTGCATGGTAAAAGAACATGCATAAAAAACTCTAAATCCATCATAAACACCTAAATTATTGAGCAAAAATAACAGCATGCCTGATGGCTTCTTTGTAATGCATGAGGGCTTCTTGCAGCTTGCCCTGTTGTTGAAGGACGCTGGCAAGGTTGGAGTGGGCTGCAGCAAACTCGGGAAACACCTGTTCATACACGCACACACACACACACACTTTAGGAATATGCTTCAGAAAAAAGGGTCATGAGTAAATAGCTACAAAGAGGATGTTAAGAGCCCCAACCTCAAGAGCTTTCCTGTACAGCTGGACAGCCTCTTCAATGTTGCCTTGCTCCCGTTTGATGTTGGCCAAGTTATTGAGCGAGTCAGCATGTGTGGGGCAAAGACGCAGTGCTGTGTTGTAACATTCCTCAGCCTCTGACACCTATGACAGACAGTTTAGTCTTAAACATTACATAGAAACTTTGAATTATTCACTGTGATGAATTTTCTAATATTTAACTGAAATGCAGTGAAATGCAGATTACTTCATGCAGAATTTACTTAATTTACTATGCTGACATACCAGTCACCAATGGTACTAGTAGGAAAGTCATATTAACTTTGTACAGTCTGCTTCTGACTATAAGCCACAGTCATAATTACATGTCTCTACCCTAAGGGATCAGAAACTGTTTGTTTGATACTGTTCGAATTTTGCTCTTACTGAACACTAATCTGATGTTTAACATTGTGTAATTATAAAAACTAAAGGGGAGGATGTTGTGACTTGGGTGTTCATGGCAATGTCCAGGGAGGTCCCTGCCACACAGGTGCAGATCCAGAGCCCAGAGGATGAGTGGCCACTGATTTTTGGGTTGATTTCTGACCTGCCTGTTCCCCTGCTTCTAGGTCAGGATTGGCCCGGATTCTCAGCCAAACCCCCAGTACAGAGACGCCTCAACCTTCACTGCTCACCCCCAAAGAAGGGTACGTGGCTTGGAGAGAAAGGGACACCCCTACATCGTCTGAAGGTGAGACAACTCATAAATTAAATAATCCTGTCAATGCTTTGTTCCACCAGATTTCCAAGGAGGGCAGTTTTGGTCAGAAGCAGAAAGAGGACATATCTGTCTCATCCAAGATGGCGCCGCGGATGGCAGCCTCGGCACGACTCTCTCTAGTACTTTCTTTCTTTTTGTTTACTTTCTTTGTGTTTGGTTACCCTTCCCTGATAACTTATACCAGAGAAGAACTGCTTAACATCGGGCAATTCACTCCAGACAATTTTTCACCAGTTTTTACAAACCCGGAAGGTTTTTTGGAACTCTTCATTGGAGGAGCAGCTGTGCTCTATGGTACATGGAGGAAGCCCCGGCGAGGGAAGCATGCGCTAGTGAGGCTGCGACGTAGGGGATTTATAACTGTGATCCCATCGTTTCACCTGGCGAACCTCTGCTCACTGCCAAACAATATGGACAAACTGATTCTTCTCAACAGAACAAACAAAGATTTTGCATGCTCTGCTGCTCTGTTTTACCAAAACAAATTACTTCTCTCGGGCTTCCACTTACACCGAGCGTATCGTGTAACGTAGCTATCAGGTAAAATGAAAGGCGGGGGAATCTGCTTCTACATTAACGAAAGTTGGTGCACAGATGTCACAGTGCTGAATAAATACTGCAGCCCAAACCTGGAATCACTGTTCATAAACTGTAAACCCTTTTATTCACCACAGGAATTCTCCTCATTCATTCTGATCGGAGTTTACATCCCACCGCAGGCCAACGTGAGTGATGCACTGCAATATCTGGCAAACCAAATATCAGGAGGACAAAGCTATATATTCAAAACAGAATAGCCAAAAGAAGCTTCTCTGCAAAGCTGAAAAGCAGTTTTTCAGCTAACAATCCTGCATCAGTGTGGAAAGGCCTCACAAACTACAAGCGCTCACCCCCTCCTGAGATGGTGTCTCCCCCTCCTGTCTCAAATCATGTGCTGGCTCCTATCTTCACCCATATCTTCAACAGATCTGTGTGCTGTGTGAAGATTGGAGCTGTGTGAAGTCCCCTCCTGCTTTAAACTCTCCCCAACAATCCCGGTCCCCAAGAAACCCTCCATCACTGGACTGAATTACTACAGGCCTGTTGCTCTGACATCTGTCATGAATGCCTTTGAACAGCTGGTATTGGCCCACCTAAAGACAGAACGGATGCTGGATCCCCTACAGTTTGCCTACCAGGCAAACAGATCAGTGGATGATTAGATCAGATCAGTGGATGATCAACATTGGACTGCACTACATTCTGCTACACCTGGACTGATTCTCTGTGTCAACTTCCGTTCGGCTTTTAACACAATAATTCCGGAAATTCTCCACTCCAAAGGCCCAAGGCTCACTATACCCCCTTCCATCTGTCAGTGGATCACCAGCAGGAAACAACAGGTAGGTCCGGGAGGTGTTACCTCCAGTACTTGGACAATCAGCACTGGCGCTCCTCAGGAATGTGTCCACTCCCCACTGCTATTCTCCCTCTATAATAATGACTGAATGAACTGTTAAACTCCTGAAATTTGCAGATGATACTCCGCTCATCGGTCTCATCCAAGATGGCGATGAGTTTGCATACCAGCAGGAGGTGAAGCGTCTGGTGCTGTACTGCAGTCAGAATGGCTTTGAGCTAAACACCCTCAAAACTGTGGAGATGATAGTGGACTTTAGAAAAGACCCCTCAACACTACACCCCCTCACAATATTCAACAGCCCTGTTGACAACACTGCAGTCATTGAATCTGTCCTGTGCACATCCATCACCATCTGGTTTGGAGCAGCAACAAAACAGGATATGTACATAACTGATCAGTCATATATTTTGTATTCATATTTAGCACTCATACTGTCTATATTGTATCACATCGTCTGCATTGTCTTGTATAGTCTGTATTATCTTGTCTTGTATAGTATAGTGTTATTTATGTCTGTACTTTTGAGTGTCACAAACAACTGGAAACAAATTCCCTGTGTGTGTCAACACACTTGGCCAATAAACCTGATTCTGATTCTGACTTCGACATTGCTGGGTCCAGGTGCAAAAAAATTGAAGGCCAAAAGGTAGACCCAAGTCAAAGACTTCCCACCACACATTTCGTGATTCGAAAAGAGGAGCTAGATAGAGGGGCTCCTATACCAGAAAACAGAACACTGTAAATTGTCAGTGGTTCTCAAAACTAAGAGCATCCTCCTCCTGCACCTGGCCCATGCTCATGCTTCTGGGGTCCACCTGGGGGCCTAAAACACCTGGGAAAAACTCAGGGGTCACGTCTTCTGGCCTGGCATGGACGTCCAAGCTTTTTGTCAACGCTGCCCCCCAGTGCTAATGCACGGCCCCAAAAAAGCCTGCTCCCACACCAATGATTCCCATGCCTATCATTGGCATCCCTTTCGAACGTTTGGGTACGGATGTTGTCGAGCTGCTCTGATTTAATCCCGGGGTCATGAGTACATCTTAGTGATTGTCGACTACACCACCCAATACCCCGAAGTGGTCCCACTTCAGAAGGACACCACCCGCAACAATGCCTGAGAGTGCTCCTCTTCAGCGAGGTGAGAATCCCTTCAGGTCACTTCTTATGGTCGATCTGTGCCGTCTGTTGCAGGTTAAACACCTGAGGACACCTGTCTATCACCCACAGAGAGACGGCCTGGTGGAGAGGTTCAAACAAATCCTAAAGAGGATGCTACGCTGGGTGACAGACGAGTACATAAGGAAATGTGACCATCGAAGACAGCTAGACATGGCCCAGAAAGCCTGGGAAAGACAGCCCTCTCTGTTCAGGTCAATCATTGATTACGTTCAAGAAATGCAGTCCTGTATTTAACATATTACTCCTTATTGTCATGGAGCACATAAAGGAGCACATGGAACACATTAATTTGAAAACGTTGTGATCCACTCATCCACCTGGGCTGACCACTTACACATTCTAGGAGAGGCCTTGGGAGCCCTCTGGAAGGCTGGGCTGACGGCCAACCCGAAGAAGTGCTATCTGGGGCTGACAGAGGCACAGAACCTGGGATTCCGGATCGGCCAGGGCCTGCTCATGCCCCAGGATAGGAAGGTAGAAGCTGTCCGTGAGTACCCTCAACCTTTAACTAAAAAACAGGTATGTGCCTTTTTAGGGCTGGCTCGGTACTACATATGATTTGTGGCTAACCTCTCTTCTATAGCTTCGCCATTTCAGACCTCAAAAACAGAACACTGAAAGAAGTCCTCACTAGCAGTCCAGTCCTCCGCAACCAAGACATGAGCCTCCCTTTCCTGATACACACAGACGCATGAGAGACGGGACTCTGAGCCATCCTGCCCAGGTATTCAACTAAGAGGAGCGCCTGGTCCTATACATCGACCGCAAACTGGTGGAACTTTGCCTCAAGCTACGCTTAAGTGCACTCTTTCTTGACACTTTTGTTACTGGTGCTAAGCTTTTGCCCATTGTGCCTGCCTGAGCTCTTCAATTACTACAGTGAGAATAAATGTGAGAAATAATGTGAGAATAAATTGCTCTTCTGTTGCCACCGTGCCTCCTTGTGTGTCTGTTTAACCACTAGCGGCTCTGAGTAGCCACAATGATATTTTATAACTTTAGAGAAAAATGTAGGTGCTTCTCTCTACCTCTGCAAAAATACCTTGTGAAGACATCATATAAAACAGAAAAACATAACATGGAACTGTACAAAGACATATTCTTACATTGCCCTTTTCCTTAAGAGCATTGGCAAGATTGCAGTAAGCATCAGGGAAGTGAGGCTGGAGCTCAATAGCACGTCTATAGGTGTCAATGGCCAAGTCTATCAGACCCTGCTCATAGTACACACAGGCCAAGTTCCCATGGACTACAGCATGGTTGGGGCTCAGACTGAGGGCTCGCAGATAACCAGCAACAGCTCTGAAAGAAACACAATTGCTGTAGATTAAAACTCAACCAAACGGTGTACTGAAGCATGATGTAACAACTATTAAAAACACGATAAATAAAAAAAATGAAAAGTTTACCTGTCAAAGATGCGGGCTTCTTTAAGCACGTTCCCTAAGTTTATGTAGGCATCCAAAAAATTTGGATCCAAGGTTACTGCCTACAAAAGCAAACAAAAAAAACAACTAAATTACAATTACTTTAATTAGCCAACGTGCAATTAATTCCGAATTGGAAGCATACTAACCTTCTCAAAATGATGAATGGCTAGCCAGATCTCTCCCTGAGCATTGAACACGCAGCCCAGGTTGCTCCATGCCACGGCAAAGTTTGGCTGAGTCTCAATTGCCTTCAGGTAGCAGGCCTTTGATTAGGTTAACCATGAAAACAACAGAAAGAGGGGTGGAGAGGAGTAATAGAGCAGATAGAGGAGATGTGGGGTTGAAAAAAGAGATTGAATAAAAAGGAAGAAAAAAAAAGGGAAGAGAAAAAACAGAGTTAGTGTCTGTACTCCATAAAGCAAAAAGTGAGTCTACAGCGTGGGCTCGCATGCGCATCATACTGCTGCGCTAAGCTGCATGCTTTTTCCTGCGCTGCGCAAAATGACCAGCACCTTCACTCTGACTGACATTTTTCAGTTATGGTCTCATCATTGGAAGATACAGTATGAGACACACTATAATACACAGAAACTGAGCTTCTATATAAAGTAAATAAGGCAAAGGTTACCCTTGAAAAACAAACTAATACAAAAACCCTGACAGATTTAGCCTGACTGTGGTCACAACCTTAAATGCCTGTGCAGAGTGTAGGTGAAGGTCCCTGTAATGCAGGCGCAGAAAAACACGGGCAGCCATTGTGTTGTGCCACGCCGTGGTCGCACTGTATTTGCTCGCCATTTTTCGCTGCGCTAATGCCAGCTCAGAGCACAAACCACATCTAATGCCTCAGGTACACCGGAGATCACCAGACAGACAAACTCTCTGGATCCAACCGAAAAGGGGAAAGGGGAGCATTTGTTGCTCGCAGGCGCGTTTGAATCGCAATAGAGGGCGTTCTCTCGCTGCGCAACCCATGCGTCGCTGCAGACTCACAGCGCATCATCGGCTCAGCAGAACACTGCAACTCCAAATCAAGAGGAAAAAAAATTGTAAACCAAAGCAGTAGGAAGAAAATAATTAACAAGTAAGAGTTACAGGATTCTTACTGTTTTTGTTTGCTTACTGCATCCAATCCATATTTCTTTTAATTACTGTGTTGGGCGATGTTAAGTTGTACAGAGAAGTTTTATTTCAACTTAAAAAATTTTTCCAAATACTTTTTTGTTCTCTGTTGTTTTCATTTCCTCAAAGGTAGCCACAATACAGAAGAACTCAGGCATGTAGGTTTTTTGCTGTTATTTTTTTTTGCTGGCAGTTACAAACCCGTTACCATATTTTTGGACTTTGTCTGGGGGTAGCGGCCGCAGCTGGAAGAAGAGGAGAGGACTGATGCTGCCCTAGTGTTCCTTTCCGCCGGACCGCACCTACGCAGGAAAAGTGTCACCCACCTGAAACCTTCTAAATAACAATATCAGTGGTGGAAGAAACCAAAAGAGACAAAATAAGAAAACAAGAGCATTAGTAAAAGTTGACAATCAACACTTTCTTTTTATCTGGATATAAAAAAAAAAATCCAGAAACAAAAGAATAAAAAAGTAATAAGATATTCTACTCAAATTTCAATCGTGCTATTTTAAAGAAATTTAAATTTTAAAGTGATAAGAAAATGCTTATGACGGGATGGGAGAGAAGAAAGGCTTTGTGTTACATTTCATTCAAAACGTTTATTCATACTGTTTAAAGGAAGTAAAAGGAGGGAGGCTAACTGGCTTGATCTTCCCCAAATGAACTGAAAACATGTCCTTAATCATAGCATTAATGGCAACACAAAAGTGAAAAATCATTCCTGACATCATTTTCTTTACTTTCTTAAATTTTTTTTGTTTTCTTAACATCACTTGCTTTATCCTGTCCTGCCTTCTTGAATCCTGCCCAATAGGTAAAAAAAGGTCTGTGGTTTAATGATTTGTATCTAGATGAATCCTCAGGTCTGAAATAAAAGAGGTCAATGCTTGTGCTGCGCGTGTAATTCTTTCTCTCTATCATCGCATCTGATGCTTGCAGTGGAGTGCAGATAGGGAGCTGCCTGCCTGGCTCAGGCCAGGGCTACCATCACAGTGTATAATGACTGCATAATACCCCCTAAACCTCCCAGATGCTATTGAGCCAATCTATGTGAAAAAAAGAGAGCTAAAAGGAATATTCAGATTTAAATATGGAGAACATACAGTAGTCTGGTTATTGACAAACACTGTGGAGCCCATAAAGGGCATCAGTAAGCTTGGCTGGAAGGTCAGGCAAGCAGCTCTGTGCGCGCACACACCACGGGCCCTGGGCTAGCGCGCGGGGGGTCGGAGCGACAGAGCTGACATGGAGGGGTGCTGAAACCCTGGTGCTCCTCCCCACTCCTCCCCCCTGAGGCAACAAATAAGAGGGCTTCTAACTGACATGCAGAGAAATTTCTCTGTAGCTTTAATCTCCCACAAATCTACAATTAATCCAAAACACAGTGGTCTAGTTAAAGGCGAGTAAGGCCTTTTTCTTTGTTGGTAGAATACCAGGAATGCTATCCAAAATGAGGTGTGAATATATTTGAATAAAAAATAATTAACATTTGACAAAATTAATGAAAAACATCACTGGGTTGGAAGCCATCTTATTTTCAGCATAGCAAATATCACTAACTTCATATCAAATCCATTGTGTTTTGTTCAAGACCGAGCCAGCATAATCCCTCCATAACTCTAAAGAAAAAAGCATAGCATAACAATGTCTGTTTAAAAATTCCCCTTTGGTAAAAGACAAAAGGACCCAGCCTTTCTTCCTGTTTGAAGGGGTACTGACTGATAAAGTAGATAAGAAGGCAGCACAGAATTTAAAGAAAGCAAAGCAGAAAGAGTGAGAGAGGGCAACAGGACAGCAATGGAGAAAATGTGGGTATTCTAAGCTTGTTATCATGTAATATAAAAAAATAATAAAAATAAACAAACAAACAAAAAAAAAAAAAAAGGGGGAAAGATAATAGTCATAATAATAAAAAGGCACTAAAAAGAGTTCCCTCGAACTGTAGTTATAGTGGCTGGTCTTTCAGGTCTTACATAAGAGCAGCCTGATGGTATAAGGTACTGGAAGATGCATCGAGAGCATTGTTGCCCTTCAAAACCAATGACACTAGCTGTACTGCCAGGTCTGCTGAACAGTAGATTAAGTGGTGGCATGGGACTGATATGAAGAACATGTGTAAAGGTATGGAGAAGAAAAGAGTAGAAAGCACCACTTGTCTAGAAAGCAGAAGGTCTTAGTGCTTGTTTGGGTCAGGGAAGCACTCACTTCCAAAGAACAGCATTTAAAAAAAAACAAAAAAGCTATGAAGGAACTCCAAATTAACTAATATCTAAAGAAAAAAGAAAACTGAAAAAACAAAACAAAAAACAAACAAAAAACAAACAAACAAACAAACAAAAAACTGGACACCATGCACACGTTGAAATGTCAAAACAGACCTTTGCCTCTTCCAAACGCCCAAGAGCTTTAAGTAGGTTGCCCAAATCACTGCGTACACAATACAGATCCTGCAACAATTAAAAAAAATATATATATTTATTATTATTTTATTTTAATTATATAGCTGCTGACCATAATTCATTTGGATTAAATATGCATTACTATTCCTTACCGGGTTGTACTGGAGAGCAGATACATAAGCCTGAACAGCACCCTCCATGTCTCCCGCTGCAACCAGAGCTGCTGCCAGGTTGATGTAGCCATCGATGAAGTCCGGCTTGAGGCGCAGCGCATGACGATAATGTTCAATCGCCTCCTGCAGCTGACCACGCTCCTTAAATACATTGCCCAGGTTGGAATAGGCCTCAGCAAGCATAGGATTCTGCTTGATGGCCAGAGTGCTGAAGTGAGCAGACCTGTGTTCAAGGAAAAAGTCCAAAATATAAACCAAAAGCCAAATGTTGGTGCAACAATAAAAAACAAGAATCATGTTTAAAAGATGTAACAGGCTTCAACATAAAAGATCCAACAGACCAAACTGAAAACACCACTAAAACATCCCCAGCAAGACCAGCAGTCAGTCTATTCAAAAGTTATGCTGCCCTGCAGTGTTGGTATGGCAACGCATGTAACTTGAATTCAATGGAAAATGTTGCAAGGTCCCTTTTAATGTAAAGAACAGTTGGAAAACACTGCAGCAAGTAAAGATAGATGCTTATAAAAGAGCAAAAGGCTGCCTTGTCTCTCAGCCCAAACAGGGAAAAAACAGTGCAGCTCTGGTAGCCCATGGAGAGGAAACCAGTACACCAAGAATGTCTTACCTGTCAAGCCTGCGACACTGGAAGTGGATAGAAGAAAGCAGCAGCAAAACCCCGGTATTGTCTGGCTCTTGCCGCCACAGCTGCATGCAGTGGCGCTCTGCCGCCTCAAAATCGCCCGACTGATACTCGCGGTGTGCCAGTTCAGCCAACCCTTGGAAGGAAAGAATACGTTTTGTTGGTTCTGTTGCACCAACACAACCCGAAAGGAGGAGGGGGAAAACAAGATGTTAGCAATAATGGAAATGAGGCAAAAATAAAATGATACGAACAGAGATGACATAATTATCATGCTCATGAAATATAGGAGTCAAAAACATGCTAATAATGACTGAGTCTCTCAAGGTAGTAAAGTTTTATTAACTTTAGAGAAATGAAACATATCATTCAGAGAAACTCATTCACAGAAGGTGAAAAATAAGATTTGAAAAAATATCTTAATTGGAAAAGAATTTAAAGGGTGAATTCAGACAGATCTTGATGTTTTATAGCTTGCTCATATGTTACAGTTTGCACATTGTGTACTTCAAAATCTGTGATCTCCACATCAGGACGACTACCAAATACTTTCCTGTATTTGGGTCAAATACTGAACTCATCCTTCAAATAAACAAGATGCAGTTATAGAGGGAGGTGACATGAGAATAAACTTGACAAGAAAAGCAAACATTACTGATACCAAAGAAAATTTACAGTCAATAATCAAATCCACTATACCCATCTGAAGAAAAACAAAGAAAAACAAATATTTAAGAAGGTTCTGTGTGCTCTTGTATTTGCGTACGTCTTGTCCAAACACCTATATTAAAGTTTTCTGCAGTAAGGCGTGTTTTAATGGTTTCATTTTGATTAAATACCAGCGGGTATAGAAATGTGACAAATAATAATAATATTATAACCAACATCGACCACCAGAAGGGAAAAACAAAACAAAACAGAGGCCTGTAGAGTAGGCAGGTCAATAAGATGAGTTATTTACATTTACATCATTTAGCAGACACCTTTATCCAGAGTGACTTACAATTTATACAACTGAGCACTTGAGGGTTTAAGGGCCTTGCTCAGGGGCCCGGCAGTGGCAGTTTGGTGGTCCTGGGATTTGAACTCATGACCTTCTGATCAGTAATCCAGCAGCTATTTACTGATGACTTACCTTTTAATACCCTTCCACTTTGTCCATTCATATCATCAGCACAGTCTTTCTTTTATTTATACATATCTATTCACTTAAATAAGCCTAGAAAATGTTGCTTTGCAGCTAAACGTATTGCACATAAGAAGACACCAAGTGCATATACGTGAAAGAAAAGCATGTTTTCCTAATTAGCATCACAGAATTGCACTTCATTATTATTGTGACCACGAATACAATGTAAACACCAATGTTCACTAATGAACTATACTTCTGCACAAGAAAATACATTTCAAACCTGCTTATACAGAGCATCCAACGTGTAGGTCCATGTGGCCAATCAGAACGAACAATCTGCGTCACGTGACGTCAACACAAACCGGAATTAACAGCGTTTACGATAAATACATACCATGTCTGAAAAATAAATGGCTGTATCTTCTGGACTCCAATAAAATCAGTCAGTAGAGGTGAAATGTATTTACTAGGTCGTTAGACATATATGATGTTGTCCAGTTTACCTGTGCTGTCGGCCACGTTTCCCACAGAGCTCGCCATCTGTCCTCTGGTCGTCAGGGTGACAATAAACAAGCTACTAGCTCAAATAAATATTCAATTTCAGTTTAAATGTTTAATCCAGCAGCATTGAAAGCCTATTTACAGCATTAAATACAACACTGCCAATGTGCTGTAACGTTAAACCAAATACAGCCGAGCAGCTTCTTCTTTCTCCTTTTTCTAGCCAGTTAGCAATGTTAGTCTGCTAACCTGTGCTCATCCAGATTGAAATATAACTGCAGGATTTGTGAAATCGACTGTTCTATGGCTTATTTTTTGTTTACCATCACGATGCTACAACAATGGTCTATAACAAAATGGCGGAAGAGGGCGGGACTACTTTTTTTTAAATAAAAACTAGGTCCATATTTGACCAATTAAAAGGAGATGCAGGAGCAAAATAAGATATTTCCTTAGATATAAAATAGTATGTCCCTGTTTATGGTGGATTGTGTAAGGCTAGAACAAATCGAGTTTTAATTTACAAAAGAAAATATATTTGGTTTAATGCGGCGGAGGAACTAAGTTGTGCTTAGAGAACCGCTGTATCAATGCGCTCAACACTGCGGCAAATCAAGAACATTCTGTGCGAGATTTAAGGGGGTGAGGACCATTTTATTTATTCATTCATTTATTTAGAGAGAGCAATGGCTCGTGAGTTGCTGAGATATTAACATGTGAACTGTATGAGACCGCGAATAAGAACCGAACATTCCCCTATACATATATGCATGTATCACCTTGCACTACTTAAGAGTCATCTTCAAGATAAGGTTAGGTTAGAGACAGACCACATATAGAAAGTAATTTCCATACAGAGTTAGGAAGGGAAAGTACAGTGAGTTTTATTCTTCCAAACAGGCCAAGGCCAACTAGTCTATGTAGTATTATGATAACAGACGTATGTAAATATGTGTTAATGCAATTTACTTGAAAGACGTGTGACAGCCAGCAGATGGCAAAAGAGGACAAAGAGCCACACCAAGCACAGTACTTGCATCTTTATGCTATATGCTGACAAGTACAGTTCTATTACTGTATATATGTGTGTACACTCTTGAAAACAGATGTGAATGAACTTTAAGTGAATGTGAATATCAGAAGTGAATGTAATTCTCTACATTGCATTTCACTTTCATCAGTGCATCGTAGTTTGTCAACTCAAAAGCAATGGAACGGTAAATTACATTCACCACTGTTGTAAAAGCAGTATTTAATATCCTGAAATTATTTCAGTTTTACAGTAAGATTTGAAGTGTAAACAATTTTTATTTGGGAATTCCCACTTATAGTAAACATGAAGGGATATTGACAAAATACTATAAAATCTATTTCTATTACAAGCTTTGTTGCGTATAGTCATACTTAGTTTCACCATTACACTCTTCTTTTTCTTATTTCTCTCTCAATAAAAATATATTCAAGATCAGTCACAATAGGAAGATGAGATCCCACCATGCACTGCAGTCTTAACATGATAAATTTCTTCTTAAATAATAGTTATGCTTTATATTGCATGTAGTACCTTCTAATATTTAGTTATGAGTTTCAATTATTATATCCTCAATGTACTGCTTTACATTTTTTATATATATAAATTTTGACAGTAATGTTGTCTACCTCTCTCCCTCAAAATTCCATTGCTTTTCTATGGTTTACAAAAAAAAAGCAAACACACCCTCAACCAATTCACCATGGCTTTTTGCCCCAACCTCTTGGCCTGACTGACATGTTTAAAGAGCCCCTAAAAGCTTAGACCTGTGATGTGAGAGTCTCATTAACATCCCATGTTTTTCTCTTCTCTCCCAGAGTCCAAGTGCAACTTTGTTTGCCTCTCGGCGGCTCTCTATGAGAAGAGGTTGACATCATCGGCCCTGATGAGCAGGCAGTGTGTGCTCAGTGCACCCCAGTTCAGTGTGGGAGTTTACCTTCATTCCCTATTTGCCTACTGCACTGCTTGGCTGTTGCCTTGGGAAAAAACTGTGTGGAGTGATGTCATGGCTATGTCTTCAGCAATTGCATCTGACATGCTTTATCTTTGTGCATGCCTGCTCCTGACCAGGCTAGGATAGTCATCTCTCTTTTGGTGTGCCAGTGTCACTTTCCAGCACGTCAGTCTTTTCACACTGAGTTATTTTAGGAAATAAAACAAGCCTACTCTACCTTATTTCTGTTTGTTTAATTTTTGGACAATACTTAAAAAAATAATGGAGCAGAATAATGTGGGTTATATAATAGTCTGTAATATTTGATGTTTATATGTAATGTATTTTAATTCCTAGGTAATTTATGTTGCATCTAATAATTTAGATGTATGTTTTTATTGTTAAATAATGTCAGCTTATAACTTAATCTGTACATTTGAGGGGAAAACTGTTTTAACTGTTTGAACACTCTACTCTTTATCTTTACTTTCTGGCCTTGGCAACACCGGTATAATACATTTTGTGTAATAGCAATGATTTACCTGCATAGTGAAATATTCATTATGTCAACAAATGTAATCTTTGATTTATAGCATGTATAAATAATTAAAATCTATTCCATGGTTCTTTAGTTTATAAGTGTTCATTATTATGAGATCATGGCAGAGCACAAAAGATGTATCTAAACTCTCAAAGTGTGCTATTGAGATTTGTCTTCCATCTCATGCGACTCTAAAGTAACTGAAGAATGAATGAATGACTAAACAATAAATATACCAGTGATGGTGATAAATGGCTATATCCCAAATGAATGGTGTGTGGTTGCATTCTTTCTTTCATGAAAAACAGAAGTCTCACCTACCAGCTCACTTAAGACCAAGATCATCTGATCAAACGGAATCAGGTGTGGCTTCTGCTTCAGTGGAAGGAAAATCTACAGCCACAGCAGTCCTTTGTGGATAAACGTTTAGACCACTGGCATACAGTAATGGCCATGTGATACTCCTGATGTAGGTATAATGAATGTTGTTTTAATGCATCCATATACATTTACAAAGCAGTCAAACCTGACACTGCTTTCTTCACCTTGTGCCAGAGGGATGAACATATTTAAGCAAGATGGGTGTAACAATAGCCTACTACTGTATATATGTATTGTTTATGAATGAATCTCGGCCTTTAGAGGGTCAACATGACATTACATTTCTACATTTCAAGGCCCAGCTAATATTCCATAGGCACACACACCTAGAAAGTCAAATCTAGAAAGAATAGACAGTAAAATAACATTACCTGCATCATTAAAAATCTGGCATGGTTATTCTAGCCTCTCGATGTAAATGTATTGTATTACCGATTTACATTTACAACATTTGGCAGACGTTCTCATTACTTTATCTCATTTTTATACAACTGACGGTTAAGGGCCTTGTTCAGGGACCCAACAGTGGCAGTTGGAGGACCTGGGATCCAACTCACAACCTTATTATTTTATTGCCAATCCAACACTACTTGATTTCTCATAGGCAAGTCACCAGTTCAATCCATTCTCAGGACACCCAACCTCCTTTCTGATAATTCACATACGGCACGAGAAGGCTGAAATCAAGTTCGTCCAAATTCAACTAAAGCTTGTTCTGGGCAGCAGCATGATTCAGCTTCATGTCAAGTCCAATCCTATATCCTAATCTGACCCATCCTTAAATGTTTGTGTTCCTACTGATGGGTGGCAGAAAAGACTCAGTGACAAAGCACATTGAGTGCTAGCTCTTAAGTATCAGGTGTTGGCTGTTTGATTCACACCTGTAGCCTCTAGTTAATGCAGTTGGGGGAAGTGATGCCCATGTTTTATAACCTTATATTTTGTGGTTACATTTTTTTTAGGTTTTGCCCAGACAACACAAGTATGTGGGAAAATGCCCCCTTTTGAGACCTGAAGAGCTTTGTTTGAAGTCTAAAGCTGTTTTATTGCTTTGGAATGGGAAATTGTTGCATGTTTCCTGTAGATCCATGGCTCATGACTTTAATGAAGTCTTGCCTCAAGCTATTGTTCAGGTCTGGAACTGGAAGGCCTCCAAATTCCCATGTGGCCATATTTAACTCACAAATGTGTTTCTTAAGTAACTGCATATGTTTCTTTTCATACTGACGTAAAGTAAAATAAAAAACATTTTAAGTATTATTACACGTTTTTTTTTCAAGACCAGTCAGCTCCATAACTCTCTTAAATCAAATTATTCATAAACAGTGAGGCCCCTACATAACCTGAACCCTCCTCCTCCTCAAAAAAAAAAACAACAGAAAAAACTCACTCCTCCACCCCAACATGGTCAGATGCATTAATCATTGTCACCATTGATTACATTGTACTAGAGCCCTACTACATTTATCATCTACTAACACAGAGAATATAACACATATAAGAAGTTGAGAGTTAGATGCCAACCAAGTGAGCTCTGAACTCAAAACCTTCTCTCTGGCCATTAATACAGTTTCCACTTGGGAATTTTTTTTTTTTTATGATTCAAGGGGTAGAAATATTGTTATGTACTCTCAATTAGCACTTTATTAGGAACATTAAGTTACAGTTATAGGATCCTTACAGTTACAGTACTTTACAAAATGTGGTCTTAAAGAAACATGATGACTAAACAACAGTTTTAGTCTGCTCTAGGTTAGTCAAAAAGATTGCCTGATATTTAAATGAGCTCATACATAAATCAATAACAAACAGATGTTTCACACTTCTCCTTAAATCACAAACCCATGCATGTTCACACTAATATATTTGTAATAGAATGTGATGTGTTCATTATTGAAGGATTGTTATTGTAGTTCTGTGTTTCCTTGTTTTCCAGGTGGAAACTCCCACTAATCTCGGTTTTGCCATTTCTCATTCGGATCTGTTTTTGAGCTGTGACGTCCAGAAAGCCATACAGGACAGGATACCTGCAGTGGAGTCAAGAGGATTAGAGGGTCATTCCCTTTTGTGAGTGTGTGTGTATGTGTGTGTGTGTGTGTGTGTGTGTGTGTGTGTGTGTGTGTGTGTGTATTTCATGTATTGTCAAACCTATTAATGGAAAAATCCTAGAATAATTTTACAGTACACAATACATTGCTGGACATTTTTCCACAATCACAAGAAAAATCTTTAGTTTTTTGTATCACCCAAATGTGTTTTTTTCATGCGTGTGCCTGAACATTAAATTGGTATAATTTCATTACCATAGAGGTGTGAGCGTTAATCTTCCACACCTTATAATTATGTATTAAATACAGTACATCCATAATTGTTAAGTAAAGGCTGAGTTTTCTTAGACAAATAGAAAATGCTAAGAACTAATCTATTGGAAAGTCTCAAGATTTCAGGTGTCCTGCCAGCAGCAGTTGCAACATATCTGACTCAAGTCCAGTCATATATGAACAAACCCATGTTGTCCCTCATTTACTGATGAAAAGCCATCCTGCCTTTAACATTCTCTTCCAGAAGAATAAATCACATTGGCCCATCCCTTTTTAGTGCCCTTTTGTGCAGTGCTCTGTGCTTTGTGATTCTGCTGGTCCTGTACAGGCCAAGAAATTGCTCTTCTCATTTCCTTTCAGGTTATCCGGTTTACATTAGTTTGTATTAATGTAATTAAAGGAAACAGGCCAGATGTACTAACACTAATACAGGCATTGCCCATATTCTATGGCATGTAATAAACTCTGACCTATTCTGTCTATTCCAAATTCATCTTGAAAGGTATAAAATTATGTTGCATGTTGCATAGAATCTTTATGCCCTTGTTTACTGATATTCAGAAGTTAGCATTGATATATGCATGTGTGTGCACGTGTGTGTGTGTTTTGCTCAGTACAAGCTGCTCCTAAGTACCCATGAGAAGCGGAAACAGTTGACCGATGGCAGCCCTGGAAAAGCCTCAAGAGGAAGTTGCAGGAAAAAGGCGTCAACGTCACCTTAAGCTGTAACCCAAATGCAAAGCAATTAAAACAGAAGGTATGTTCATACATTTTGCAGCCTGGAAACTTAATATTTTATATATTAAATACATTCTACAGATTCTTCAGCATCCAAATCAAAACTTCTCACACTTTATGTACATAACTGATCAGTCATATATTCTGTATTCATATTTAATACTCATACAGTCTTTATTGTATCACATCGTCTGCATTGTCTTGAACAGTCTGTATTATCCTGTCTTGTATAGTATAATGATATTTATGTCTATACTTTTGAGAGTCACAAACAGCTGGAATCAACAAAATTCCTTGTGTGTGTAAACTTGATTCTGATTCTGATTCTGCAATATAGGCCTTATCCAACTAGTTGCACATTAGGGAGACTATTCAAATATGAACAAGATTATACTGACTATTAATTAGAACCTTAAACCAACAGAATGCATAAGATTCAAGTAAACATTCATTTCAGGCTTTTTATTTTGCATTATAGAATTTTGGATTATACCTATTGATTTCAAGTGATCAGTTAAACATGCTAAACATAGGCTCCCAATAATATAAATATTTTAATGGTAGTGGGATCCTACATTGAAGGTCACTGGCATACATAATAATGAGACCCATTTTACAAAGAAAATCCTGGTGAGAACAATGTAGATTGATATTTACTAATGTCCTATTTGGGTTCTAAAACCTACTGTTTGGGTCTAAAACATACTGCATGTTGAACTCAGTGGTGGTCCAGGCTCATAATTGGTGTTTGCTGCTTAGGAGATCTTGCCTGCTTTATACATGGGTTGCTGCTAAAACAACCGCTAACAAGATGTGAAAATAGGGACGGAGACGGCAAGTCTTTGTTTACCAGCTGAGAAAGAGTAATAATTTAATATTAATAGTGATTTAATAATAATAATAATAATAATAATAATAATAATAATGAGGCAATGTAATGATTACATTAAGACAAATAAATAAACTTTTACAGGAACTTTTCTCAGACATGTTTTGGAATGGTCTGTTGGATGTAAGAGTTTATTTTGAAAAGTTTACACCAAATACTTTAAGGTGAACTGAAATTACTACTGTTTACACATAACACATATCCATTATACATGTAGGTGTGAGAGACAGCCTTATAGGTCAGTGTTATGTGCTAGTCAGATTTTTCATACTTCTTTCAGTCTTTTCTTTATCACTCAAATTGAGGAAGCTCATGTTGCTGTGACTTGTTTGTGAACATGGTAATTGCAGGGGCTTTCTTCTTCAAGATATAAGATACTCTGGCCATTTTCCAAAATAATCAGCAAGAATCGCTGGAAATCACTTGTGATTGGTAGCCAATGATGTTATAGGTCTCAGATAGTGAGCTCGGTGATTTCCTTAGGAGATTTTTTTAAGGTTGGTCATTTGAGCCTTCTTGGCTCATTAAACCTTCTCTTTCCCCTGACAGGAAACAAAAACTGATCAAGTAAATTCTAATGTTACACAACTCCACCTGTACCTCCCCATGACGTCAAATCAGCTGCACTATTCAGTGTGGAGAGTTGCTTGGATTGAAAGTACTTTCTGTCCATAACCCCCCACTGCCCCACTGCAAAGATTTGAAATCCTCCTCTTTAAAAGCACAAGATTCAGAGCACAAGTGTTCATCAAATTATGAGCCAGTGAAAATGATGCATTAAAATCATGTGCATGGTCCGGCTTCCAGATATAACAGCGATGATCTTCTAAATCCCAGACTAAAAGATAAGGATTAAAGCTAAAGCACGTACACAAGAAAACAAACTATCTTGTACCATCTTTACAAAAAGTCGGTCTAAATCACATAAAAATATATCCAAGCCACCTGTTTATGTACATGTGATTTTATTTTGTTTTATCTAAATCTAAATCACATAAAAATATATCCAAGCCACCAGTTTATGTACATGTGATTTTATATGATATGATATGATATCATATGATATGATATCATATGATATCATATCATATGATATCATATTATATTGTTGTTGTAATCTGAGTTTCTGACCACTGGCAGGCTCAATAATAACTCACCATTTTCCTGTAGGACATCTAAATTACTATCAAAACATCCCTTGTGAGGTTTGTGTATTCTACACATGACTGACATGTCAGGCATTTCTACAAGGGCCCCTTGTAGTACACATTCGTTTTTTTTTTTGACTGTACAGGACACTTTTACTGACATGGCCTTTCCCATGTAATGGGTTTTATGATTCTGTCATTTTAAATTGAGTCTTTGAGTGTTTAATTAAGTTAAGATTATCATTTCCAAATAGAAATCTTTGTGCTACAGGAGACTGTTATTAGAATCAGCATAATTTACTCTAAAGTGTCCCAACCATGAGGAATACACCCATTTTGTACCAATTGCTTTAATTTTTGAAAATGTAATCCTTTTCAAAAATCTTTTAAACAATAATTATCTGGAAACGGGTTTAACTGCATCAAAACTATTGTACATGGTTTCATCATGTACTTTCTATGTCCTGATCATTCATTCATTCATTCATCTTCTACCTCTTATCCGAACTACCTCGGGTCACGGGGAGCCTGTGCCTATCTCAGGCGTCATTGGGCATCAAGGCAGGACACACCCTGGACGGAGTGCCAACCCATCGCAGGGCACACACTCACACACACTCATTCACTCACGCAATCACACACTAGGGACAATTTTTCAGAGATGCCAATCAACCTACCATGCATGTCTTTGGACCGGGGGAGGAAACCGGAGTACCCGGAGGAAACCCCCGAGGCACGGGGAGAACATGCAAACTCCACACACAGAAGGTGGAGGCGGGAATCGAACCCCGACCCTGGAGGTGTGAGGCGAACGTGCTAACCACTAAGCCACCGTACCCCCCAGTGTCCTGATCATATCTGGAACAAATTTTTGTGTCACATATGGCAATATTAACACATAATATTAAGAAATATTTTATAGAAATCTACACTATTATATAGTTTCAAATTTGAGGCAAGCTCTCATCCCTGTTGTAACTGTCATTATAACGGTCAATTACTCAGCCTATGATATCAGGTTGCTTGGTTTACTTATCTTTTCTTCGAACATGCTTATTAGGACACAATGTAGGTAAAGTAAACCACAGTACCTATATTCCAAAAGTTGATGTCTTAAATGTTGTAATATATACACACATTTGGAATCCTTGCACCCCAACTGAGGGATAGTTAACAATCCTGGAGTACATGTAAATCCTGGAGTAACTAAACATAGAGTTATTTTTTCAGACATGACCAATAACTGTCTGATTCTGAAAATACAACATAGCAGTTCCACAGACTAACATCTATTGATAAACAGGGAAAACATTATCACATATTCAATCCTTCAACCAACTAACACTAACAATAAGGTTCTCTCAGATTTCTCGCCAGTGGCTGTGGCATTGCAGCAAGCTTCTAAGCATTGTTATTGGTGGCATTAATCAAGATTAAGGTGCTGACTATTGCCAGGAATAGTAACAACAAGCCGGACAAGCAACAACAGTGCTTTCTCACCAGTAAACACTGCACAATCAGCTTCAGCTTCTTTTAAGATCCCTAATAAATATGTGCAAAAACGCATTGAAAAGAAGTAAAATGTGCAATAAATGTCATTTCAATTAATATTTCAAACATATGTGGAAGCTGTACTGTTTCCTTCATAACAAAATTATCAGCACAGCTGAAATTTAAAGAAGCATATATGGGAAGAATAAGAATCTCTTCCTGTGATACATAACATGGTTGTCCTCCTTTCCACTATGCAGAACATATTAAGTGTTATTTAATTTATAGTTTTGCAAATGTGGATGCGATCTTTAATTCATAAAACAAATGTTCAGTATGTTTCAAATCTGGGGACTGAGATGTCATTGCAAAATAATGATTTCGATTTGCAAGTGTGTTTGTTATATTTATCCTCATAAAATATCCATCTATGGTCATGTCTTAACCTCCAGCATGAGGAACATAGGTTTTGGGCTGAAATCTTGATATTTAATAAAATTCATGATGCCATCTGACTTTACCTGAACAACTAACAGGCTAAAAGCATTAGTTATTGAACACCATACTGTTGAGTCAATGTGATCATGTGTCAGGGCAAATATTTTCTACATGATGATGGATGACAAATTGATTTTACATTTGTTACATGTAACAAAGAAAATATTTGCATATTACAATTTGTTAGGATCAGAGAGCAGGTTAAGGGCCTTAATCAATGGCCCAACAGAGACAAGTTGGCAGTGTTGGGGCTTAAAACCCCAACCTTATGTTCAGTAGCCCAGAGTCTTAACCACTAGACCACAACTGTCCCATATTTAGACCTCATGGAAATTAGTCAGAGACAACAATATTCATTATATATTAGTTATTCATTATATATTAGAGAGAAGAATTATGTCTAATGTTTATTTTTAATTTTATTTTAATGTTTATATTTTATATCAATGTCAATTTTCTTGAAGGGTGCCAATAATTTAATAATTGGCTGTATGAACATAGTGCACTCCCAAATGCACATTGCCAGAGCAGTGGACTGTAAAGCTGGGTACTCCTTCTGCGCAATTTGCCTCTTAAACAGCTCAGCACATGGCCTGTGTTTGGAGGATTCACCAGTCAGAGCTGTTCAACTGCTGGGCTGCTACTAGGCAAGTTGTGAGTGTTACCAAATCAAACTACTTTTGGGCCAAAGAGAAAGACTCTACATGGACCTAATTCCCGTTATCATCAGCTCTCACATGAGCAGAGGAGTCCATACCACCATCATAGAAGAAAGAGTATAGTTATAATAAGCACTCACTTTATCTCTCTGTGTTTTCTGT
The DNA here is from genome assembly GCF_030014155.1 of Tachysurus vachellii. Lineage (NCBI taxonomy): Eukaryota > Metazoa > Chordata > Actinopteri > Siluriformes > Bagridae > Tachysurus > Tachysurus vachellii. Next base: position 18,365,220 of record NC_083472.1, read on the forward strand.
GTTTTTATGTGTGTACTATGTCATTAAGGGCCTGCTGGATTTTTTTGCAGCCTCTTGGTTCAGAGGCTCCTCTTTCTTATGTTCTTATCTGGAGCACCTGGTGGTAAATGCTGAAAGAATTAAAGCAAAGTTAGAACCATGTCATTATAGAACCAGAAAAGAAGCTCTCCTCCTAAAGTGCTCCTCCTAAGTCTTTATAATGCTGAACATAAGTGTCTGCCTTGGATTCATCCTATGTCATAATTTCACAGGCATTTTCTGCTATGTTTTTGAGAGCACAGGTTTCCCTGTACTGTAAGTGGTGTTATATTTGCTCAACTTTATAATTGCTCATAACTTAATGGTAATCTATAGCATGTGCATGCTGTGAAAGGTACTGTTGCTCTATATAGAGATGTGGGGAGGAGAAGTACAGAATTTAAAAATTTAGCAGTGCAGGCAGAGACCATGCTTAGTGAGCTATAGTTGGGAAAATTAGTTAGTTAGGGTGTTGTAGCTGATGGACTGAGGCAAAAGCATGGATGGAGCCAATCAATGGCTGCATAAAGCTTCATGGCTGAACTGAGCATTTATGTTTTTAAGGTAAGGTGTCAATGTACAATATGAGCAGAAAATCTTTGGTCAAATGCTGTTTTTTAATTTTTTTTATTTATTTAATTTTTTAAAAAATCCAAATTTCAATCACATCTATATTTAAAAAAGCTTTTCTGGACTTTATATATTAATGTAGTTTATTTCAGCACATTAATTTATTTATTATCACACATTTCAACACAAAGCATTAATGTAGTTTATTTCAACACATTAATTTATTTATTATCACACATTTCAGCACAAAGCCTGTATGACACATCAAATAGGGCTGACCAGTATATTCCTTTACAAATGTCTTTGGAATGGCAGGTTTTATCTAAATACTAACATGTGACTATGTCTAGGCTGTGTTCAGGGGGATTTGAGATGAAGATGAAAGGGCGTTTGTACTGTTTGAGTGTGTGGACTTCTTGGTGTTAAACCCTGCACCATGATAATAGCTGTATTGTAATAGGCATATATGGAAGTACTCAAGCATGACTAAAGACACACAAGCCATACCTTTTATGTTGTATATATGTTAATGTTGTCTATTGCTGACCCCAGCTGGAACAATTTTGTTGTTGTTTTTTGTAAAGTGCTGGACTTGTTGAGGAACAGAGACTTCACTGTCTAATCTAGATTCCTATGTTTGTAGCATTTGTGGCTACTATATAAAGAGCTAATGCGCATGAAGACTATCACACATGCTGCTTTTAGAAAAAATACTTAATTTTGTTATTTGATTTTGAGACAATGTTTTAGTTGTTTTTACCACTGTATTTATCTGAAGCTTCTGGTCTTGTATGTTCCATATGGCCATTTTGAATAACCATATCATCAGCCTGGTTGAAACCTGCAGACAATTCCTCCTGTCTGCCACCACATCAGAGGACATACCTTTGTTTTATGGGTCAGGTTTGTCAGTGTGCCAAATTCTTTACATATTTCGTTAATGAAAGATTTAGCTATTTAACTAAAACAATGTCTAGACATTATTTTACCACAGGTCCACATAAAGAAAGCCATGTGACCAAAAAAGATTAAATAAAAAGTAAAAAAAAATAAAAGGTTAAATATTAAGAGTGTAGATAAAGTAACTCAAGTAAGTACTGCAAAATGCTAATTTTTCTAATACTTAGCCTCTTCAGATGAAATGTAGTTTCCATTAACAACATTACCGACCAGCATTAGTTAGCATCACTAGATAAACAACATCCCATATGCACTATCAATATGCCACAGTGTAACCTTGCTGTATCCTAGACATTCTGTCTCTTTCTACAATCAACAGACAGGTGTGGACCATCAACAACAGGATGACCGTGATCAACACCTCCCATGCCGCCTGCTGATTTCCTCTCAGTGACCTATCCAGTGAACATCAATGTTGGGAGGCAGGACCTGCTTGGTCTATTTCTGGTTGAAGCCCATCAAGAACAATATTTACATGCCACCACTAGTTGGGTTTAAATAACCACTTTGAAAATGTAGGCCATCAGTGATAACCTTTAACTGCGGTGTTCAACATTGACCCACTGGAATCCTGGGTTTTTTGCAAAGCTTGACCAAAGCTGGAACCTCTACTGATTACGCTTGACCAACACTAGCTTTTCACATAAAATAGCTGAAAGAGCGTTGTGTATGCTCATGTAAATAAGGACATAGGGCTTTGTTTAAAGTGATACCAGCTGGGGCAGCCTTGCCTCAATCTGTTGCTACGAACCACACATTGACTCTCTTTACTCTTTACATGATGATGTTGACAGTTGTACAGAGCAATTGTATTTCAGCTTCTAACTAAAAAAGCTTGAAACTGTTTTTTGTGTGTCTTTAGATTATTTTGCAAAGCAGAGCAAGGGGCTTTCAGTCCATTCCTCAGCCTGACAAAGAAAAACAGCAGAGAGTAAGAGAGGTGTTGATGTACAGTATTTGAATGTGCAGTGGGGGGCAAATTGAATGTGAGACCGCAGACTGTGGGAGGGTCTCTGCTCTGATTTCCCCTTTTCCTCATATTTTCCACTGTTTGGGGCCACACAAACAGTTGACTGAAAACAGATAGGAATATTATGGGAGATTGAAATGAAAGCAAACTGACAGGCAAAATAGAGATGTTTTTCCCTACAAGAAATAAATTCAGTACAATTCTCAGAGAAGTGTGTTTCAACTCTGTTTTCCATACCAGAGTGTACTTTTCCTTTATGTTACCATTTCATCAAGGTATTTTTAGCCATCATAAATATGAATTCACAGACCATATGAAAGTGTGTTTGGGTGTCTGGGTGGTGGTAATTTGGTGGTAAGTGCAGTTTGGATGGCATGTTGGTTTTATTGAGAGGTTTTTTGTTAAACAGAGCATGGTTTCTTATTTACTCAGGCTCAAACAAAGCAACCTGGCAACAACATGACCAGTTTTCACTTCAAGCTGACCATCATTACCCTGCCAACACTGGTCACCCCCCCATTCTCTATTTTCCCTTTCTGGCTGTGCCAAGCACACTGGAGTTCTTTTTTCGTGCAGAGAGTGTGTCTACACACTCTCACAAAAGCAGAATAACTTGACCCAAACCCCACACCCAGCACTGTCACTGATTTTATTGACTCAAACAACACAAAACTATTGTGAACCTATTTCCTCTTCTAATATCTCACTTTGGGCATGTGAATGCTAAAATGTGTCAATGTGGATTAAAAATGTGATTGAGATTTAGGCATTGACAAGAGCAGTTTTTAAGAAATTGGAGATCAATTGGTACTTTTTCACCATATTGTGTAGTAATGAATCCAGATATACAGTATGTACAGATGTTATACTGGCATTCATAGCTCAGTGGTTAAAACATAGCAATTCTACTAGAAGATTAGGAGTAAATTAAATACTGGCATGAAAGTGCAAATATTTGTTTTTTACATCTTATAGCTTTAAACCCACTGGAATATTTACTCACTTATAGTCAGATGTGTTAACAGAAAATCAGCTCCCTAGCACATAAGAATAAGACAGTTGGTTAGTTGAAGGAATTTGCTAGCAGGAAACTAGAGCTCAATATTTAAAATCTTCTAAATGACCAAACAAGCCTCATGATACTTTTTTGTGACATCAGCTATGCATGTTGTGCTGATATCTGTTCGTGTGCTATCAGAGTTGTCTCACAGAAGTGATGACTGCAGTAACTATTGCCTTTGACCAATCAATGTACTGCACAAGATTAGAAATTTGGATTTTACAGTACTTTAGCACAAATTCCCAATGGTGATATTGGTACCAGGGTAGAAAGGTTAACCAGTCATTTTTTTGTGTTGGTATAGGTTGTTAATGGAAAAAAAAAAAAATTTGGATCTTTTTTATTACCATACTATATTATGCTGCAGTGCTGAAAAGTGTTTTTAATTAGTTTTGGAAATTGGTAGCTCCTATTTTAAAACTGCAGTACTGTATACCAGATTCGCACGCAATGTGCCCAGTGTGCCATCACAAGCTGACGTAGAAAGTAGCAGCACAGACGCATAAGGGCTTGTTTAACCAACATCTTGGTGTCCCAGGCCAAAGGCAAAGTGTATTGTTATGCAACATTTTAGTCCTAGTGAAAGGAGAATGGATAAGTCTAGCTGAATGGAAGGCCCTGGAGGCAAGAAAAGCAAGAAAGACTTAAGGGGCTACAACCAGTAATGGTCCATCCAAGACCTGCCTCACATTTCCTCTGGTCTTCCTTTCAATCTAAAATTTGGTTGAACTACCAAAATGGTGGGAGGAGGGGAAAGGGATGAGTTTCTAAATTCTGTTTTCCCAAACCTTGTTGGACTATGAACACTGGTGACAATTATTGGTACCCCACAATCCCTTGCTGTGGCCCTCCTCCCGGATGCTTTCCCCCAAATATGCCCCCAATACAAAGTATCTTGCCAATGGCACCGTGAAGGATGACATCACCACTTGGCATGGAGCGGCTGTCGTTAAAAAAAGAGGAGTAATGAGGTCGAAATGGCCAAGGCAACAGAGTGTATGTGTGAATGAGTTTGTTAGATGAGGCGACAGATCAAACATGAATGAGAGGCTTTGCTTTACGTGTGAAAGAACACATAGATTCCCTCCACCTCTAAAATTAGCAACTGGACTGTGTTTTGGTTCTTTTTTTTAAGCATTTGTGTAGGATAAAGAGAAAGTATTGGACCAGGGAATTCTGTGAGGTCAGACGATTAAATAAAAATGCACATAATTTATGCACGTCTTTTTTTGAAAGACATTTAATGCATGATTGACAGTAGTTATGTCACAAACTGCCTGCCTGCCCATGCTGTAGTCATGTTATTGTAATGAGCTTATTATGAATCACTTTCTCAGAAATGTTAAATCATTAAACTGTGATTTAACATTAAAAAAAGTGTGATACTTTTCAAAATAATATTCTGCATGTTTGCACAAATGTCAAACTTGACATTAATCTTTCATAGTGAGCATTCTCAATTCCGGAGTGCACAGTATGCTCATGGTGTGCATGCTGATAGCCCACTTTTTCTCTTTCTTCATTCTATCATATACTTATATACATATATTTTTCGAACTTCTTTTCCTGGAACACCCAGAATCTTGACATAAAGCCCACTAATAAATCACAAAAGGCTCTTTCTTTTCATACTTACTTCTGAATTGGGTGTCCTAATGGAGGGGTCCAGTGTTGTTGATTTCCTATAAGATTTACCTCATACAGTAATTATTAAATAACATACAATGATTTAACTGGCAGCCCTGTGCCTTTTAATGATGCAATCACACCTTTCTCTACTTTGTATAAATTGTTTTATTTGTTTCTTCTATTTTTGGTAATTTCACCCATTGCTATCGCTATTACCCAAGTATTTCACTTTGGTGCAAACACCAAAATTATTGCGAAAACAGATTTTGATTTTGAGATTTGATTTTATCACTAATAGAAAACAAGTATATGCAACTGTCATTATTAAGACCAAAACCTAAAGTTTGTTCTTTATATTCTTATTCTTATTTATATTCTGGTTGTTGGGAAATGGGGAAAGCTGGGAAAGTGGTGTGGCCAGTGTAAACCAACCCCCCTCCCCAGACTGTATACATGACGACAGTACCAAAGCCCTCTTTTTCTTTGCTATATATATATGACCTATTTAGTGATGTCCCATTGTGTGCAGGCCATGCTTTGTCTGGTTCTTTTAGAGGACTTCCTTTACAAGGCACTAGCCTTTGAATATTAACTGTGTGATCACTCTCACCACACAAGGAGCCTCCTTCGAGCCCTCAGTCAAAATAGGCAAACTTTGGCTAAGCACTTTGGCTCTGCACATTGTGCTGTCACTGAAGATTGCATGGGTAGTTATAAAGAAACTCCTAAGTAAACTCAGTGGTCTGTAGTTTCAGTTTTATCCCGGTAAATGTTAGAAATTATACTATTGCACTATATATACACTGGCACAGATATTTTGTATGTATTAATACAGTGTAATCTCTATTTCTTCTGACAAAACTAAATGATATGGAAGGGCAAGTTAATAAAAAAACATTAAACTCCATCCATCCATCTTCTACCGCTACATTAAACTCTGTGGAACTAATTAAGTACTTTATAAAAGGCAGCTGCACATGGAGTAAACCCGTTAAGCCTAAAGATCAATGATTCATAGACAAGGATTTTATAATCGATAAAACATAAATATGTGGTGTGCTATAAGTGCTTAATTCAAGTGATAAAGACTTTGAACAATAAGATTAGATCTAGATTGTTATTTTATGTCATTTTTGACATTAAAAACCAGCATTTCTCAATTTCTCGATAAGATCTTAAAAGGTTTGATTATTTATGAGTTTGTCAAACATAAAATGATAAATTATATTTTGTTTAAACGCTTTTTTTAGTGCCATTGTCTGTTATCGTCTGCATCTCCTTTCCCTAATTAAGAAAAAATGCTTAGAGGAATTTTACCGTTATCATGATACTTTCATGTGATCTTTCAAAATTAGTAAAAATGCCAAGGCAGCAGATGTAGGAAGGAGACTTTGGGTGGAGAAGCTTTCACTTGTGTTTTACTCAGTCCAATAAACCCTTTTTACTGGATTTTAGGAAATCCTTATTGGAATTGGAAGCACTTTGCCAGATATTCAAAAGCAAATCTGAAAGAAACTGGTGTTCACAGCAGTTCGGAAAGTCTGTATATAGGGGATATGAAAGATGTTTTGTCACCTGCTTTTATTGTGACAAATTCTTTTGTGTCATGATCTCAGGCTAACATGTAAATGCTTGCCTTAGAAATCCAATGAGCAACAGGCTCTCTCTGAGTGCTCCTGGTTACAAAGTACTACTTCATTATATATAAGTATAGGATACAAAGCCTCTACATCTACAACACAATAGGGAGGAGAATAGGAACTGTCTCTTTATCAGCGATGAGTTCTATGGATCTGGGCCAAGAACAACTTGAAGTAACAGCAGATTCTGAAGACCCCTCATGACCTATGCAGTAAGATTTTTTACTAATTTTCCTGCTCTGATGTTGTTTACATTAATACTGTATCTAACAGTCTTTCTAGTTACTGCTCTCTTACTCTTCTTCTCTCAAAGGTCACTCTTTCAGTCCCTTTGTCTCAGACTTTGCCTAAAACGCAACCCTATCTTCACAACGGCACACATGGCTTCTCTTAAAGACCACATTGTGCTAGTGTGTGATGTGGTACAGGTGTTCTGAAGCCCCCTTCTATTTGATTCTTAAAAGACTCCACAAGCCCGCTAGCATAAAGAAAATGTAGCCAACAGTGGACTCCAAACAACAGCTAAAAGATCAACTGTCATGCGTTTCCCCAGCTGTGAAGCAGCTCATAATTATCAATACTCTAAATCTCTAAGTCTCTTTGATTTTGTCAAAGCTTGTGCCATGCAATCGCTAGAATCTGTTTCAGTAAGGTTGTCAAAGATGTGTGTAAGCATCAGGTCAGTATTTGTTACACACCTCCTACTTTTTCACTGATCTAATTACAAAACATAACTGGAATAACCTGTTGTACAGTTAGCAGTAGATGCTCTCCTCTCCCCCGTTTTACTTTGTTTTATTTTTCTGTATGAATATTGCAGTGGGTCTAAGGGACACTACTGAGCTCACCTTTATATAACTCTCTCACAACTTCAAAGTGAGATTAAGATTTCAAAAGGGCTGTTCCTGACTAATCCACTGTGCCAACCTCTGCCAAGCAGCCTCTCGACACTAGGCCATTAGCCCCTATGTGCATGTCTGGGGTTGAGAAAGAGGAATTCTTCTGTACAAACACAGAAGATCTCCCACTGCTTGTGACTCACTCACATCGCTGCACAGTCCATCAGTACATAAACACATAGGCTGTAATAACCTTACTTTTTATTCTAGCAGTTAACAGAAAGCAACAAGTATTTATTTGATTTTAGATCAACTGAATGAAACATCTTTTTTTCATTTTGGATCTGTTATGAGTGAATACATGTGCCTACACCCTAACCACGTGCAAAAGTATCACCCAAATTTGCATTCATCACTTTCCCTGTGGCTGTAGGTCAAGAAGTACTGCAAATTTTCTCCTAGTTACAGAATTTCATTGCATTCTGAGACTGCTATAGAGTAATGCACCATAAAGAAAGATTTTCTGTTACAAGTTTGTTCTGGCTGAACATGCCCTTAGTATCCCTCATATTAGCATAATCACTGCAATAAAAGCTATAAGGGCATAACCTTCATCATCTGACACACTGTTCTGTGATGTGCGTGAGTAGGTTGACCTGAAAGCAAAGCTACCATGGCGTAACAGCACCCCTAGCACCTTCTGTGAATGGACGGTGTCATGACTCAACACTCGCACTGTAAAGTGATAGCTTCGCTTGTCCACACATATCTTGACTTCAGGGATCTTGGCTTTCCTGGCTTTCTTCTTTCCCATGGAAACACCAGAGTCTGAATAATTTTCACCCTGTTTCTCATAATCACATGTGTATGATACTTACCTGAATTTCAGCTTTGTGCAGATCAAGGTTTTCTCCTCGGGCGAGATTTACTTTGATAAAGATTAAAAGAAGAACAAAAGTCTAGAAAACTGAGTGACAACTAATGATCTCATCATTGGTTTCTGAAGTGGACAAAGTCCGGATTATGTCATACATTGGCTGTTTAAGGAATTAACGCATATTTGGAAGATAAGATCTAAACATAATGATTAATTTGTTAAACATCCACAACATCCACAACATCAACATTGCAAAGTGACAAATTTTAAAGCTTAAAAATCAGAGTCAAGAAAAATGTTTTGTCCTTCACTCAGTCTTCCACTTAATCAAAAACTTTTGGCATGGCAGCTGGGCTTCCTGGGACTTTTGAACATTTGTTGAGTCAAGTAGACTTGGTAAAAGTTCTACCTAAAAAAAATCAATAAAAACTGCCTATGTGTGTTTATTTATTATAAAAATAAAGAACCCTAATTAACAACATACTAATAGCACTATTGTTAAATTAAGCCCATCTATACAGGAGTACCTCAGCTCTCACCTGGTTAACACCTGGACGAGCGTGAGACCCGGCTGCACGGAGCCATAGTGCGCATGCGCGCGCAGAGAGCTTTAAGGTTGGTTTATCTAGCAGAAGATGCCCAGGCGCGCTTCGTGCAGTCGGACGCGGTTTCTGCGTCGTTCTGGAGTGATTACACCGGGTCTTTAAAGCAGTGTGTTTGTGCGAAGCTGGAAAACATGATTTTTAAAACCAAAACGTGAGTATTTCCATATTTGTGAGTTGTTTCCTAGTTTGTTTTTTTTCCTAGTTTATAACTATATGTTTGCCTGCTGGTGGAGTTGCTGAATACTCCGTATGTTTACATTCAAAAACACTGACGTTTCTTTTTCTTTTTAATGAAATTTCTACAATTTTGTCCTTTTCTTCATGAATTCTGTAAAACAGGATCTTGAGCTTTTATTTAAAAAAAATAAAAATAAAAATAAATAAATAAATAAATAAATTTATTTTTTTACAGGAATATAAACTTTGTAAAAAGATTATTTTGCACAGATATAACGAGCTCATTGCATTTCATACAAGCTTGCATGATTTTTTTTTTTCTAAAATACTTTTTTTCTCCAAATTGCAGTCACACTTAAGTGAAACTAAATTTGTGTGTGTGTGTGTGTGACATTTATCCTGGGAGTTTTTGGAAATCACCAGCAGTGATTAGTCAGTGGGAGTTCAACAACAACCACTGACTAGTTCATTAAATGTTATACAGCTTCATAAACTCCAGGTTTTGACTGAATTGTCGTGTATTTGTAAAACACACTTTCTCCTCTTTTTTGTCCTAATAATTAAACATAACCTCAATGAAAAACATTTTCGAAACAGCGCGCTCTCGTGGTTTCTTTATAAATAGGTTATCTGCTCCATTCCTGATTTTCCCAAGTTATTGTAGCCTATATGATTTTGTATTTGTATGTTCTTTCAGATAGTTGAACCTATGCCACTCTTCTGTGTTTCTTGTTCTTTACCCTTCTTATGCTCTTCTTATAGTTTTAATCACTACCTGTCAGCGTTTGCAGTATTCTCTGTGCTTACATTTGCATTATTTATCTTGACAACTTTATAGCTTCTTCTTTTCAGTTAGTATGCAGTTTAGGAGAACCATCCTAATGCAGAGGATGTTAGATTAGGATTAATAGGATTAATATTTATACCTGTTGAAACCTCTGAGTCAATTCATTACTCTTGCCTTCACACAAATGTAGTTAGGGCTGTGGCACATCCAGGACCAGATTTTGACATGCTGGTCTTAATTAAGCTCGAAGAGTTGCCAGGTGTTTGGATAATCGAATGGTAAACAAGCTGAATGGCATGCAGACCTTTTCCCACTGAGCATGATGTCATCTCTGAGTTTTTTTTATGCCTTATTTTTGCACTGGTAGTGGTAATTCATTATAAACTAAAAGCAAATGATTTTAAGGTCTTTGAATACAGCTGCTAGTATTAAAGAGGAACAGGTTATGACCAATCCGCACGTGCCAATAGTCAGTTAAACCGTTTATGGTGGTTGCCTAACCTTTGATCATGATCCACAGTTTTATCGTGCTACTTTTCAAATGTTCTCTAGATGTTTACCTTCACATTAGTTCACATTTGACCTCTTAAGCAACTTCAGCACTTGGGTTGCATGAAATACTGTTTAATATATATATTGCGTATTAAGTTAGTCTTGTGTTAATATAGTGTAAGATCTCAAATTGCAGTATGGTATTTTTGTGCAGATTGTGGGTACCCTGCTCAGCCTCGTATTCCTTACCACACCATACATTAGCATTTGAGGTCTTGTGGACTCCTTGCTTCTTAGCTTGGATCAACTGAAAGTCAGAGAATATGATATTGTGAAACATCATTTAACCGATTATTGGTACTTGACTAATTGCTTTGTCAATTCTTTGTCACTTAATTCATTACGTTTTTTGATTTCTTGCACTTTTACTCCACCAGATAAGCACTAAATAGAAGGATAATAGAAGTTACTACAAAGGTACAGTGTGCTGCATAAGAACAACCTTCATGTACCTTCACCTCCACGTGGATTCCACAGAGGCTCAAGCTTTTCATGGAAAACTGCCTAGAAGTGCCAATAGCCAGGAAGTAACAGCCATGGATGTTGTTCCCATCCCTCCACCTCTGCTTCCCCCTCCACCTCCACCTCCTCCACCTCCACCACCTCCTGCTCAGGTCCCTTCCATCAGCCGGCGTGGCTCTGTGCAAAAGCAGCGGCTTCGCAACCTGAACTGGGAGCGAATTCCTAAGGAGCGGGTGGAAGGACGTCAGAATGTGTGGAGTGGCGCGCTGACTGCTGGAGAAGACGATGACTTCCCTATTGACCTACGCTCGCTGGATGAGTTGTTTAGTCAGAAGGAGGCACGGAAAACGGAGGGAACTGACAATTTCAGGCACAGCCTGCGCCGTTGCAGGTCCCCGCAGAAAACAGGCAATGAGAAGGTGAGGCATTTTAATTTAATTCTCAAATTCGCTTTTGTCTTCCAGTATTATACATTATTATCTGTTTTCCTCATCACACTTTTTGGACGTTTTTGCACAGATTAGAATTTAAGTCTCAGCAGGCAGTTTATATAAATGACCTGTCTTTCAGGGATTTATATTTGACCAGACACAAGCTGCCTAATAATGTTGTCTTTGCAAATGATCAGCAACCACACTTGATTCACTAAATTCAGCACACATAATAAATTAATATAACTAGATTTACTATACTTACCTGAAATGGATTTATTAATTTCATAAAAACACTCCTTAATGTCTTTGCTGTCTGTTTGCAGGTTTCTCTACTTGATCCAAAGCGCAGCATGAATGTTGGGATTTTCCTCCGCCAGTTCAAAATGTAAGGACACAATTAAATTTTCACACTTCCTGCACTTGAGAAAACAAAATCTCAATGTGATGTTTTTGTATGGAGATTGAGGAACTGGAGGTGTCCTGTATTGCAGCATGAAAGGAAGTGCTTAACAGTTGTAACGGCCAGTACGGTGGTGTGTTTGTTTTGAGCGGCATATTGTCCTCTTGAGGAGTGACGGGAGTGTGAAAATGAAGGGGGAATGGGTGAAATGAAAGGGAGCTGGGGTCTATTTTTTTCCCCTCATCAGGCATGAACAGCTGGGCTTGTAGCTCACTTACCAGTTTCTAAGTTGTTTGCTTTAAACCACAACCTCATATAACCTATGAGGGGAGTAACAGGAAGCTTGTTAACCCATTCAGCTGTAGAGTGTACATCAGTATTCTGGTCATTATTGTCTTGAAATTAAAAATAGCATACTTTCTAAGCATACTTCCAGGAGTTTATTTCCATAGCAATAAATCAAATTGGAATTTTGTAAGAAGCCATTTATCCCATATACTACGAATTTTTTGGTTTTGTTATTGTAAGTCAGGGTAAGAATAGTGGCCCTTTTCCAAATAAGAAAAATAAAAACTCGAAATACTGGTGTCAAGGAAGAACAGTACAACGATTTGAATGGCAACATGCATGCAGTATATAGAAACTGGCTTTCAATAAGAATTCTGGGGCATCGTATTTTATTTCTTTTGGCAACCTAGAGGGTAAACCTTTGGAATCCAAACCCTCCTTCTTGCATTCTTACATTTGTGCTAGAAAAGAAAACTACTTTTTATGAAAAGGCAGGTAATGCACCATGTAATTGTTAGTCTTTATCTAGCTACTGAGCACAATAATAGGTTATAGTGCTTAAGTTACATTGCAATCTAGGCACTTGTTTAACACACACTTGTTAATACCGAGGACTGAATTGTGAGTAAGAAAATAAACAGCTGTGATTCCTTAAAGTTAAGCTGAAACTCTTTTGCATTTTCCATTTCAATAATCAGTGACAATAACATAAGTCAATAAGACCACAAGGTCTCAGAACTGCCGGTCTTTTCTGTTTATTTTTTATAATTTTTTTTATTTGTATGCTTTCATGCCCACACTTGTGCACTGAACATGTACCCAGTTGACTAAGTCACAATAGCCGAGCGGCTCTACTAACACTGATATTTGTCAGAACTTGCTCTGAGGAGCATTTAGAAGTGCACGTGCAGACTAAAACATTGTTTCCACACTCTGCTTATTTATCTGCTCTGAGCACACAAGCTTTTGGGAAGCGAGGCATTTTTTGAGGATTATTGAGCATTATGAATTATGTTTCCCCACATGGCCAGTGAGAGGGCCTTTGTGTTAGACTCTTGTACCTTTTCATTATGTCATGTTCCTGACTCTGGTGGCTCAACAGTATTCTCTTACATAAACAATTACAGACTGGAAGGTACAAAAAGATGAGCTAATGCTTTTGCAAGGCTCTTGGGACCAAAGTCAAAGAGCCACCTGCGTGTACTGTTGCACGCAAGAGGGCGAATTGTCTTTAACTGAGTTAATTGAGAACTGGTCAGCGTTTAATGATACTCATTTTCGATAGATCATCGAAAATTATGCAGCTGGCATATCTTTCTTACTTTTACATGTGTATTTAGAATGTGCAGGTATGTAGGGCAAATTCTCTCAACCTTTTTTGTTTGTTTTTATTGTGACAAGGTGATGCCACCCAGTGGCCCTGATATATCTAGTTCATAGTTTCAGCAACTTTTTGTTGCTCAAGATCAACCAGATTTGAGGGGATTAAGCTATCTGCTTCCAGATAAAGTTCAGATTCACATAGCGTCAAACTTGTTAAAATTATTGGGGTGCTCATAACCATACCTTTTGGCAGTGCAAATGTGTTTCATCTCACTGTGTCTGAGTCTGCAGTATGAAGATAACAACAATCACTGCTGACAAGGTGTGGCAAAAACACTGCTACAGTTTTGGAATTTTCTGGGGTTTTCATTGATCGCTTCACGTCATGACAGAGGCTGCAGACTGCCCTCCCTGAGTTGCACAAGGTCACAAGGATGTTTTCTTATCCACTTTCTTGTTTACCATACTATGTTGTATGGTAGTATGCTGTTTTGGACATAGCATATACACTATAACAAAATGTTTGCAGACACCCTACAATCACAGCAATGCAGAGACCTTCCTCGAACTGCATATAGAACATCTTGTATATAGCATTAAAATTTCCCTTCACTGGAACTAAGGTGCTATTCCACACGTGCACAAATCAAAGACTGTAAAGACATAGTGAAGTTTGAGTGGAAGAACTTGATAGGTCTGATCCCCAATCTCAACCCAATGACCATGTTTGGAATGAACTGGAACAGTGAACGCACCCAGGCTCCCTCACCCAACATCACTGCCTGACCTCGGTAATGCTCTTGTGGCTAATTTCCACCGCAAACCTTTGACCATATAGTGTATATTCACCTTTAATTAAAGGATATAACTTCTAGTCAAAATATTGGATTTTTAAAATCTGAACTATTGGGGTTGCTCAAGCTGCATTGTATCTACATAGGTGATGCATATGCTGACTTATGGTGTACACATTTTTGATGTTTGTCTTTTTCTTTGGAAAAGAACAACTAAGGACTTTGGGTTACACTGATGGAGCATTGTGTTTGTTTAGTCCCTTTATCTCTCTTTCTGTCGCCATTGTGACGACCAAGAGGTTTATTTTCTATCTGCCACCCTGATAAGTTTGATAAGCCTGCCCAAGTTCAAAAGAGACTAAACAGGTGAAATGTAAATGGAGTTCACGTCTTTGTGCTTCCCTCTTTGCCATACTTCCTGTCTTTTCTTGTTTAAAAAAGCGGGAGGCAGTGTTGTATCCCCAGGGTAGAGTGTTTGTCTCCTACTCTAATACACAAAGCTACACAAAGATAATGTGTATCAGTGATGCTGTAAAAACTGATGTCATTTTTACATGAGCTGTTTCTTTCTCTACAGTGCAGCAAATGAGATTGTGGCGGATGTGAGGCAGGGGGACGGGGAGCGTTACGGTGCAGAAAAACTGTCTGAGCTCTGCAAACTGCTGCCTGATGCTGAAGAGGTACTTAAAGAGATGCTTTCTTCCCTATGGCAGTATGGCTGTATATCATCAGTTCTGTCTGGATTATGCTAGATTGAACGTAAAGAGATTTGCTGTGATTTCACTAATTTTAGGACTTTAAATGGTTGCAGATTCATAACAGAGTAACAGTGCTCACTAGTATCATGTTTTTATTTTGAAATCACTGGATCTATATACAAACGGTTTACTTTAAAGCATTAGCAATATTAACTTTAAGGCAACTTTTTTTGTTGTTATTACAAATTAATGTATTGGAAATTTACATGCGGCATATTTTAACCACCGTGTTGCATATGAAAGTTTTTAAAAATGTAATGAAATCTAAAATAGACAAAATGCAGTATGCTGTCAATGCCATAGTGCCATTAGCATTACTGTAGTTAAAAGTACTGAATTAATTTAAATAGGAGTTTTTTGTTTCTTTGCCTTAAGTGGTTATGGTAATTATTTCTTCATTGAGATATAAATTAGTGGAATGTTATTTGATTGAATGTTATTTATGGGTGCAGTATTGCTAGTTGTTGATTGTTTCATTGTCTATTCTCTGTCTGTTACAGGAAGCACAGCTGAAACGATTTAACCGTGACCGTAGTTTGCTCAGAGAGCCAGACCTCTTCATGCTCTTACTCGTCGAAGTACGAAAGTAAGTAGTTAAACCCATCTTGCCATTTCATTACCACTCTGTTCCCAAACTGGAAAGTGTTAACAAATGCTTATCAATTTTCTTAGTAACAGTTTCCCCCTCCCATTAAATACAGTGCACCCTATCAGCTCTTACTGTCTTATCACCTCCCCCACCTAAATAAAGACAAAGCAGAGGCTGTGTTTAATAGCTGCTGATTGATCAATCATGTTTTCCTCCCATTCTTCCTGGCAGTGTTCGCCTGCGTCTAGATGCCATGATCCTGCAGCAGGAGTTCGACCCCGCAGTGACCTCTCTGTGTGTGGCGGCCAGATGTCTGGGGGAGGCAGCTCGAGGTAAGGCCTCAGCAGGGGGCCTTGGCTCTTTCCTTTCAGCACACTTCATCCACATTCATTTCTTGTCACTTTACTCAGCCTTGTAAATCACCTTCATATGTTGCTCCCAGTACTAAACATTCTCCTCTGCAGCTCTTTGGTGTTTTTTAAGATGGCACAATTAATAGACTATGTTCATTGTTACTTCATAAGGTTTTACAAAGTGTTCATTGATTTATATATCAAAACCTGTATACAAAAAGAACAGTGCTGAATATCATGTTACATACGCATAGATGATCAGTAATTCTATTATCCAACACCTCCCAAAAACACTAGCTATCTAAGACATGCTCACACTTCAGTAGTATTCCAAAAGAAACCTGAGTGAGGATTTTTAATGTGACCTGCACGGTGCTAAATTATCTCTACTGATGTTGTTGCAGAGCTTCTGAATTGCCACAAGCTTCACTCTATCCTCCGTCTGGTGCTGAGGGCAGGGAACTACATGAATGCTGTAAGTGTTCACTTCAAAAGTGAAATTTTGTGTCTTTTGTTGGGGGTATCCATGCTGTGAGCCCACTCGCTCTGATATGCTCTGTTTGTTTAAGAAGTCATGCACCATGGAACACAATCACACTGACCTCACTTGTGCCCATAGGGAGGCTACGCAGGGAACGCAGCCGGCTTTCGGATCGCCTCACTGCTCAAATTGGCTGACACCAAAGCCAATAAACCAGGCGTGGACCTCCTACATTTTGTTGCCATGGTGTGTATCAATTTCTATTGTCCTCTTATCCATTAAGAACAGACGGAGATCATAATTGGGCAGAATTCCCTCACAAAGTGACATTTAATTATGTATCATGTGCACAGCTCTGACACAGCCTTGACGTCTGCAGCAGCACCTTAGTGAACAAGTAATTACATCACTGCATGAATTGTCTGGACTCAGATTTGGGAAACGTTGTTGCAATTGAGACTGTGGAGGATGAGCTCATTGTGTTTCTCTTTGAAGCACTTTGTTTCTGAATGAGAGTGGGGGGTTCGTGTAACAGTGGTGACGTAGAAACAGAGATAATTGAATGAATAGCGTGCTATTGTCTAGTATACGTTTGTAAGTGTTCTGGACGTTCTTTTAGCTAGGTAACAAGAAAAGTAAAAACAATTACTGAACCAATTCTTGGGTCATGCCGCATTGTAGAGCTGATCCTGAGTATCGTTAATGAGGACGATGCAGCCATGAAATATGATACGGGTATCAGAGCAGATTTATTTCCAGTACTTTCCAAGCTGCAAATAAGTGTTATGCTCACGGATTTAGCACAAAGACCAAGAACACTCCACTTTTGCAAATCTTTGTTCTACAGAACAAAAGGTTGCAGAACTTTCGGCCAGAATTAGATCGACATAGTGTAGTGTAAATTAGCTGTGTTATGTAGGAGATTGTATGAGAGATCCTCAAATGAAATCTTAACTGTTTTTGTAGAGTCAGTACTCTATATGGCAGGTTAATCTTGCTGAGACATGACGGACATGAAAGAGACATGCAGTTTTTTGGCTTTTTTTTGGCAAAAATTTATAGATTGATGTCATGTTATGGGATTTATCCACATTTATGTACATTTATGCTAGAAATGTAACTGAACAGATGTACAGATACAAAATTGTTTTCCCCTCTTGTTTTAAGATTCACACAGCATCAGAACTGTTCACAAGGCATCTACGGTACTTTAGGATAACTTGTGTAATGGGACTGATTTCACTAGACAGGATTGAAGACTACACACATTTATGCTTGGAATTGATTAATTCATGTAATGAGGTCGAGGAACTGTCAGAGCCAGAATTCAGACCATATAAACACTGCTGGCATTTCTACTTCCAGATTGTTTTATTCTAGTGCTTGATTAAATTCTTTTCTTTCCTGTTGACGCTATGCCACCTTTGTTTTAAATCTGAATACAGTTCTGAATATATGGAGCATTAGAGATTTATAGAAATTGAAATAGATATAGATAGTATTATTTCATTATAATCCATATAGGTATCATTTTTGGATTGAGTAATTAGGCACTTGTATGTAATAGATCATTGTGATTTGTTTGCTGCTTCAGGAGGCTGTGAAGAAAGATGAGGATCTACTGACGTTTCCCAGCCAGCTGAGTCATGTCAGTACAGCATCAAGGTAAGAAATCTAAGCAACCTGTAAGCTACAAACAGTATATTGTTTGTGTTTATGGGAATGCTAAGGTAATGTGAGGATTTAGTTGAAATATATTAAATTCAAATTCAAATGTGACACGTTCTGTGTTAGGCTGTCAGAGGAGACCGTGTTGGAGGATCTGTCCCGCTTACACAGTAGAGTGGAGACACTGAGAGTCAGTGTGCAGACAGATTCAGAGCTTGAACAGCAGATGAGACCGTTCATCGAGGTCCAGTCACACTGTCATTCTGCCATTCGAATATTATATTTATCCTTTATTTTGTGTATATTTGTGAATGTTAAGTTTATCCAGGTGGTGACTTGCTGTTTATTTTCTTTTATCCAGACCGCAAAAGTGAGGCTTTTGGAAGCTGAAGAAGAGGTAGAAAGCTTGCGTAAGACCAGCCAGGCCTTGGTGGAATTCTTCTGTGAAGATGAGAGCTCCTTCAAGCTGGAGGAAGCCTGTCATGTCTTTCACTGCTTCTGCCTTCGCTTCCAAAGAGCTGTGCGAGTAAGTAAACCACCCGAGCTAGAGGGTTCTAACATAAGCATGAGGAAGCCTCAATGAAATAGGGTTAACTTAATCTCTTTCTACTGAGATTGTGGCATATGTGGGATTACTGCAAACAATATTTCCTTTGTCAACACGAGAAAACTCTGAGGAACTTGGATATGAAAGGAAGCTTCAGTCAATGCGGACACTTGCAATAACAACGCTCTTCAGCACTATTAGCTAGTATTAGCTTGCTGTTACCCTTGCTTGATGTCTAGATTAGATTTATTAAAGTAATATTTAATACAATATTGGGTTACCCTTGTTTGCCTTTACTGTGGTTTTAGAGAAAGAAAACTTTTGAAAGCTGTGTGATTATAAAAATGCATTAATATTAGCTGTCAATCAAGCAAAGATATTATCTGTGAAAGGGTATTTTTGTTAAAAAATGTCTTCTGTTCTATGGGAGTTTTTTGTGAACAGGTTTTTTACTCTGTATAGAAAAACATGAATTCCTGCCAGTAAAAATTGCATGTGCTCTACCGAAGCAATATATAAATAATAACCCTACCCCTATGTCTTAAGATTTAGATCTTAACACAAAACTATAGACTGGTTACAGGTCTGTATGGAACATCTAGTGGGTCAACTGCCATAATTACTTATGTTTACTTGTTCTTAAATGATATACAGTGGTCTGAGGCTTGTTTACTTTTATGTTCTATAGAAGAAGATATGTTTTAAAAATGAGTTTATAAAATGCATTCCATCGTTGTTTTTGTTCTTTAATACATTCTCATATGTGTCTCAGGAGAACGCTGATCGCGAGCTGCAGGAGCAGAGGCGTGAAGAACGGCAGCGGGAGAACCTGGAGAAGCGGCGTTCACTGGCAGTCTGTAGTGGCTCTGAGCTTGATGACCTGGAGCGCACTCTTGAGAGAAACTTGAGCTACACCTGGAGCCGGCGCAGCCTTCGACGACAGCCGCAACGCTTTCACAGTTTTCAGGACAAGAGCTTGGAGCCCAGTTCCCTTCAGAGCAAAGACCTACAACAGCCCCTCAAGTCAGAGGACAACAGTAAAAATTCCCAGCTTATGAGACATTCGTTGAAGGAATGTGTAAAAACAGTAAATGGTTTGAACAAAATTGAAATGGATTCTATATTGTTAGAGGAATGTGTGTTGCAATCCGTCGTCGATGGAAATATGGCAGCTACGCCTGACACGACTGCTACAATACAGCAAGAGAGGGAGATGAACACGTCGCCAGTTATGGGATTAAACTTTAACAAGGTAATGAAAGTTGAAACGCAGGTTAACAAAACCTCTGAAATGGTAAAGCAAGTAAAGACGGACACAGTTCTAGAAACCGACTGTATTAAAGCTAGCACCCAGGAATCTGACGGAGTGGCCATTCAGGCCAATGCCAAGATCTCACAGGGATCCGGTCATCTAGAAATCTTGCCCCAGTTGGCGCAGGAAGCTGGGCCGATCAGCCCAGAGAGAGAGCGACAGTACCCATGGGTGGGTGAGACCTTGGAATGCCATACTCTAGTGAAGGGTCTGCACTCATATGAAGCTCTGTCACCCACTGGACAAAGGGCAGCACCAAGCCATTGCTCAAAATGGAAAAAAGAGATGGGGGCTGAAGAGAGAGATGGTGCAAGCTTGCCACAATCTAAGGATGCTCCCAAAACACTCAACAAATGTCCCTCTAAAAGAGGACTGGCCTCACAATTCGGGCCTTGTAACAGCTCCGGTATTCCTAGAGCACGTTCCAAGCCTGAGCCAAGTTTGTCCGAGGGATCAGCAACTCCCCGTGGATCACGTTTAACCTCTACTCGCTCCGTCTCCATGCGCTCTCCAATAGTCACAAGGCCCCGCAGTATCCAGGTTGAGTTGAAGCGCAGCATCAGCACAAGGGATAAAGCAATTTCCCATTCTGACAGAATGGTGAAGCAGAACTGCCAACCTCCTGAAAAACCCAGCCCAGAGCACAAGACACTTCCCAGCAGTCACCAGCAGTTAGTTCGGGGTTCACCCTTGCGTGTTTCAAAGTGGTTCGCGCCCCATACAGAATCCCAAAGCCCATGTCAGGCTCACACCATCCAGAGTCCAACTGCAGCTAGTAACACAAAGGCTGTCCGGACTGCAGTAATCAATGCAGCCAAAGCCAAATCAGCCAAGAATGCAGACACAGCATCCTCTAAGGCAGCAGCAGGTTCAAGAACTGCTGGCCCTAAAATCCCACGACCTGCCACTCAACCCATGTGGCGATGATGTTTGATCTCCTAATATTTTTCAGTTAGTGCTGATTGATGTACCTCTGGACACCTCTGTGTCTGTTTGTGTCTTTAAGGTGATTTTAAGGTGATTGTGTATGCAGGTATTTGTACTGAAGGCAAGAGGGATTGAATGAACCTGTGTTCTGGGTTGGACTGAAGTGACTCCAATACCCCTCCCCCTCCCCCCAAACCGTCAATTCAGTCTTTTTCCCTAGCTCTGTCTGTCCAAAATGCCATTCAATAAAGGAGCCATTCATTCAGTTTGCTCAGTAGGGCCTGAGACCAGGGCATGGAAAAGGATCCTTGCGAGGATAGTCACTCCTCTCAGAGTCTTCCACTGAATCAGGTGTCCCTATGTGATTTGTCCTCACTTTTCAGCAGGGTGACTGTTAATGATGTAGAAACAATCTACAGAGCTGGATGCAGAAGTGCCTTTAGCTCGCCCACTACCTCTGAACACTAGCATGCTCTGTGCAGGTTACAGAGCACCTCTGGAGAGAATTCAGAAAGGAGTTTCTGATGGAACATTGCTATTCGGAACAAGGGCTATTATTTTGGACCAGAACATATTTGTTGTTCTTAGCTTTCTGTCTTAATGTTATGCCTTAGTTTTCAGTGCATCACGTGGCATTAAGTGTAAATGCTGAATAGGTAGAATGAGACATTGCACTGTGGTGTAAGGCCCTAAATCTGATAACTCTATTTTTTATACTAGCCTGCCTAAATAGATAGTCCACCTTCTACCCAACAGTCCTTACACCAGATCAGAGCAACTTTAGTTCAAATTAGGTACAAGGTTTTGTAGCCTATTTGAAGGTAATTAGGTCTTAATTCAGTCCCAAAGCTATGAGACTGCCTCTGTTGGACAGAGGTGTATGAAATGCTGCCTATTGGTATAGGGCTAGCCTTTTTTTTTTTTTTTTTTTTTTTTTTTTTTTTTTTTTTTTTAACCTTTTCCTCAACCTGATGCACTTTATGAGACCTGAGAGATTAATAATGAAGTTTGTGTTTTTGTGTCGAAACATTTGAAAATATCTATTGTAATATTTGCATTTGTAAATAAAAAATATTAAATGACAAATAAAAATTACAGTTTTGATTTGGTACAAGAGAGAATCCATAGCATGATTTTACTGGTCACTAGGAATAAATCAGTCCAATACTCATCATCTGCAGTTATTCTGGTGTGGTTTATGGTGCATCCAGAGCCGTCTCATGGCACCATGCACACACTTTCACACGCACGTTCATATCTAGGAGCAATTTGGATCGTCTGATCTACTTACTGGCATGTTTTTTTTCAGGTGGAAGTTTGGTCTGGTCTGAAGCTCCGAGTCAACACTGACTGCTGACATAGGCTTGATACTGCTCTAGAAAGCTAGATCATGTCTCCTGGCATATTTAAATACTTCTAATCCTAAAACACTGACAAAAAACACCTTCTGTGTAGACACACACCATGTAATTTAAAAATATATTAGTTTTGCTTGACGTTAAAAACTCTATTGAATTTTGATGTATTTTTTTCTTACTCATTACAAATTCATTTTCTACAAATACTCCAGTCAGGATATTTCCCCACTGATCCAGTAGACGTTCATGAAATCATCCTTTTCGGATGTTGGCATTTAGTCAAATGGGGGGACAAAAGAGGCAGATAGACTCATTTTCAAGGTCTAAATACTTCCCCTTCCATGGTTATGCTCTTTATCAGCTTTTGTGCCCTGCCCTTCAGCTCTGCTCAGCGTCTCTTTTTGCTCTCCCCCTCCATCTCTTGACACACTCACCCTCAAGCTTTTAAACGTTGCCATAGAGATGCCGTGGCTGTTCTGGAGAATTCAACCCCACCAAAAGAGGGGACAACCGTCTGTCTGGGGGTCTCGGTGGGAAAGTTCCTGTGATGAGACAGAATGACGCCAGATCTCTGGGGGGAAAAAGCAATAAAACTTGGTGTCTTCGTGTGTATAAAGCCTAATCATCAGTCAGGTTGTCTTCACAGGGTTGACTGGTCTGTATGACATTGAGACTGAAAGGATGAAGAGGTGAATGATGGCTAAGAAACATTTGTATTGTTTTCAATTTATAGAAAGTTAAAGCCTGGGTCTTGTCACTTAGAGAACAGTAATAAATGTGATGTGTAAATTACACTAAGACTAGGTGAGACTTTAGCATAATAAAGACATAATAAAAACTTTACGCCTTTGGTAATTAATCAAATGGCTAAAGAAATACAATTGTCTGATTTTCACATATCTGTTGTTTAAACAAGTTTTTGAAAATTTGTTGTATATTTCAAAAGATGCTACATACATAAGGGAATAAAGGCACGTTACTGTACATCAGATTTCATCATTACAGCAAACCATCGTCACGTCTCGTTATCAGGGTTATTAAAATCCTGTTAAATAAACATCATAATCCTGGATTTTCTTTTTTACATCAAATTGTGATGTAAAATAAACATTTTACATTTACATTTAACAGGTTAGGACGAATGACGTTAAGAAAAAAATACACTGTGAATCTCTTTTGCTAGCTGCTAAAGCACATTGTCAAGCTTCTCAACCTAGGAGACTGTTACATCTTTGCCTGCTGTGATTATACAGCCTCCTTAATACTGCCTTAAACTACAGATTTCACTGCTGTGATATCAAACAAGTTGTCCAGATTTTTTCAGCTTTTTTCCCAGCTTTTTTTCAGGATATTTATTTTTCCATATTTGAATGATTTAAAAATTTCTTCTTTTTATTCTGTATGTGTGATTAATAAATTATAGTGCAGGGAAATATGCAATGTCATGCATTATTGTACAGCTGCAAATAATATAACTCTTTTATAAGCAAAACTTTCTGTTGAGTAAAAAATAGAGATTAACGTGATTCACAAAAGCTAGTCAGGTTTATACTGCCATCTAGTGGAAAATTACAGAATCGATATGAATTTGATCTTATTTTTTATTTTTTTTTTTATAATTAAAGGGTAATTAGACACAGAACCATTAGTTATGATTAAGATAATAAAGATTGGCCTTTACACAAAAAAATACAAAACAAAACACAAAAATAACGAAGTCTTACAATACAATTACTTTTGTGATAATGACTTTCTTTCTGGATTTTTTATTATTATTATTACATTTATACTTTAGACACTATTTTGGTGTGAAAGCTGTAGTTTTGTGTGAGTTGTTCCTAGCTATGTAATAGTTAGTGAGGTGTCTATCCCAGCATGCCTTGCGCTCCTTCGGTGGTGTATAAATGTGGTGCTGGAGGCTCTGTGCTCTTTCCTGTTCGTCATGTCGGTGGTGATGTTTTCTTTACTGCACAAACGCTCTGCTTCGCCTTTTATGGGTGTTTCTCGATTCGGAGTGCCGTGGTAAGTCGATTAGGTGTTGATCTGTGTACGGTGTTCATGCAGCGCTGTAATAACGCTCACTTATGGCGCATAAGACGCAAAATCCGGTTTGATCTTTTAGGAAAATTATTATTCTTATTTTTTAATCCCATCGTGTTTGTGATCGAAAGATTTCCGTGTGTTTTTTACATTTACATGTGTGTAAAACACTAGACTAGTAAAGCTAGACCTCTGATCTAGAGTCTAAAGCAGGCTACACGTGAGCACCACGTGTTCGTGTGGGTGCACGTCGTATGAGCTAGTGAGGTCAGATCGTCGTTTTGCACACCTATAAGAATATTACGATTGCAAGAAAGAACGTATAATCAAAAAAATCTGGTGATAAACAGAGGAACACGCGTTTTACCTACAAAATTACTGAAGGTTTGGGACAAGACGTGTCGTGTGACGTCATCCTAAAGCCCCTTCTTTGCCCCACGTGCGTTAGAGACGAGTATCTATCACAGAATGTGATTTTCTTCTCTTTAGTAAATGTTTGTTTAAAAAGGAAAATGTGTGCAAACGTCTTGTGCTTGCAGTTTCACCCAGTTAAGTGGTTTACTCGAGGGGGGAAAAGCATAATCTTTGCTTCATGAAATTTTGAAAGCTGCTGCAAAATTCTCCTAAATAAAGTATCGATTAGTAACTCTTATGGACTTAATACTCAATATACATATAGTTAGAATGCTACTTCAGATTTATTTATATATTTATTGTTCACAGATGGATCTCCATACTGGGTTATCTTCATCAGTGCTAGTGCACTTCTGGTAAGACGAACCTTCCGTTATTGTTGAATATTATATGCATTTTATCCAGCGGCAGTCAGCTGTACAGGCCTGTGCAGTGCCTGAGCTAGTGTTACTCTGCTGGAAAAGAGAGGCACTGCTGTTTAGGCTATGTCCAGGGCTTGCTGTTTTAGCAGTCTTGCACCATGGCTATTGTGGTGTCTTGTCCAACTGAGAGTGGGCTGCTTACACATCCCGTGTGGGCAGCCCTAGTCTGTGGGCAAACATTGTTAATATAATGCAAAATGCCTGCTTCAGGGTATGAAGGTGATCTTAATTTAGTCTTCTCTTGCAGATCTTTGACGTTCAAAGACTCGCACTGCCACGGCCTGTTGACTTGCGTGGTAAGTTTTATAACTTTTTTCCATAAATGAGTCCATTTTGATGGCACAACATGTCTTCAGGTTTTAATCTAATGATTATTTTATTACAGGCTGATGGTGTTCCTCAAGAACTGTGGCCTTAGTATGGTAAGAGTTTTAACTTGTTGTGGTGATCCATAAATGATGCTGTGATGAGCTTAATTCAACACATCATTCTTACTGTGAAGTGAAGAAGCCTTTAACACTGAGCACAATTTCTTTCTGTAACCTATTGGACATTTTGTTGGGTTTCCTTTAACACTTCACTCACTTTACAGGTATTGTGCAGAAGGTGTAACAGGAACAAGGTTAGGCAATCCTTCCTATTCACTTAAAATATAAATCCCAAGTTGATACCATCATGACAAACTGTGTGTTTTCATGATGTCTTTTGTACCTTGGGACAGCATATGCAGGGCTGGCACGGGTTTTGGCTGGTTGTAGTCTAAAAGCACCTGACAAGAAGGCCTGCTACAGTTGTTTACTTATTGCTATTTTAAACTTGGTTATATAAATGTATGACTTGTGTATATGCTTGTCTTGCAGGTTTGAGAAGGGATGATTTGCAGTATAGAAGACTTTGTGAAGGACCAAGGAAGGCTGTCTTCCACATGTGCATGTAATCTGTGTGGATCATTCAGACCCTTTGGGGATTTTTGGATGTAGAAATTGTTTTTGCTATTCTGTAATTAAATCTTGCACTCAAGTGGATTCTTTTCCATTAATTTTTAACTTGAGGGGAATTTTATTTTTTTTAATACTCTAGTTTCCCCAATCATGGTTTTGCAGTGGACTTGGTTACTACTATTGTGCTGAGTAATCAAAGAAAGGGGGTTAAAGAGCAAATCAGAATACTTTATTAATCCCCATGTGGAAAATTGGTATTAGTAACTTCAAGTCAGAAAAGTAATACAAAGACTTGTTGGCACAAGATGATGTATACCAAAAATCATAAAGCTAGGATTTAAATATTAGAGCTGCTATTTATAAATATGCAACATCACATGGTAAATCTTTACTGAACTGTTAAATGACCCATACATTTATCTTTAAATATGGAGATAAGGTGGTTTTTATTTATTTTTTTGTTTGAGTAATATACTGCATTTATATAGGTGTGCACACATTTAAATGACCATTAACAGTTTAAATTCTGACTACTGATATGACCTGTAGCATGTTTTGGGGATTTAATTTCATAGATTTTTAAATCTTAAAAATTTAATATTGCACATTTTAAGTATCTCGTGTTATTGCATCTCTGACTAAAGGCAAGGTGCTTAAGTTTTGTGGTCATAGATTTCACCTGCTATTGATATCTACACTAGTCTTTCAAGTAATTTATTTTTTTTTTTTAATGGTTATGCAATCATCTCTGAAATAAGTGAGTTGATGGATCAGAATTTTAGCTTTCACATTTACATATCAATGTTTAGTGGCATTAGAAGGAAAGGATTGCTTGACTAACAAACGGATACAGTTGGCATTCCAGAGTTCTGTGTTTTATTCCAAACTTAAAACCGTCTTCTACAAAACTTAGAATCTCAGCGGTGTTACTTATTGAACAATAAATTATAAAAAGACTGTGGTAGACTAG
This sequence comes from Tachysurus vachellii, assembly GCF_030014155.1. Taxonomy (NCBI): domain Eukaryota; kingdom Metazoa; phylum Chordata; class Actinopteri; order Siluriformes; family Bagridae; genus Tachysurus; species Tachysurus vachellii. The sequence continues at coordinate 18,392,385 of NC_083472.1, forward strand.
TGGTTAAGGCATTGGTCTATTGATCAGAAGATCATGAGTTTGAATCCCAGGTCCACCATGCTGGCACTGCATGACCCTCAATTGCTCAGTTGTATAAATTGTAAGTCACTCTGGATAAAGGTGTCTGCTAAATGCCAGAAATGTGTATATATAGGGTGCATGTGCGATTTTCTAGACCTTTAGAGAGAGGTGTTCAACTCTTAAAAGTTGCTACACCTTAATCCACCTGTTAGAATAGAAAGTAAACAGGAAGTACATTTTATTTATTCATTATTTCTTACTTGCTTTAACTGCATGGGCCCAGTGACTCACTAGCGTAACTAAAGTTATGTATATAATCCAATTGATCTACAAAATAAGCAGTGACTGGGAACAGACAGTGCTTTGGCTCCTTTACTGCTTCTTGCAGCTACTTTTTAAAGTGTGTTATGTAAGTATTTGTATGTTTTGTTTTTGTGTTCTTGATTTTCTTGGTGTTTTTTGAGTGATGTGGTCTGCAGGACTCTCCACCACACACCGAAGACACTTTTATGCCATTAGCAAAAAACAAAACAAAAAAACTTTTATGCCGTTAGCTAACACAGACCCTAAAACTAATACACAATAAAAGTCTCTAAACATTTGTACTATTTCTACCCAAACAATGCAAAATGATGAATAGCCCTTGCGTGGTACAAAAAGCAGTTGAAGTAAGCAAGTTAAAAAATAAACGTAAACGGTTTATGAAGTTATAACCAGCGTCGTCTTCAGATCCTTAACACAACTTTCTATGCAGCGACCAGGTGGAGTTTATACGCATGGGCACTGGGGGAAACCACGCTTCCGTTCTTTACCCAGAATGCTGTAGGGTGTCATGTGAACTGGTTGTTGACGGTCGTTACGGACGGAACGAGTGGCGCGCGCGCTTTGTCAAACTCTCCGTTGCTCTTCATCTCGCTTCATTTTAGCGTCTTAAACAATGTCTTATCACCACAAACACGGCAATGACTACACGACTGGAGAAAGCAGGTAAACTGCGTTTAATCACTGGTTTCTGAGTGTTTTTCAGCAGAAACACACGAAGGAGTTTGTGTTTTGTTCATTCCGGATTCCAGCGGGTTTTTTTTTTGCTAGCTGCTAATTAGCTCAGTGAACAAATCCGTTTCAGTTAAACTTGCACTTTTTCACATTTACACGAATATATAACTTTAATTTTATAACACCAGAGTGTGTATGTATAAACACTGGTATTTAATAATAACAATAATGACCAATAATTCTGCCTGGATTCATTATTAACATTCAATTGTTTTTATTGTCATAAATCCTACCTTCATAATATACACATACATATATAGGTTATATGGGTTATATGCTTGCTTGTGTGTGTACGTATGCATGTGTATATATATATATATATATATATATATATATATATATATATATATATGAGAGAGAGAGAGAGAGCCATAGTATCTTATGTAGTTTGTTTTGTTAGCTTGTTTGTGGTGATGATACAGACTTACACAATAGGTAAAGAGACTTTGAATTTATATTTAAAAAAATATATGTATACAAGTTTTACCAGATGTTTTTATTTCTGAAAGCACTGCTGCATGTTAACAAAAACCCGGTTAAAACCCGGTGTCGTTCTGTTGACTTCAAAATGGCGCTAAAACAGTAAAGTGCAGCTTGTGGGCTTTGTATTGGCTGAGGATGAAAACAGTTCAGCTGGAAAACTCGTATATAGAGAACAGCTTGTGCACATGTCTGGGAATGATGAGGTTTAAAGGGACATAGAAACTCAGAAGATATTATCAAAAACGTTAAAAAAAAAAAAAACCACACAAGTGTTAAAGCAATATAGATTAAGATGGCATTAGTTATCTCAATGTTATTTTATGAATTGAGTTTAGAAAGTAAAAAAAAAAAAACAACCCAAAAAACAGACTGGCACAAGTTTTGAAAGGGGAACATATCTGAACATACCCTTGCTTTACCTTTGTGGTGGATTTATGCATTTGTATATTCATTTGTTCCTCAGAGGTTCCAGAACGTTTTGCAACCCATCACCATTAACTGTAAAATAATCTGTATGGTGATCTAATTTTTTTGAACCATATAACATTGCATTTCTGAAATTTCCCTCACATTAAGTCAATATAGTAAATATCGTTGCTTATAGGACAGGCTACAGAGATTCCGATTAAAAACGAATCTATAAAGCTAACTGTAATAACTATATCTTCTTTATATGGTCCACTTTAATGTTTGACAAACATGTTTTTTAAGAATGAAATTAAATATTGTTAATTCCTGCTTTTAATATTGTTTTTTAATACAGGAACAAAGGGCCAAGATGGTCTCATTGCAGGAAACGGGATGCTGAAGGGAACGTACGAAGATCACATGATGAGTCTGAGACCAACACTTCAGACAGAAGAGGATCGAACAGGCCTGAATGGTAAACTGTTGGAGTGTTCTGGAATTAAGAATAATATTATTTGTTTGGAGTATTTAGATGTTCTCCTCTTCACATGTACATTGTACAACGGAATGAGACTTGGTGTGCATCATTACACCTTTAATAAAGTGCCAACATTAATGCATTTTGAATGTTTGTCCCCATGCTATGGGTGATATGGAAGACATTTAAGAATCTGACATTTGACCTGTTAGATTAGTTAAAAAAAAAAAAACATCCACCAGTACCAACATACCGACTCTCTGCCTTTTTAGAATTTTATTCTTAGTTGTGTTTTCTAAAGCAAAGGCTGCAGTATAATAAATTTAAAAATCTATGATGTGGAATTTTTTTGTTTGGAAGAGAATAAAGATCAATTGTTTATCCTTTACAATATGTGCTTTAAATAAATAATCATTTAGTTGTTTTGTCCAGTTTTACAACTCCAGAGAGTGCAGGTCCAGTGTCGAGAATAAGAGACTGGGCAGAGGAGGTGGAGAATAATGAAATGCGCACTAATGTTCGTCGAGACATAGAGCGGTCAGTTGCTTTTATTTATTTTATTTTAAGATGTTTGAAACCATTCACAGCAGACTTTATTAAGGGGGTTTTAACTTTTTAATTCCGCTCTAGTTACAGACGGCGAATACTGACTGGTGATATTGTTCAAAGAGAGAGGAAAACGTCATCTGGAAGGTTTGTTATTTACAGCTGTAGCTTTTGCTGTTGCTGCAGCAGTGTGCTTGTACAATAATAACGCTTGTGTTGTGCCTACAGTTCAGACTCCAGAGATTCCAGAGACTCCCCTGTTCCTGGGGACATCGAGACTGATGAGGCTGTACTGTTGAGAAGACAAAAGCAGATTAACTATGGAAAGAACACTCTGGCCTATGACAGATACATTAAAGAAGTGCCGAAGTGAGTAGATCACAGCATGTGCTGTTATTGCCCTGTACCTGAATGAAGCTAGGAGTGCTGAGTTCATAAAGTGAAATCTGCTTGACTTATATGCCTTCACTTCTAATTACAGGCACTTGAGAAAACCTGGGGTTCATCCACGAACTCCAAACAAATTTAAGAAATACAGTCGTCGCTCCTGGGACCAGCAGATAAAACTGTGGAAAGTCAAACTTCATGCATGGGACCCACCTGCTGAAGAAGGCAGTGATCTTCAAGCAGTGTAGGTTTTTGTTTTTCCTCATGAGAAAATATATTTTTTGCTTAATATTTGTGCAGAATTTTAATAATTTTATTTTACAATGTGTGCAATGAATTGAAGTGTCTTGTGTTTCTCTTGTACAGAGATTTGGGTGAGGTCATGGACTTTGAGCTGGACTTTGATCCTGAACCAGAAGCATTGAGCTCTAAAACTAGCACATCAGTCTCTGAGGTGTGTTTGAAATGCTGAAAAAGTTTTAACATCCATGTTGCATTTTTTCTTAAATTATTTAGCTGACAGTTTATAATTTATTCATTTATTTATGATGTAATTGTTGATGTTCATTTTATTTTTTTGCAGCTCTCAGGAACCCCCCATAAGATGATGAAGATAGATGAAGCTGAGATGGCTTAACTTTGGTCTCTGATGCTCTGATAGTGCGAGAGGACAGCTAATGCATTGATCTTTGCTTGATTTTATAGTCTTGCCTTTATTTTTGTGATGTAAATTTGACATTTCTGTTAAATATTTAACCAGCTGTTTTAGAAAGACACTTTTGAAATAAAGAAACGATTCTGAAAAGACCACATTGTTTTTAATATGTTCAGAGTACATTTAGATTAATGACACCTTTGCTTTTCAAGCTGTTGTTCTAATTTTTAATAATGAATCCATATACCTCTAGTCTGTCTGTCTGTCTGTTAATAGACATTTCTATCATTCGTGTATTTTTGGTAACCACAAGTTTGGTCAAGTGACCATCCTTTTTTTTCTTTCATTTTAGTGTGTCTTTGCTTTTATAATAATCTCTGTTCTTCTGAGATTATTCTAAGTGGTGGATTATAAGGATTTAAGTATTATATGTGGTGGATTTATGCATTTGTATATTCATTTGTTCCTCAGAGGTTCCAGAACGTTTTGCAACCCATCACCATTAAAATCACTATCACCGTAAAATAATCTGTATGGTGATCTAATTTTTTTGAACCATATAACATTGCATTTCTGAAAATAATGAATCCATATACCTCTAGTCTGTCTGTCTGTCTGTTAATAGACATTTCTATCATTCGTGTATTTTTGGTAACCACAAGTTTGGTCAAGTGACCATCCTTTTTTTTCTTTCATTTTAGTGTGTCTTTGCTTTTATAATAATCTCTGTTCTTCTGGGAAAGTTTTCAACTAGTCTTTTGGGCATTATCATCCTGGAACATATTTGGGGCCCTTTGTTCAAGTCTTAGTCTTAAACAAGTCAAGTCTAAATGTTAAATATCTGAAAGATGCATCATATAAAGACATCCTTTACAGTTCTGTGCTTCAACCTTTCAAATCAGTTGTGTGTGTCAACAGTGTAGTATAAGCACCAAACAGTGTGATGCTCAGGTGTCCACATACTTTTGGCTATAAAAATGAAGTGATGTTAGAGAATATAGGATACTGTTGTTAGAAATAAGACCCGCCTCTTATTGTGACACCCACCAATCATCTTTACGCTCCTGCACTGATCAACAGCCGCTCTCTCATTGGTTCCCTGCGCCTCATCTGGGCCCTGTTCCAAATGGAGAAGAGAACAGAGAGTAGCTAGCTGACAAGTCTTCCACTGCAGCGCTTAAGTGCGGATGTGAAGGGTATAGGGCACTATTTGGGACGGCCGCAGAGGCTTTTAACCGTTTCCATGTTTTCTTGCTTCTTCAAAACAGAGTTTTAACGCTGGACTCAGTCATCATATGATATATTGTGCTTATAAATGTCCTAGAGGTGATTTTCTGGTACAGTGTGTGTTACAAAGAAGAAGTTGTTTAACCAGGTAAAGATCAGCTAATGATAAACGACTTAACGACAGTCACACAGCTAAACTGCAGGCTGAAATGTCTTTATTAGGGATGTAGGAAGACTTTTATTCCACCCTATTAAATAGCTCTTATTTCTGTTTAGGATTTTAGGTGAAATGTGAAAGCTGAGTTAATGATCTGAAAGAGAGAATGGCTCAGATATCTAGTAGTCTTCAGGAAGGACACAGTGAGGATGAACACAACAACAAAACACAAACACATCATCATGCTGCAGGTGATTTACTGCTGATCATTAATAGCAATTAATATCTGTATGTTTTGTTTACATTGCATATAATCTGTAGAGCTCTTTTACAGTTACACATTTACTGACATTAACCCAAAACAGTCAAATCTCTCTCTCTCTCTCTCTCTCTCTCTCTCTCTCTCTCTCTCTCTCTCTCTCCACACACACAGTTGTTCACATTAAAATATAATGTTTTCCAAAAGGTCATAGAAGTGTTCATGTTCTTTGGCTGGTTTGGATCAGTGTTCATCTACAGACTTTCTGCTGTTGTGGACCATAAAGATTCCCAAACCAAATACAGTCAGTCACAGCACTGTGTAATTCACAACATACTCTTATGAAACATCCTTTTAACACACTTTGCACTAAAAGCATAATCATTTCTAACTGCACTGTCTGTGCAGCCCCAAGAGGATTGGTTCACTGTTTTCGTCAATGTTTTTACATATTTTTCATTAGGGATCTAAATGAAAACCTTCATACAGGTTACAGTAAATGTGTAATTGTTAAAAAGGCTCTACAGACAGCTCAAGCCATCTGTTGGGTTTTTCACTTCTTTTATTTAGATGTAATTGCAGTTTTGACTTATTTTGCATGACATGTTTCGCCTCTAGACAGAGCACCACCGTCTGCTGGGAATGACAGCTCTAAGCTTCAAGTCTCAGATACTGAACACGTCACTTTGGTTAGTATGAAACTGATGCTCTTGCAGGGACTCGACAGGACCATAGGATTGTTTCCTATTTATGTTCTAATACATATATTGTTCATTTTGGTCTTTAAATCCATTGCTTTGTTTTAACATGGTTCAGATGCAGACTTTTCTGTTTAAAATGCTGAATAAATAGCTAAATAATATTTTTTGTCAAATTTTTGTGTTAAATCAAATTATAATTGATGTTTGTTGCAGTTTATTTGCTAACTTCAGATTCATATCTTATTCACAGAGAAAACCAAACACTCCTCCAGAAATACTGTCTGGAAAAAAATATTCCTCAACAGACAAACACAATGGTAGGTATTACTCCTATGCTAGTATTTTGTGTTATTCTGAATTCTTTGTTAGTCAAGGAAAGTTAGTTACTGTGCTGATTGTGTATAAATAGTGTTATTGCAGTTCTATCTTTTCTGCTCAAACTCAGAACAAATGCCCAGATTTGTTGAAGTCTGACCTACCAAATCCAATCTAAATGCAAAAGAAAGCTATATATAGTGAAGTGAAGGGGTATACTTCATAACACAGTCCATCTAATAATGTTTGTAATTTGGTGTCAACAATTTTTATCATCTAAGTCTGAGTTTAATTTGTTGAAGACTAAGATATGACAAAAACCTGAAGCAGGCACAGTAAGAAATTTTTGCATGCAGAAATGTATATTCATAAATGGTCTCCTTTTATGTTCCCAGGTCCTCAGTACCAGCAGCTGTTTATTAAGTCCCATCAGAAAACAGATCCTCTGTTTCAGAGGTGCTTCAGTACCAACTCTAAGCTCCCCCTGAGACAGAAACGCGACAGCTGGAACTATGAAAATGAAGATCATTTTATAGCATGTCAGGATTTTACCTCTCGTTCTTCCCAACGCCTCCAGCACCTAGAGCACACTGTACTGAGTCTCAGTTCTCAGTGCCGTGTACTGCATGGATCAGGAGGCTCTCTGAGAGGGTGTATTAGAGGACTGTCTACTTCAGAAGAGGTGGAATTTTACTATCATCCTCAGGCAGCAGTCTTTAGCCAGCATTATGCACAGCTCCAGCACCTTCTGGAACAACGGGCTCAGCTACTCTTTCTCCACGAGTATGGCCGTCGCTGTCGTGCAGCTAACTGCTTTATATCTCGATTGGGTGATGTGCTGGGGAAAGCCCGTCTCTTAGCCAGCAGGGTTCAAAGTTCAAATGAACAAGTTAATGCTTCCTGGGACCTGGATCTTAGGGCTATGTGTGAGGAACTGCAGGTCCACCTTGGCCACTGGGACATGCTGTATGCCAGAGTGTGCTCAGACCACTTCTTGCAAACTGTTCTTTTTAGCCATACAGAGATGGTAGGTTCAATGCAGAGAGGGCTGTGGTTACTGGGACAGCAAGCCATGCTGCTGATTGAGAATTGCATGCACACAGTGATTAAAGCTTTAGCTGCTACCCAGCTGGCATGTGTTCCAAGAGATGCCTTAGAGGACTTGCTGTCTGCTGTAGAGCTATATAATCATGTCATAGCAAAACCAAGGGCCCAGAAAAAAGCTGAAGATTGGAGTTTGCAGACTTTGTTCACGTCCGATTGTTCTCACATGAGGTCAGGCTTGCCCAGGAAGCACGTCAGACCTGGAGCATTGTCTGTGGTGGAAATCTTGAGGATCACGGCGCAGCTTCGAGCTCAAATTGCAGCCATGCAGCTTTACAGCTGGACATGCCAGCAAACTGATCTTTTTTCTCTTTCAGGAAAAACCAGCATGAAATGGGGGTACTGGGATTGTCCCAGTCTTCTTATTCCACCTGCTTCAGGTCAACCAATCCTAGATCAGTCCCCTAAGAAGACACTCAACAGTTTTTGGTCTTCCAACTTGCCCTTGTTTATGTTTGCTCACCAAGATCGAGAGGACATTATGGAAACTCTTTTTCATGTCTTGGTATCCTCAACAGACCTCTTAGATCCACACATTCCCAAAAGACCACAATGGGATAGGAATGTTTCTGCAGAGAAGAGCTGCAGAGCCAGTGGGCGAGAAGAAAATAATTATCCGGAAAAATGTCCCTCTCGTATTCAAACCACTGATAAGCAGATGGACCTGAGCAGCTTGGATGCATGTGTGGCACTTTTCTGTCAGTACAGGGATATACTCTGGAGGGAATTTGGCAAAGCACTTATCAAGCTTTTTTATTACCCGTCTCACAGCAGTATTTTGGGGGGCATGAACCAGTGGAATGATCAGAGGATGTTCCTTCTGTTCGGATGGCTGATGCAAGCTTGTAAAGAAGGTAGAACTATAAAAGGTTGTACATAAAATCAGTTTGTTTGCTTATTCAATTGCTTGAGTGCTGAATTACATTTATTTTGATTTGCTCTTTCCAGATTTGGTTCCAGCTGAATGCAAGGATGTCTTGAATAAATTCTGCTCCCATATTTTATCTACTGCTGCCTTTGTGCACTGGGATGCAAGTGAGTTTGTAAACTAAATTGGAAAAGCTTTACTGCTTTGTTTCTAAATTACATTTAGAGTCTAGCCCAATTTATCTAATTCAAATATTCATGTGTCGTTAATGATATTTATATCTATATTGTTTATTACAGATGAATTGCTTTGGATTTTATACCACGGTGCTGTTGAATGTTGATTCTGATCAGTCTGAAGTCGTTTATTTTTCAGTAACAGCAGCACAGACATTAGTTCTGGCTGTAAGGTTTATATTATTGCGCTTGCTCTAATGTGTCATGTCTACTTTCTGTAGTAAGAACTTACACAGCGACTTGTATTGTGGACATTCAACATAAACATCTATTGAGAAAAGTGTGTGATTGGTGATGATGTATAAAGTTTCTATAAGGAGAGAAGGAGATAGAAACTTCACATTATCACCAATCACACACTTTCCTTCATATCTGTTCATGTTGAATGTCTCAAGTGTCAGTGATTTGTAACAGTGAGTGTTAAAGCTGTAAATTGTCCAACATCTGTGAATTAAAAAATGTCATTCTTTAATTAATAACAGAATGTCCTATAAGTATCCTTCAGGATGGTAAACAGTAATTCCTTTTGCAGTATGCAGCTTGATCAAATTGTTGGTTACTGTCCTGTGCACATTTACATTTTTTTAGACACAATAATAATGATGGCTGTAAAAAATACAAATAGTGTATGATATTTTATTAAATATTCATGTTCCTTGTGCCATCTTTTTAAGGTGTCGTTATGACTCTAGTACCACAACGATGCTTGTTGTTAAGTGTGTATTGTGTGATACTTATTGATAATTAATACAGTAATTCAAAACATTTTTGGCTGATAAATAATAGGTAACTAGTTTTAAAAGTATGATTCATTCTTAAGTGTATGTTTGTGTTGCAGCAATGTGTGAGTCACTGGGTTTAGGGATGAAGGATAAGTGTTTACCGAGAGCCATGAGGGTTCCTTCTTCTGTAAGAACCGCCACCATGGATCTTTCGCTCCAGCTTTTCCCTCCTCTCCTGTCTGTGCTCCAGCTACTGCAAACCACACACACAAACTTAGGTATTCCGAACTATTTTCTGTAACTGTTCCTTTTGAAAACTCGAGAGGAAATGTAGTATTTTAAAGAGTTGGGGAAAGTTTTCTTCTTGAATGTTCCAAAATATTTAGTTGGAAAAATGCCTATAGAATATATTTTAAACTCCTTTCACAAGACAAAGCAGTTCAGTCCTCTTCTTGGAGGACTTTGTGTCATAATTCATAATGCCATAGCCTCAGAACCATTTCTGTAATTCTGTAATTCTTAATGATGTCCACACATCTCTGCACTGTTATAGACTTTATATTAATTCACTGTATATGCTTATATACCTTATATACCACTTGCTGTAAATATGCTAGATATTTATCTGCACATTTGCACGACTGCTACATTTTGCACTTCTGGTAGATGCCAAACTGCATTTTGTTGCTGTGTACCTGTACAATGCAATGACAGTAAAGTTCCATCCATCCATCCATCCATCCATCCATCCATCCATCCATCCATCCATCCATCCATCCATCCATCCATCCATCCATCCATCCATCCATCCATCCATCCATCCATCCATCCATCCATCCATCCATCCATCCATCCATCCATCCATCTAATGTTTGTCATCCTGTGCACAGGAGAGATAGCAACCAGGAGCCTTGGTTTGTATCATCTTGGGTTGCTGTGCAGGGCTCAAGCCACTGTCCAGTCCTCTACTTTCTGGGTTGTGAGTAAGGCCTACCAGTTTCTGGCCTCATGGTCTCTTACTAAGTTTGTGCTGGTCACACAAGGAGATCTTAAGGTATAGAGCACTTTTGTATTGGATTTTATACTCATTTGGAGAATATAAATGAAAAACATGCTTTGATATTTTTGGTTGTATGAATTTGGAAGGCTCTCAGGGAGGCGGTGGAGAGTCTCGTGCAGCAGCTGAACACTGTGGTTGGAAGAAACGATCATCATCTCATCATGGAAAATAGACTGAAACTATCTCATGCAGTCTCACAACTACAGGTTAAATGTTCTCTAATTTCAGTCACTAAATAATAATTATGAAGAAATTATTGATAGCAGTTTTGAATGGGTGTTGGGTTAGGGCTGTGAAAATGTTTAACCCACAGTATGTACATAGTGATTTCATACTAAAAGCACAGACAAACATAAACAATTATTTGGTTGCTGTAGCACCAACTATATAACTACAGCATTATACAGACCTGAGAATAGTTATCACTATAGCGGCTTATGCTCCTTTACGTCTTGTGACTCTGTTTAAATCTCATTTAAAATTAGTGCATTAGAATTGAGACTAAATTCATGTAATCTATTGATAAATCAATAGGCTTTCTCTGAACTGGTCCTGAGGATCTTTTCAATGGACTGCAAGAAAATGTCGATGGAGATTTTTGAGCAGACAATGCCATCAGCAAAACACTGGAGAGTCAACAATAAAACAGGTTTTCTATACAACCATTGTTACTACAGATAGAGTTAATCATCATTATTTTTACTGTCAGCATGGAATAGCTGCTTTGTGTGTGTGTTTTCTTAGGATTACCCAGCACCCCGAGTGATTATGCAGTCTTTGCAGCTCAGAGTGTGCTTGGCCAGGTGTTCGAGGGAGTGCAGCCCCTACCGGATGAGACTCGCATTCCAGCACTGGTAGAAGCCATGACTGCCTTCATGGAGGCCTGGATGGAGCACATCCTCAAACAGAAAATCAAATTCAGGTTGGTGGGCAATGTATTTAGGGATCAGAACGTATTCGTCATCACTGACAATATTATATTTTATATATACACTCTGTTCCTTGACATTAACTTCTTCATTATAGTGTTCATGGAGCCCTGCAGCTGAAGCAGGATTTTGATCTCATTCGAGAGTTGATTCGTTCAGAGAAGTACAGCCTGTCGGAGGAGCTGCACCACCGGCTTCTCTCACTGCGTGTCTTTCATCAAGTGGACAGCGCCATAGTGTGCCTGTTACAGCAACCTGTGACCAAACCGTACATGCCCTCTCACAGATGGGAGGCTTTCAGGCACTGCTGTGAGTTACTGCCAGGTCTAAAACTAGGAAATTTATGTAGAAATAAAGTTCTGTAGAAATTAGAATTATTGGAGTGAGAGTCATTGTTTGATAGTCGTTGTCATTTCTTTGTATTTATCGGCTACATTATTTTATCTTTACCTTCAAAATTCTTTTTTAATTGAGCTATAAGAAAGCAGGATGTTAAGTCATTAAAAAAAAGATTTCTATTTCGTGTTATCTTTGAAAAAATTAATCTAGGAAACCACTTCTGATTGCTGCCATGCATGATAGACAACATCTTTGTAAGCAAAATAATATTTTTTATGTTCTGGCTAACCCACATCAGCTATATATGGTTGAAATAACAACAAGAGCTTCTTGACTTACCTAAAAAAAACAAAATGATAAAAATTCTTTTTCTGTTGTATTTTCAGGCCCAAACAGGGCACAGGTAGTGGACCAGGCAGTTGGAAGCCTCAATAATCTGGAGACTATAGACATCCAGGCTGCCTGTCAACAGGCCTTGACTCAAGCAGAAGGCTCTGGGAGCCCTGAACTGCTCTCCACAACTCCACCAGAGTCCTACCTAGCTGTGGCACAGCAGGAGTGGCTGAACCTGCGCATCCACACCAGCTCTCGCTGGAGGATCCCTGGGCTGCGCTGTTTCACCAAATCTGAGCCCTGAAACACTGATACAAACATTTAATCGTCAAGCTAAACAACAGTCACAGTTGTGAAAGTATGAAGTTCACACTGCTGAATTAACAATATGAAGTACTTTGAAAACAGTTAACTTTTTTTAATTGAAACATTTTAATTGATATTTCTAGTAGCTATTAGTAACTATTAACATCTTTCTAAACATAACTGACACAACTGAACAAACTTAAAAGATTTTTTAGTTTTTATTTAATAAGCAATCTTTTTTTTACATATTAAAATGTTTGGAATGTGCCATAATAGTTTATTTTAAAGCATTTTGGCATTTTTGTATGTTACAGATCTTATGATATTGCAACTAATGCTATAGAACATTGATGTAAATGTGTTAACAGAAGGTGCTGAGGAAGATTTACTGAATTTAATTTATGATGGTTAAAACCAAAGCAGGTCACATCTGGTATATTTGGATAAACCGATATATATAATATATATTTTTTTTAAATAATGTGCCTTTTTATGTTTCTTATACTGTACTGTATATTATGATAAAAATAGGTTTATGGACATGTAACTCTTGGCATTTAAACCAGTAATAAATTGGTATGAATTGTGAATAAAATACATAAATTGTTATTTAACCAAGAAAATCATACACTCAAACTTTTTGTAAGGAGATTGTAAGTCTGTACACACCTGATCACCTGTTCCAGACGTCATCCTCCTCTTTGCCCTTGTAATAACTTTCACACTTCTGAAAAGGCAGGGTAAAGGAGTCTGGGGTACAGTCAGGATTATACTTTATCCAGAGGTGTTCAGTTGTGTTAAGGTCAGGGCACTAAGCAGCCACTTATGTCTCATGTTCTTATAGGTGTGATGGTCAGGTGTCAGAACAGATGTCAACGAATGTTCAGCCATATAGTGTATACATATATATATATATATATATATAAAAGAGTCTCTGTACTGTCAGTAGTTTAGGATTTAGGATTAAGCACTGTGTTTTGTCTTGAATTTCTCTTTAATATGACTAGCTGTTTATTAAAGAGTGAAAACAGGTTATGGCTGGTAATGCAGCAGTTGTTTAAAGTATGATTTTTATTCTCAGTATTCTAAATATCAGGAACTAATGTTATTTTTTTTGTATTCAAATAATTGATCAATTGCTGTTACACAAGGAATGGAACATGCTATTATTAGTAAAATAATTCAATGTGGTAACAGTAACTACACTTTACTACCCTGTTACTGATTTTTCAGCAACAGTGCAACTCATTGTACATTGTGTTTTATTTCATACTTGTGGGAACAAATGACAATTGAGAAAATTTGATGAAACTATTTAATGGCATTAGCTATAGCTACTACAAAGAGCCAGTGGTTTTCCTCTCTGTTCACTCACACACCCACACAGACAGACAGACAGACTGTAAAGGTTTATAATAAACACACTCCCATGGTCAGTGAGTTGTATTCCTGAAAAAACACACATTATGTATTACTGACTAGTTGAATTAAGACTTATTGACATAACAGCATTACACTGTTATGCACCATAAGTTTGTGTTATCTGATTTATATTTTATTTACTTCCTTTCTGGCTACTCTGGGCTGGTAACCAACTACACAAATATCTTCACATAAAACCTCAAATTTGATGATTATCTCATCTTAAAAACCCTACAACAACAAAACTATAAAGCGTTGCAAAGTGAAACAAAGGTTTCCGTCTGCATTTTGACTGGAGGATTAAATGTATTTATGGAGTCTGTGATATAGAAGTGTTCTGTTGGACTTTATTAGTAGAGTTTTTTTTCTTAATATCGCGCGCGGTCACAAGATGGCGCCAAAACGCTACTCTCTGATTCTGACTCTGCTGTTGGAATAATATGGTCTTAATATTATAACATTTAGAATAGTTTATTTCGGCATTTTTTACTGTGCATGATCTTATAAATCTTGCCAAATGTTTACATACTAAATGTAACAAAAATATTTAAATCTTTTTTTTTTTTCATTTAAACATACAAAAATAAATAATGGCAATGAGTAAAATATTTTCTAAACACATAACATGCCATAAGAAGACTAAATTGTTTAAAGGATAAAGACTAAAGCTAAAGTAATGTAGCTCTACAATTATGTGATAAAACACAGCTAGCTAGTTATTCAATCAGTAAAATGTATATATCATATAACTGTTTTGCTGAAAGTTCATATTATTTCGTAAAGACTCAAGCTGTAGCAAGACTTTTACTAAACTTATAAAAAAACTAACTAACTAACTAACTAACTAACTAACTAACTAACTAACTAACTAACTAACTAACTAACCAATTTAACTAAACAATTCACAAAAGTAAGGTGATGTGTCTGTTATACAAAAATACCAGTGCTGTGTTTGTATATATCACTCTGATTAAATGTAATTTTTAACATGAATTTAACATGATTTTAATAATTTAGCCACATTTTATAAGTTCATATGAAATATTAAAATAATTAGAATGAGAATAAGAATGATCAGCCTTTTGTGCCTCTTGCCCATCACCCATAACCCCTACCACATTGCCTCCTACACTTTGGCAATTAATTAATTTAAAATGACCATTAAGGCAGTATAGGGAACTTATGATTAATTTTTCCAATATCAGCCGCACCACAGAAGGCCTGTCGCACACCTGGTAAATGTATGATAATGTCCGATTGGATGGGAGGGGTTCCTGAGCTCTCATCCCTGCATGCACTGCGCCTGAGTTATAGCCACCGAGGCCACTGTTTGGTGGTGTGTAATTTGAATACAGATTAGTTGGCCCCAGTGTTCCAGTGCTTTGGCATTACCATTACCGGGGACAGTAATTTGACTGATGAACACACAGGTTATCAGAAGGTCATCATCTTCACCAGTGCAGGAGGGGAAAAGTGTGTGGGCTGACCCTCTTTTGGCGCCACCTGCTAAGCCTTTCGATAGCGTAATTAGTACCTTTAATTAAAGGGTGAGCTAGCTGATTGAATAAATCCGCTCTTAATGAAGCATCTGATTGTCAATGCTTATACCTGTGTAGCACTCTCGCCTTTTCACTTTCCCATTCAGGTTTCTTGTTTTCCCGGGGTTTATTACAGCACAGGAATGTGATCATATTATGTAAAGTAATATAAAAATTTAACCTGTAATATAAAATTAAACTCACTTATACTTCTGTTTTTTCTCAGGCTAACACCAGGCTATGTCCATGCTGCACTGGTTTGAAGGTGGGTGCATGAACAACTAATAAAACAAACAAAGAAAGACAAAACAGGATCTGTACTGATTTCCTCTGTCTAGTTAGATGACACAGAGATGTGCATCTCAATTACTTGTCAAGTATTGGGCCATGTGTATCTTTCCTAATCATTTCTTCAATTCATAGTGTTTAACACACCTCTTGACTCAGGTGATCTTTTAATCCCCCTGGGCAATTATGTGTCCTGTGAAGACTTCCCTCCCTCCCTTTTGATTATTTCATCATGTTCCTCCCAGTTTTGTTCATATCCTCTGCAGATTTTCTGCCTTTTTTAGTTGTGCTTTTTAATATTTAAATGGTAAAAAATCTCCATAAATAACCAACCATTATTAAAAATGTAACCATTACCAATACAAGCATCTAGAATGCGACTTTATCTTTTTGATATCCTTTCTATCCTTCTTACTTGGAGATAACAGCTTGTTATCTACTCCAAAATCCACCCCACATAATTAAACAGAAATGATCAACTGATAGAAATAAAAAAGTGGCCTCCTTGAAAAGTCTGCCCTTCATTGCCACTGAAGTGAGTTTTTTTCCCTGTGTGTCCAAGCGAGTAAAGCCTCCAAGCCCAAGTGACCTTTTTGCTTTAATTATGTGATTAGAGCTCAAAGCTGGTATGTTCACCCATCTCACTTTGATCAAGTGCCATTTAGCTTTAAACTGACAAGGAGGTCATATGGTTAAATTGAATGCATTTATTCAGTACATTGCAATGTTTTTATTCAAATAGGTTGACCTACTGCTAAAAGAATTAATTGTAATTGGGCCTTAATTCTAAAAGTACGGTTGGACATGTCTGAATTGATTTTTAAGGTTATTAGAATGAGAAGCAAGTAACTAAATTCAGGAAAATGCATGCAGGAAAGTGCGGCAGTTCAAGATGGAAAGTGCTTGCTTCTTGAGAGTTATGTCCTGCTTATTGTTCTCAGTAAAATGTTCTTGTGATTTATTTAACAGACCTCTCATTGCATTGGAAATCTCATTTCAATCATAAATGGCAGATCATGATTTAAGAATGCATTCTTTAATGGGCTTGCAGTGGTCAAATTTAAACTAACTCAATTAATCAGCACAACACTCAATACACCCTGTCTGAAACTCACTTAAGCAAACAAAGATCTTTTAATATAAATTTTCCACAAGATTTCTTTATTGATTTGGTGCAAAATGATTTGTGCGATACATTCTGTGCAATCAATAAAGGCCAAGTCAATAGTGTATATAAAAAATCATGACTCTATGGATGAAGTGTCAACCAACTTCATCTTAACATTGACCTGGAGTGTATACTACATAAGAAAATATAGTCATAAAAATCCAGCTGGAAAATAATTTCCTGAATGACCTGTTTGATGGGTCTGGCCAATACAGTGCATTTATTGGTTAACTAATAATGCAGACCTTTTATAACCTTAATGGTCATTATAAACCTAAAGCTACAGTGGGGGAAAAACCAAACCCTGACCAAGTAATCTGAGTGTTATTGTGATTTTCTGCCATATAGTAACTTTCCCTTCAAGCAAGGGATGTCCTTCTGAAACCTTTTTGTTTTTAAGCATTTTCACAAAGCTGTCTAATTAATATTTTATAATATAAAATATATATAATTAACAAATTATATGAGATCTTGACAACGTGTCTTTCATATTTGGGGCTGTATTTTTTGGTTAATAGGAGAAAGGAAACACATATTACATCATATTTAGACCAAGAAATAGGAATTAAAGAAATAATACAGGAAGGTACTACCTAGAGTTTATTATTTAACTAAAGCAGACTGTCCTAAAGTCTTTTAATCAACTTATACCACAGCAGATTACCAACTATCTATCTATCTATCTATCTATCTATCTATCTATCTATCTATCTATCTATCTATCTATCTATCTATCTATCTATCTATCTATCTATCTATCTATGTCTACATAACTGGGTATTTCCTGGTATCACTTATGTTATAGCAGCTATAAATTGTCATCCTTTCACGACCTTCAAATGCACTTTTCCATGCTAGCAAGAATCTGGAATATGCAGGTTTCTGATTGTTTAATGACACAAAACACACTGTTAGTTACAATGCACTGAGTTCTGTGATGGATTTTTTTTTTACAAAGAAACTGTTTGTGAAGTTCTGACCTTCTGTGTACAGGACTGGAAATTGGTTGTGACAGATATTGTTATTAGCAGAGATTGTTTGTATAAACTTACTGTATTAGAAGGTCACAATTAGCTGGAGACAAGCTGGCTCATAAACAACTCTAGGCAGACCTTGGTAAGGGTAAGATTATTCTGATCAGGAGGTAATTAGGCATTGTCCATCTAGCCAATGGTAGATGATGTTTTCCTTTCTTCAGATTCTGTGTTTGAAACATGTTTCTAAAAACATAAAAGATTTCTAAAAACAAATGATCGTGGCCCTTCCTCTCTCATGCTACACGAGGAGCGTTGGGTCCTGTTGCGCAGCAGCACACAATAAATTGTGAACCTTTTCACTGTTTCCCATGCCTACCAGTGTGCAATTTTCTCAAAACTTCCACAACACTGAGACTCTCTCCAAAAATGTTAAATAACATGTGTCCTTTCAGATAGATCAGGACCATATCACTTATTCTATGTTTTTTAAATTACATTAAATCTATTTATTTTTGGTCTTGTGGCATGTCCATGATACACACCTCACTGAATGAGCTGTTACTGTAGAGACAATAGTGTATTAGAATGAGTGTAATAACTAGTGTAATACCATCAGAGCTGCTGTTGTAGAACATTAGTCAACACCTTCTGACCAATCAGAGTCGAGAATTTAACAGCATTGTAGTCTAATGTTAAATCTTAACTGGGTTTCTCGCTTCTTTTGAGATCTGAAAAGCATTGACCTTTTATACATTTCTTCAACTTTACCGTTGGAGAGTTTAGCTGAATTGGATGTTGGTGTGTGGTCTGAATCAAGTGGAAGACCCTTTTGGGGTCTGAGCCTGGCCACTGAGCCAGTTGATCTGTGCCTGCTTGGTTGGCTGTCCTAGGGTAAAGTAATGTCAACGTGAGGAGGATGATAAATTGCGTTTGTTTAAGCCATCATTATATTGTGCTTTTCTTTATAGAGGTCACTATTTAATAACACTTGAAGTTGATTGAAGAACGGGTGTGACCCACCAGGCGTCCCCACTGGTCAGCTGGGGTGACAGGCCATGACTGCAAACATGAAGATATTACAGAGCCAAGACTGCTCCAGGATGTTGTCGTAATCTCACACAATCTGGTGCCTGCTCTAGTGTGTAATGTCCTGCTGAAAACTTTCGCTGAGGGAGTGGAAGGGGAGCTCGGCCACTGATCTGGGGGCTAGTTGTTTTAAATTACAGCCGACCGGCACACTAAGTGAATAACCTTTTCCCCCTGGCACTTTATAAACTTGTCAGGATTATTTGGTCCTGGCTGAAATGAATGCAACTGTCAGTGCCCAAGTATCATTGACACCATACGCTAAAGTTCAAAGTTGTAAATTATATTTTGCATAATTTAAATAATCCAATGTCAAAAACCAATTTAGGGAAGCTCTGATATAATAATTCTGTTTTCATGAGACCATTATTTGGAAATAGAAATTGCATTAAAATATCCTCATCATTTTTGGCAATAATTAAAGATTATTTTATCACTATTTATGTTTTTATTTAACTCTTGACCTAGAAAGATGTTCTCTTAACAGACAGTTATAAATCCATAAAATATAAACCCAATAAATCCATTATCATATGGATATAAAATTCTTTTAATATTTACATTTATTACAATATTTAGACTCAATTGTGAATCTATTGTTTCTAACAGATATTAACTTTTATTATCTGAAATTACTGTCCATATTTCCAAAGTAATATTTACATTTTTGTGTATCATATTTGCCTCATAGCTTCAAGAAAGCAAAGTGAGAACAAATCAAAAACAACTCCCAATAACCGACCAACTTCTCACATGGTACAGCAACAATGCAAACACAAGTTAAAGGGGTAACTGGGGGCTAATAGAGGCATCTCCACAGGAAACGGCTGTCAGTGGCCTGTCACCTGCTCTCGATTCCATCACCATCTAAACCGTGCACCTCTGCTGAGAACATATTCTCCGCCTGAGTGGATGGTGATGGAGATCTAACCGAGTCATCAACTTCCCTAGAATGATGTGACCTGCAAGATATCCTGTAGTACCTCCACAAAAGGGCCTCACATAATGGTCATCTGCCAGCAACAAAATAAACAAGGAGATATCAAGCTGTATTAGGAGGGCTATTGCTTTGGTTTTAGTGCAGGAAAGTGATTTCCTTGGGCTGTCAGAAAAAATCAGTGTTAGTCCGTCATGAGAAACTGCAAGCACACCCGTGGTTTATGATAGTTTTATACAGAAAAAATGCTGAAAGATAAGCAGAGGTATGACAAATGGTAGATGTCTGCAATTAGTTCTTTCATTTTGTTTGGACACTTGTACAGTAAGAGGCCTTTTGAATTGAGATTGAGCCAATTGTTTACTTATGTCTTACTGTCTCAATTTATAGAGGAATATTTTATATAATCTGACAAACTGGAGTACATATGGTATATCATGAGCAAATAAATAAAACATAGATACATAGAACAGTCCACAGGTTAAGCTGTAAAAGTCGTATGACGGCACAATCCAGTGTAATAAATAGTTAGTATTTTAAATCATATTAACTCAGTTACAGCTGTATGTTTTACGTTTGCTGGCTTCACATTTATCACAGTGCATCACAAGGCAGTGAAACTATGGCACTTCATTAAACTGCTCCCATAGCAGGGTACTCAATCCCAATGCACAAGAGACTGCACGATTTTATCAAAAGCCCTGGAAATTGAAGCCATCACTATAAGATGTCTGGGAATTAAAGCAGTAGAACCAGCCAAAGAGATAGACCTCCTACAACATAGATCTGTTTTTTAAGACATTATGCATTAAAGGCTTCCTATCTTGAAAGATACTGTAGAGCTTAGAAAAATCTGTTCTGAGAAATGTCTTGCCCCAAAAAGGGTTAGAAGAGGCTTCAATGTGATAATGTGTGTTCCTGCCCCCACTTTGTCAAATGTGCTTGTGTCTGTAGAGAGCAGACTTGGATGTTTAACTACTGGATTGTTCTAGAAATGTAAAGTATACCCCTTTTTTTTGGCTTCCTTTACAATATTATATAAGATTTCATTATATTTGCATTTGATCAATGTAGAATCTCACACATATCATGAATGTAGAATCTCATCACAAATATTCTGATTTAGGATTTATATTTTCTTATGAATGACATGTACATTCAGGATCCATTTGCATAGTTTGATTAAAAAAATAACAAGCAGACAGAAGTTACACACAATCTAAAAGTGATATTTGGAGACAATTTCCAAAAAACAGTTTAGAAGCAAACCAGTAAACAAGGTTGAATTCATTGATCTTAGATGGTACAGATACATAAAGAAATAATAGACATATTTTACTCGCATGTGGGTATAACATGGTTCATTAACATGGGATCATGCTGAGTGCTGTGCAATGCAAATCCCATGTTCCTTCAGAATTCCTTATCATGTTATTTGAACTAATTTCTGAATATTTTGGGAAATAAAGTTAACTAAGCTTGGTGCGATCAGAGGCAATGAACAACAAACACTGCTTTGAGCTCAGTATAAAAATCTTACATGCAAATGATTTCAATGAGTGTGAGAGACAAAGCAATGACTTTTTTTTGGACAGGTGAAGAATCATGTTGCAAGGCTACTGCAATATAACCTGCCCCTCACGTCTAGTGGAAAGAACAGGACCTGATTCCTGTATAGAGAAATAAATTGGTTTGTGATAAGTGTAAATGATTTGGAAGGATTTGTCTCAGTATATTGTAAGGACCAGTGAGGACTTTTCTGGAAGGTAGTTTCAGTCTGAGATGTCCTATGGACAGCCATACCACTTGGCCAGGGCAGTTAAAATAGCTTGAGGCTGATATCTTTAGGATAGGATAAGAATGGCTTCTGTTATCCAGTCAGTGTGAATGGTGGTTTTCATATTACTTTTCCAGTAGACTGGTGATAGATCCCTTTTGCTGAGAAAACTAGGAGGTCAAAAGGCATTAAGATCATTTATGGCCTCTAAGGAAACTGGTCATATGTCTAAAGCATTAAGTACAAAAGTCAAACTTGGGTGAGTTTGAGTACGTGAGTGCACATGTATCAGAGAACTAATATAACAGAGGGTTATGGAATATAAATGCTGTTGGGTCAGCTTGGCAGACTGGCATCTCATGGGCATTATATGCTAGTGGGACTGAGGGCACCACCATGTCACCATGTCTTGCTTTAAACTGGCTGAACACAGTGCTTTTAGGCAGAAGGCTGCCATTGTGTTGGGTTTCAAAGTTAATGTTACATCAAAATGAATAATATTGCTTTTGCGAATCATCTAAAAAGTGTGTGGTAACTTTCACTGCTAGATTTTAAAAGCGTATTAATTTATAAATCAGCTAATTTTGCATATTTTTGTGGTGAATTAATATGAATCTAGAAATTAACCTGGAATTTCTCACAGTTAAGCTAAGACAGCATGATGTGACAGTACTAAAGTACTAAACCCTGAAACAAAGAACTTTTTTTCTGATGCAAGACAAAACAAAAGAATTAATGCTGTTTAAGTGAAAGATTTTATTTCACTGCATTTTTCTGTTTAGGTTGTTTTTTATTATTATTTTTTGGTTGTTGCTAAAATGTATTGCATATTACATTTTCAACAGGCTGTGATTATAAAGGTAAGCATGTCTGACCCTCAGCACTGAAGCCCCCAGGTCTGTATCCTGAGCCCCCGCTGTACTTACTGTACTTATGTCTATTTAGCCAATTCTCACTCTTTCACCATTGCATTGTCAAGTTTTGCTGAGGATACTGTTGTGGTAAGCCTAATCTCTGATAATAACAATTCCTACCTGCCAGGAAAACAAACTCCTTTTGAATGCACAATTCAGGGGAGGAGCTACCACCCACCTTGGACCCCAGTGGAGAGTTTTTATATCACACTGTATGTGTCATGGTCCTGCTGAAATAATACCCTAGTGAGCAAAACCTGTAACCTTAGATGCTTAAACTGCCCTCAAATGCCCCTTGTCCACCAAGGCAGTTTGAGTGCTGGTTCAGAGCCAGAGCCCAATTTAAAATCTGAACCAGGAAAAATGGTTCTTAAGTAGCACCAAAACATTGCTGGTCTAGACTTAAGGACAGGGGTTGAGGGCGGGGTAACTGTGACCAACAAGACAAAAGAGAATGTTGTTAACGCCGTTTTTAAATCATTTTAAATCAGGATTTTCCTCGTTTGGATGCCAATGTAGGTTTGCAAATCCATGAGTATTAACAATAAAGCAACATCCACCATTGTTGATGTTGTGTTTGCCGCTGCTGCACTAACGTTGCTGTATAACTTTGTATACAGTGACGTAAGACTTTGCTATGTGATGGCTCTCTAGCCTATTGGAAAGGCAAGCCATTCTTAGAAGGCTCGTCAGTGGAACCAACTTCGAACCAGCACTCTAAACCAGCACCCGGTTCTTTCTGGTGGAAAGGGGGCATAAGGTGCTAAGAAACTTTTACACCAGCACCATGGAGAGCATCCTGACCAGAATTATCACTGTTTGGTTTGGGAAAGCACCATGCAGGATAGGTAGTGCTCTAGAGCAGGGGTTCCCAACCTTTTTTGTGCCAGGGACCAGCTTATTCATAAATAAAAATTCCAGGGACCAGTTGTCAATTTTAATGCCTCAATTTTAAGATGCATTGTTTGGAATATATCACTATGTAAAACAGTAACAGCCTATCATTTAATTGCATATAATGAACACGATGGCAACAAACTTGTAGGAATATACCAATCTTTTTAAACTTCCAGACCAGTTCACAAAATGTTTCCCTTTTCTCCCATACAATTAGGCCTACTTCAAAAGCAACTTACACAGCACTCACTCACTAGCCGGTGGCTGTAATGGCAAATTGTATTAAAATACCAGTCCATTTCACCTGTAAAATCTCTCCAGAACCAAAAAAGACAATTGTCAGATAGTTCCAACTTGCTAGCTGCTTTACCCCCCAAAAGTTCCTGACAAATATCTTTTGCAGTCGGCAAAATTAGCTCTTAGTTTTTTAGATTTTTTTTAGCTTTAGCTATTCGGTGAGCAACCAGATATGACGCCTTTGTTGCAGCCACATTTACAGATGTTGAGGATATCAAAACTTGCAGCTGAGCATCCAACTCACGTTTCTTTCTTTCGAAAAACTCCTCCATTTTGTCTTTGAGAGTTGGGTGTTTGGTGGTTATGTGCCGCTGAAGTTTTGACGGATTCCTTGCTTCATTGCAGAGTTTTTCACCACAAATAAAACAACGGATTTGGCGCCACGGAAACGCCTGTTGTCGTAAATCCATACCTAAAGTATGAGATATCATATTTACGATTGAAGCTTGACTTTTTTTTCTCTCTCGCTATTTTCGAGTTGGTCATCGCCTTTCCTTTTACCAGAACTGCTTGCAATGAAATTAGCCATTGAAGTTTGCTGAGGCCCGCTCATCTCTCCACATACTTCGGTCACTTCAGGTGCACTGCGCTTTTTTGCAGTCCGTTCAGATACGACACGTTGCTAAGCAATTGCAAGGTGCTCAAAGAAACACATTTTAATTTATGTATTGTTTATGTTTTGGATTAAATAACATGACATGTCATAGCACTTAAAAAAGACAATTATTATTATTATTATAAAAAAAAAATTCTCGGAATATTTCAAGGCCCGGTACTAACGGGTTCACGGACCGGCACTGGTTCGGGGACGGGGGGTGGGAATCATTCCTCTAGAGGGTGGTGCTATCAGCAATATACCATCTGCACTGAGCTCCTTACCTGCAGACCTGCAGTCTATCTATCTATAGCAACTGGTGCTGGATCCAGGCAAGGAAGACAGTTAATGTCCTCAGAATTCTTAGCAATGAACCTTTCTCTGTGTTATGGGAGAGAATGAGGAGAGAGGACGAAGAAGCAATTCGGGGACCAACCAGGTCAATACATAGCACTAGAGCTTGGATTTGTACAACATATATATTGCACACACCTGCACTTTATTCACATACAGTTGTACCATTTCTGCCACTGGTCTTGCTTACTGTATTATATATTGAATTCCTATTTTTATGTAACTGGGAGTTAAAAAGCATTTCACTGCATATCGTACTGTGTGGTTGTGTAAATTACAAATAAAATTATAATTTGAAACCTTTATTATTTGACCATGCTGTGCAAGGCAAATCTCAGAAAATCCTAAAAATATGACTAAAAGTTTGTGGACACTTGACCATCACACCCATATATGAACAGTTGCAATTGTTTACACACTGCATGCAGCTCTTTGGCTGCTCCTCTGCAGTTCTTTAATTCTTTAATTCTGTCCACATGTTGTGTGTATACATTCATTTTTATTTATGAATTTTTACATGCCCAAAAAATGAAACTTATTTTGAAATAAATAGAAAAGGATTTACATGCATTTGCACATTTACAGGCTCTAACTGAAATTTGTATGTATGTATGTTTGTATCTATGTTTCTATGCAACTCTGTATCTATGTACTTTTATTTATTTATTTATTTATTTATTTATTTATTTATTTATTTACTTACTTATTTACTTATTTATTTATTATAGAACCTCTCGTGTGAGCCAGTGTAAGCTTGCCTGTTGTCTAAAACATCCTGCTTGTTATGCCAGTCTTCACTGTTGCATATTAAGGCTTCAAATATTGAGTGCTATTTCAGCTCACTCTATCCTAAAGTGGGCCACCGCTAGTAAAGAATATCTTTGTATGCTTTAGCTTTAATAACCCTTCACTGGAGCAAAGAGGCCTAAACCTGCTCCAGCATGACAATGCCCTGTGATGAAGACAAAGTTGGAGTGAAAGAACCTGACTAGCCTTGACCTCAACCCGAATGAACACCTTTGAGATAAATTGGAACACTCACTGCACCCTAGGCCTCCTCACCCAACATCAATGCCTGACTCCACTAACACTCCTGTGGCTGAATAATCACAAATCCCCACAGCCACTCTCCAAATCTAGTGGAAAGTGGAGGCTGTTATAGCAGCAAGGAAGGTTGAACTCCATGTTAATGCCTATGATTTTGTAATGTGCACATTCTGTATCAGCGTCATTATGTGTGGCCTCTTTTGGTCATATAATGTCTTTCTATTTACTTCTTAATGTTATCATTATTAATGAACATATTAAAACAGCAAATAGTAATCCTGGACATTGCCCTGTTACAGACCATATATTTTATTCGCTTATTTCAGGTGCAATATTCATTGTCATTTGTTTCCTGACACAGAACTAGTTGCTTTGAAGTCACCAAATCAAATGTTCCCACAAACATCCTGATTGTCCTTGGGATGGAGAGGCTTGAAGTACAGTAGCATCTATAGATTCTCATATAGTCTTATTTTTAAAGATACCACAAGGTCATGAAAAAATTAATAAAACAACAACATGGATGTGCCTTTTTATCATCTCTTGTAAATAGACCCCTTTTCAACACTTCATAGCTGCTTGTATTAACTGAAAAGGTTATAGTGTACTCCATTGATTTAACCTAAGTGAATATACCTATAATCCAGGACATACATGTAAATTGAGATCAAGTGGATGATGCGTAAAACCACTATGCAGAAAAAAGCCTGCCTGTCGTCTCTCGCCAGGAGGATGAGGTCCTCCTTCCGGAACAATGACAAGGAAAATTTTTAGAATGGGAAGTATTATATTCCTCATCTAAATGAAGAATGGCCATAGATGCATAGATGGCAGCATCAATTCATGTTTGAAAATACACACAAGAATATTTAGATTTATGATTCATTATTAATTGCTGGGTTTAACTTATTCATATTTTATGAGGCGGAAAAATAATAACCTAATAAGTTTCATCTGTCTAGGTAAGGTCAGACTGACATGAGACTCTCTATTTGATATTCAAAATAAAGATGAGGCTTTGTACTGATGTATCTGTTGCTTTTATATGTACATATACAGTACATGAATAAAATATGTTTATATGCTTAACTCTACACAGAGAACAAAACAGTTTTATAGAAATCCATGTCTTACCCTTCTAAAAATTGTAATTTTTTTTGTCTTTTTGTAATTTTTTTGCTCATTCATCACTTCAAAATCATTTTCATTTATTTCCGTTCTTACATGAAAAAAAACCCTAAACAATAATTGACCTCTTCCATATTTCACTATGTTCTCTTGGTTGATATGTAAAATAAGTATCATA
Organism: Tachysurus vachellii; assembly: GCF_030014155.1. Classification (NCBI taxonomy): domain Eukaryota; kingdom Metazoa; phylum Chordata; class Actinopteri; order Siluriformes; family Bagridae; genus Tachysurus; species Tachysurus vachellii. Next base: position 18,419,578 of record NC_083472.1, read on the forward strand.
ATTCTTAACTTTTAGGTCTGTGATATATCAGGTGAGATGGTGTATTGTATATATGGTATATTTCAAACTGGTCAATAAATGTATATAACATCTATACTATTTTTGGAAACTGAGAAAATTATACTGCCACTGCATCTAATTTCCAGACAAGGATACAAAATAAGGTGAATATTTAGACATGACTATTGTTTCAATTGGAAACCAGTGGTCATTGTGGGTGACTGTTTCTCTGGAGGTCATGAGTTATTCGCCTATATTCTCTTTGGAATTTAATTGTTCCGGCTCTGTTGCCCCCACCGTCCTTAAATAGATTGGTAAAACTGTTAATTTGATCAATACTCAATTTTTTTCACCTGTCTCTTTTTTCTCTGCTAAACAGTGATAAGCAGTGGTGGGGGGACGTGTGGAGTGAATTGTCAGTTTTTTTTTCTGCTCTCACTGGGCCCCTCTGCCATTTGAACTGATGTAATTTATACCACAGTAGTGGCTCTGCAATTACCCTGTCTATTGCTGTCGACAGTATCTCCCTATCTTTTAAATGGATCCAGCTTGACTCGTCCAGCCAGGCAAACAGTACAAATGATGCCATTCCTCATGCTGCAAGTCCTAAAGAGATAAGTTCCTTAAAGAGCGGCCCATTTATCAGCTGATACAAGCAGGATACTTACAAGCTTACTCTGTTGTTTGGGCATTTTGACAGTCCAGCAATTTTAGAAGGTGGGGGTAAGCAACTTTTTTGTAATCATCCCACTGGGAATGTCAATAATAGATTTATTTGGTAAGGCTGGCTGATCTTTGGCCTTATTGTTGTCTCTGGCCCGATTGTCTTCCTCCAAACATTATGAACAATTCTGATAAATGAATACAAAAACCTTTAAATGTTTTTGCATTCGAGGATGAGCAGCAGATGATATTTATATTGATTTATATTGAATTGAATTGATTTAAATTGATCTACATTAGTGGTGATTATATTAAATCATAAATGGTGTCCAAGGAAAATCAACCTTTTGGATATGTCATACTCTGATGTAAAACTTACAAAAAATGGAGCTTGTGTTGAGACCATATTTTAATGGTCTAAAACTGTCCTCTGAGTTCTTCCAAACTGTTCAAAGCTGTCTTTACTTATGCAGAAAGTACACATCCACTTTGGAATAACAATATGAAATCAACAAAAAAATTCATCTTAGTACTTGATTAGTTTGTGGTGTGATTGTGCACCAGGCCTCCACATCCAACATCAGTGCTTGTCCTCAATAATGCTCTTGTGGCTACATGGGTAAATCCCTTCAGTACTACCCCAAAGTCTAGTGGAAAGCCTTCCCATAAAAGTATAGGTTACTGTAACAGCAAAGGGGTACTATGTCTGAAACGGGATGTTCACAAAGCAGGTGTGACGACCGTGTGTAAAAGCTGCATGGGCTAGCAATAAAACTATGAAAACCTTATTTCAGTTTTCCTCAAGCATCCAAAACTTCTCAACTGAAGTTGGATTCAGAGTATGACAGAACTACAAGCGTATCTGCTTTACATTGTATACTGTTTAATCAGAACAGGACAAGCATCAACTGAGTACCTGAGACTTTACTGAAAAATAAACAGTGATTAGTATTTAAATAATATCATTTTTTTTTTCTGTGTTATGATATGATGACAGTTCTTAAAATAATCTATCCTTCTAATTATTTGAGTAGATTTTCTTTTTCTTTATTATTTTCTTTAATTACAATCTAAATTAAAAAAATAAAATAATAAATCATCAATTCATGTGCCAGAGGTAAGAATGCAATCTGTTTGTGTAAATAATATTATTGTGATAGAGCTTCACAGCAGAAAACAATGTCTGGTTACATGCTTTACAACTTTTTTCTGGTCATGTATAATTTGTGTCGACAAAAAAAAAGACGGAACAAAAGTATCTAAAACTGTAGCTGAAGAATGTCAAATGTAATTGATGTTTGTCAAAGCAAAGGGCCAAGCAAATGGAAGCTTTCAATGCTAAAGCTTCCATTTGCTTGGCTTTTGCAAATTAATTTCTAGTGTCTTTAGATACTTTGGAGGACTCCGTTTAATGTTTTGATGCTTTATAATTAAACTAGTAAACTTAGTTATCACAACTACAAATAGCATTTTGTTTTAAAATGTTTCTGTAGTGCAAGATTAGATAAATTAGGGCATAGAGTACCAAAGTTATTTTACTCCAACCTCAGGAAAAAAGCTTCTCCACCTTAAAACTAATCAGTTCATTATAAATGGTATGAAGTTATTATGTAGTATACAACACAGATGAATGATTTTCTGTTGTGGAATATATAAATGCCATTTTTTTCTCCCCTGAGATATGCGACATGGTGGAAGTCAGCTATAACAATTTCCTTCAAGCATATTTAATGAACAGATATTTCTTATCAATAAGCTTTAATCGAACTTGTTACCAAAGCACCTACTGTTGTTTCCAATACCTTCAGTGGGGTTTCCTTTCTGAGCAAGAAAACTGTTCAGTTTATGAGTGGACGGTCACAATGGCCTCTCTCCATTATAGTTAATTGAGTTTGTCCCTCGATGTCATCAAATGGGATTTCTTATCTGTGCCAACTACAGCAAACTACATCTGCTGCGGTCCCACTCTGTTCATCTGTCTCACATTTGTTGCTACAGTGTAAAGCAACTGAAAAATAGATGCAATAATTGATTAGAAATTAAAAAATATTTTATGTTTAATTATAGAATACATAATACTGTATATTCATGTGTGTGTTTGTGCATATATGTTTTTAAATGGATGTTTATATATATGTTGGAATGCATGTGGTTATTAAACGGTTTCCAGGCTTGCACGTCTTGAGCTCTGTGCACAGATGTGCAGGTCCCTTTGCACCGCCTCAGTTTCCTTCTTACATTACCGTCCATGATTTGCATGCAGTGTTTGTCTTTGCTAATCACACCCTGCTCTTTCAACAAGATTTGCAACATCAGAACATGGCTGTTCATCTAATTAAGGTGCTAATTGAATTAAATGGCTCTGGTAATGAGCAGATGAGCAGCATAAAAAGCAAAGAGTCAGAACAGGCTAATTAACAAAAGAGCCTGGCTTAATTATAACACTTAAAATACATGCAGCTCTGGCCTCCCGTATTGTTAATTGGTGCAGAGGAAAATTTATGATAATTGGTACAATAATAATTGGGGACACGTCTAAGCCTGCAGACATAATATGACTATCGTGAGCTGGTATTAATTGATGATTTAGGTATTTTAGCACCTATGAGTCCAGGTTTGGTTTTCCCCCTTCCTTGTATTTTATCTAATCTAAAATAATCTCTAGTGGCAATAGTTTGATAGTGTACCAAATTGAGATTTCCTTTTAAGAAAGTGAGATGTGCATAATCATTATTTATATTTTCCAATTTCCTTAAGTCATTTCTTACCGCTAAGGGCTGAATTGCTTTAGTTCAGGCTTTATAACAATAATAATAGTCTCCATGCATTATCTTCCAAACTAATAGCAGATTTTCCTGACTATCTCAGCTGTAACTCTCCTGGGCTGTGTGTTAGAGCTCTGCATACTTAACACTATTTCCCATTGCATTTTCAAAGCACAATATAGAAATTCCTAATGCTCATGAAATATAAGATCACGCCTCATTTACAAATGTAATTTGGATTTAGGGCAGTCCCCCCTCTCCTTTGGACTGCTACTCTCTTTCTCCATCTCTCTCTCTCTCCCTTCCTTCTTGGCTGATGGAGTGATTAGAGGTTATGAGAGCTGTTGGAGATTAGTCAAGCAGAGAGAGTATAAATTGGCAAGGATGTTTTATCAGAGCATGTCACAATATATGAAAGCAGATGTGCATGCTTGGAGCTGCTCTCCCACATTACACTCGCCGAATAATTGAGATCTTTTTTATTCCTACAGATTACTGCTCTCACTGATCCTGCTGTCACATCAAAGTGAGCACTTCATTCGCCTTGTATGCACGCCAGATCTATTTTGCTTTCATAATGGGCTGATATTACCGCTGCACAAAGAGGATGAAGACATCAGTGTGATAGATAGGCAAAAGATTAAATGGGATCTTTATGACTTCTTTGATCATCAGTTTTGACTACATGATCAGATGAGCCAAGTTGGGTGCTGATTTGTTCTTTATTAGAGTCTAACATTAGACAGAGTCACCCAAGCTTGTGCTGATGCTCCTCACTTAAGGTGGATCTTGACAGTTATCCCCTTCATCTTATTTATGGATTGGAAGTAAGCTCATGCCTTTAACAATCATTCAACAACACGTCTTTGACTGTGTAATGGCAGAAACAATCTTAGGCTCTACAAAGGAGATTGTGCTGAAATCTTATATAGTATATGTTTTTATCAGTCTAGAATAAAAATAATATATAGAAAAAAAACATATATCAAGGAAGATATAGTATTGTGGGAAAATAAATGCAATTTATTTCTTTATGTTTCATATTCTACTATTTTTACAATTTACATTTTTAATAGTTGGCATGCAAGATTTAAGATGAATTTAAATGTTATTTTAACATTTTATATTATATCTACTCACTTCCTTCTCATGTTACCCGAAAATAAACAAGGTGGGTCTATGGCTCATGCTGCACACAGTCACAGAAAAAACATTAACCCAGTCTCCTCTGCACACCAATATATTCCCTCAAAAACAATTTGAAATTCCACCTTAAAATGGGCCTTATAAATGAGATTTTTTCCTGCTATGCATATCAAAGCTTGGGCACTCAGCACTGACAGATACTAATGTCTGAATCAGCGTCCCAAACCAAACTGGGCCGTTGCTCTTGTTGGCCGTCGAAATGTCACCTGTTCCCATTCAGCGATTTGCATAATGCAAAGTTTCTCACTCGTAAAATACAGATTAAGAGGGGAGATGGGGAGCCATTCGTAAAGCAGAGTCATTTCAGAACCCTAGCCCCTAGTGATTAACTCACTCACCACCATGGCCGCTGAAATGTTAACGCTAAAGTATTAATTACATGCCTACAGACCAGTCGGCCGTGCCATAATGACCTCTGCTTGCCGGAGTGCATGAGTGCATGTGTCATAATCACAGTGTGAAATAGTGCAGCACATGACTACTACCTGCTCTGAATGGTACTGGTGTTTCAGTGAAGGTCTTTAAGAGAGTCTGTGGTGAAATCTGAAATTCAGCTTGGAGCAATTTTGTTGTTGTTGTTGTTGTTGCTTAAATGCATATAGAGAAAAAAAAGAGAGCAGCACGCTGCTCAAAATGTGATATCTGTCACTTGATGTACGTAAAGGACAATCATTACATTTGCATCTAAAATTAGGTATTATTATCCCAAAACTCCCTTTTCCCTTCTTCATTATGTGATTTTTCTGTTATGTGACTTATTGTGAGGATTTGTGTTCACAAGTAAAATTCTCATGGCTGTATTCAAAATGCTGGTTGTAGTTAAGGACCTAATATTGTGTGTGTGTGTGTGTGTGTGTGTGTGTGTGTGTATGTGTGTGTATGTGTGTGTGTGTTGGGGGTTGGCTTTATAAATAAATTATTATAAAAATGAGTAATTTTGATATTACTAGAAATCAATAAGAAATCTTCTGGAGATGAAGTGGGATTTTTTGACTGGTGTTTTTGGATTTTCTTTCAGCTGTGTATAAAATTCAGCTTTATTCTCAACTCTCTCTTTCATTCAGAACTTGGAGAAATTACGCTGTCAGATCTAATCATGGTGTGAACCTCTGAGGTACTTATGAAGCGTCGTCCCAAAAGTGCCGTACTGGGACCTCACTTGTCTTCTTGACAGCCTAACAATGGCCTTATTCAGAACTCCCATGGTTGGCCCACTACATACTAAACACATGGTAGAGAAGTGTGGAAGAGGGCTCATGAGGAGTGGCGTAAAGCTTTGTGTGTGATAGAGGCCATTACGATTGTTCTTCTGCAGCTTAATGCGACTAACTCCGAGTGCTAAGTGACACCTGACTGCAGACTTCTGAAATGGTAGCCTTATTAAGGCAATGTGAGACCTTCCATCCCTGGTACTGCATGCAAGGATTGCTGCTGCTGCAGCGATAACGCTCAGTGACTGATAAAGTCGAGCAGTAATGGCTTTTTACTAATGAGAAAAGTGTCGCTGATTATGACGAATAGCCTTGGACCAACAGGCTAAGCTGCTACACAGGCCTCCAATTGTTAGCGAGGCGGGGTTTTGCATTTCATTATGGCTTCACTGATGTACAGCCTCAGCCTGTGTTGTGTTTACTAACAGCTTGCAAACTGTTCTCTAACAGACTGCAACTGTTCTTACAATTTTATTTAATCTCATAATTTCTTACAACAGTGTTTCACTTAAATGCTATTGTTCAGGCATTTTATGTATCTAGTTTTGGTACAATTGGTTGACTTTGGAATGTAGTCCCATGCATATGTACATGCCTAGTAAAACTAAAGTTATATTATAATGAAATTGATCCACTGATGTTAGTTAAGATTGTCATAGAATTAATGCTTATTTTTTAGAATTATTGAGCTACTATTTAACTGATTGATTTTTTGTTTGTAATTATGGTGACTTCTTTTGAATCGAGTTATTGCTTGGACTTTGGATAGCCACCTAAAAGCTCAACGTGTCTCAACAAATGGATCTTTTGAATATTAGTTCTGTTTATTAAGCTCGTTTAGCCTTTTTTGACCTCCTCTTAGAATGTTTACCATGAAATAATAAATGGGTCTGTGGAAATATATAATAAATCAATTCATCACACACAGGAAAGCATCAATTAATCAAGGTGTCATGGATAATTTTGGTTGTATAAATCATATACAGTATGTATAGCAGAGCGGAAGACTACACTTTAATTTTTTTTAAACTTAAATATACATAGATTCAAACTTTTCCTAAATTTTGTACAGTTTTGGAGCAAAGGAGAAGAATTACTGAAAGAAAGCCCTCCTGAAATCTTTGGTTAAATGTTTTACTATGCTTCTCTATGTTTCAGTTTGGTTATACAGAAATATTTTGCACTTTTATTTTTTTCAACAACTATATATCAGTTCTAAACAATATTTCTAGTGGTTTGTGTTATTTCATTTCTTGCGTTCTTGTCTGGTATTAAACATTAAAAAAGAATCATTTTATTACCAAAATCTGCTTTATAACAACTTAACCTTGAGCTTCTTCATTGTAAGAAATATATGTGGCTTAACATGGTGTGTTTGTACATCACACAAGACTGAATAGTTTTAGCATAACTATTGTAACCGCCAAATGGAGATGATGTAAATCTCTCTGTGTAAACGTCACTTCATAGAACTGGTTCTTGTGTTATGCTTGTGTTGTGGCATGCTGTGTGCCTTTTTTTTTTTGACCTGTAGGTGTATTTGAACAGATTGTTGTAGTCCTTCAGATTCCAGGGTTAAACAAATACTCAGTGGGCTACTGTTTGAGAGATCACTTTTGGCGGGTAACCAACGCATACATTAAAGCTGCATTAGGTTATGTGCCTGTCGTTGCCATTACAGGCTTGCACTTTGGGGAGCATGTGTGCGGTGAGGGTCAGAGAAAAGGGCAGAGCTCATAAACGTCCCTGAAAGAAGGCAAATAATGAAATCCCTGATGTGGAACAGCCGTTGAAAAGCTTACTTATGTAAATAAGGCTGGGTTCATTTGCATAAGGTTTGGATAGTTGAAACAGGACTAATATACACCACTCACTTAAAGTACATTAGATAAAGAATAATAATGCACATGCTTAGGTGCACACGTTTGAACATACATGCAAAAAACACACTCTCATTGTGGTTGCATTGTTACTCTGGTTCTCAAAGTTTGTATATATATATATATATATATATATATATATATATATATATATATATATATATATATATATCTTATGGATATTTCCCTAGGTATTTCCCTATACATTTAAATAATCAGTCTGATCTTTGAATAATTCACTATTTCTGCACAAATGGATTGTGTTCATAAAATATATCAGTGCTTGTTGTTTGCTTTAACAAGGCTGCAAAATATTTTGGAGCCTCTGTAGCCTCTATAGGCTACTCTGTGCTATGGGTTTGATTCACTTCTTCTTTTTGCCTGTGATCTGAATATCAGCTCCGACAGAAGCAACACAATATTAGCCGATCACATTTGATAGATGAAGCATGGAAATTAGCGTCGGAGTTAAAGTGATAACTTCAACCACACACTAACATCCCATTATGGCAAGCTTAATTGATGAGCTCATTAGGATCATTATTAGAGAAATTGATTTCAAATAGGCACTTAAATCCAGCCTGCTAAAAAGGTGGAGGAGAAGCCTTGCACAGTGCACACTAAAGTAGCTAAAATACATAATGGAGCAAGTAATTGAATAGGCTTTGTTTAATTAATTCTTTGAATAGAACAGAATGCAGTCATTTAATAAGTTGCTATATATGTAGTTTAAACATTTGCACCAAATCAACCCTCTAACAGCTTAGCAACATTAATGGCTGCTCATTGTGTGTGTCTGCTACAATTTATTAATTAACCCTAATCTTAGACATTTAATTACTAGTGTGAAATGGTTAATTTATTCATCTACTATGTACTTCTTGATCACTACAATACAGAATTGCATTGTGTTTTTTTTTGTTTATAAATGAACATAAATGAACAGCACTACCTTTGCTCTACAATTCCCAACTTTTCATTATTTCTTATGTAATTTTCTGTATCTTTGGTCTCTGATTCCATACAGGCTCAATTTTACAATAGCATTTTAGTTTTATTACTCAGTTAAGGGGTGGACGCTCTCCATAAACTCTGTTATTGAAGCAATTATAGTGGCCTTTAGATTCCTCCTTTATTATCTTTGTGCCCCGAATTTGTTTCCTCCTTAGGTTTATGATGATGTCATTCATACCCTGATGATCTCATCTAGACTACAAGTCCAATTTAGAATCACAACTTGTCTCTGGTTATTCTGACTCACACCGTTGTCAAAGAGTGTTTAACATAAAGAAGACCCTCATTATATATCGAAGCACTTTGCTTGCACAGCTGATGAATTCCAGCAAAGTAGTAAAGCAGTAGGAAATTAAAAGTCATATGCATATAATACAGCCAAGCTTGTCAAGGTCAGTAAACTAAACTTTTTTCTTTTTTTTTTTTTTTTACCTTCATTCTCTATTTTTAGCTAGATTTTTATTCATTTTAGAAATGGAATACTTAAGATTTAAATGACATCTGAAGATTATCTGAGAGCCAAATAATCATACTCAGCAAATATATATATTTGTAATTTAATATTCTAAGCAGGCTACGAAAGTCTCTATATGAAATGATTTAATATTCTTACAAAAAAGTGATTATATGCAAAGATCTTTAAATAGTTTTTGGGTATCTATGCTCACAACACAACACAATACAGCACAGCACGACATGGCACAACACGACATGATACGACACGGCACTACACAACACAACAACAAGGGACACTCGGTATTTGAGTAGTTTTAATTGTACTTTGTAGCACTGACACTTGATAGACTGAGGAAACCTCTGTTCCAGAGAAATTTGTATAATTGATTGGGGTCCCATTCCAGCCCTTAATCCAAAACCCAGCACACATTCTAAATGTATAATCTTCTTATGGATTGTCTGCAACTGGAACAGAATTTATTCCACAGCTTTGAGAATTGTAAATACATGATTCTTCTGTTTACTTTTTAAAGCTTTAAGCAGTAGATTAGATTCTGCAATCTGTGAAGCATACTTTACCCTGTAACTTTCTTCATTTTGTTTTACTTGTATGAGCTTTCAGAAGGAAGATAGAAAAAAATCCTCTCTTTAGACACATAATAAAGATTGTTTGCTACTAGTGGGACATGAACCATTATTAAAGCTTTACTCCTTTTCAGGAGCACCACTAAATCTTGTGTGGTCTTCTTTAAGCCACAGGAAGTCCATCTCCAACTGTCCCCCTTCAGTTGATTCGATGTGTTTAAATTGGATCCTGGGTGCATTGATATTTCAGCTATCCATATTGTGCTCTGAGTAAGGATTACACGTTTAGAGGGAACAGATCGTTCGCCGGCATAAAGGTGGTCTCAGCTTGGCGAAGCCCTTATCAGCTGAGCAAAGACTCCCATGAATTCAGAACACTAAAATCCCATTTAATTGAATTTCTTTTTAGACATACAAGCTTGGAGTTTTTTGGCATTCAATTTAACTTGGCCTTTCGTGGCGCTTAAATTCCTCCCATCATAAAAGGGCAGGCCACAAAGGAACTTGCAAATACCTTATTTATCAAATAGCTTTTTTGCACTGTCTGTCTCCTCCATGTCAGTTATTATATCAGGTCAATGAATACTTGCTGGAAATGGGGTTATCAGTGGAAAAAATATAAATTTCTTTCAAGGACTGATTTAGTGTGTTTAAAAAACTTGCTGGGAGGCTATTCAGAGCAGCGCTACTTTGCCAACAAGCAGCACATCATGAACGAGTGGTATAGCTGATGCTATCTCCCTGCTCTGATGTATGTAATGTAGTGGCATTGAGCGTTTTTGGAGTGTGGTGAGCTTCTGCTCAAAGTGCGGCTCTTAACAAATGTGAAGCAGGTCACAACACGGTGCAGATTGTGTCAGCACAGGCAGTTTATTCAGCAAGGCAGCGCTATTCATAACCTGTATCTCACATTCACATGCCTAGAGGGAATATCATTTTTTTCACTTCCAAAAATGATAAAGAACACACAAAAGTGGTGAGGGCTAGCTGCTGAAGTACATTTGAATTAGTCTGGAATCAGAAAACTATACTTGCACTTACAGCATTATATACATTGCTATTCGCATGTTATTTATTCATATTTTATAGGCCTTAAAAAAGAAGTGGATCTTTGGGTGTAAAATATTTATTTTTTAGTCTTGTATTTTTATTCAGTGTAAGTTAGGGTTTAATTTTATTCCGACTTCTAACATAACAGAGTGCACGTTTATTCTCAGAGAACTGATAATGCATCATGCGTGTAGCCATTTAGTTAAGAATTATTTTATTTGTTATAAGCCAGTCCTCTGTATATGACAGTAGAATGAGGAATGCTTATTTATTACAGTCTCAAAGACTATGTAAGATTTTTTTTTTTTTTTTAAAGAGAATGAGCTACAACATTCTGTAATTGCAAATCCTTTCATATGCATTTACACATCAGCACTTGGGTCCATTTTGTTGATGTTTACATTCCCTCCATTTTGAAAGTATTTGTCTTGCTGAATGACTTCCTCTTTAATGAAATCCTTGACTGCTTTAGTGTGGAGTGTGATTTAAGCACGTTGCGGATGGCTATGATTCAAAAACTTGGTTCTGCCTTAGCATTACACCTTATCTGAAAGCTCTTCATGCACAGTTGCCCAAATGACACTTTAATGGCCCACTGTAAAAGCTACTTATTTGATACCTGTATCCAACGGCTAATGAGGGTAAGGTGGCTGTGGGGGCTGGAGGTGGGGGTTGGTTTGGGTTGAGAAGAAAGTTAGTGAAGACAGACACTGTGTTTTAAATGGCCCCAGAGGCCCACTATTTCATGTCATATTTTATATATAGTTTTATATTGTCTTATATTATGTATTATATTTTTTGCTGAATTTGTATAGAGTTGCATAGCTGGAACTCAGATTCAATAATTCTTTATTTTCACTAGTTATATATGTATAGTGCATCTAAATTCAGTGTTTAAGGTATTTGGCAAATGTTTATTTTTTTATAAAAAATTTTACATTTCTCTTAGTGTGTGATTAACAAAGTAGATCTATACAGAAGCTGCTAAACAATGGCCAGCTTCTACCAAGGGATCAGCCAACATCAAACAAAAAATTTCACATTTTCAAATCACATTTCTGTATCAGTCCACACAAATGAATAGTCTAGTCATCTAGTGGAACAAAGGGACACCTCATGTTGTAGACTTATTTATTATTCCAACAATAAACTAGAGCGGTGGTATTCAACTTAAATTACTGAAGGTCACTGATAATGAAATTTCTGGTTTAGAAACTGATGGATAAGTTAAATGATGATACTTTTTAGATGCAACTATGAGTGATTATGGCAATAAATAAGATTGCAGTTTGAAGTAGTTATGTTTAGTCACACACAGGCACTTCATGTTACTTTTTGTGACTAGCATTTTCACAGCCAGCTTTTTTAAAACAAAAGAAATATAAAAAATGATACATAACGAATATGTGAAATTCTTTAAAAAAAAAAAAAAAAAAGGCTTTTCTTTTTCACTGAGATGCCTTCAGCTAAATAAAAAGCAAATGAATAACAAATGCATGTGGATAGCTGCATAGCTGATAGCTGATAAGCCTCAACAGAGGATCTGCTGCAGAGGCCAAGGCTCATGTTTAAATTCTCTGAAATACTGTACAGCCAGTTTTTTTCATACTTTGATTGGTTCTTCGACAGTTTTTTAGTGCTCGGTTTATTACAGTAAAAAAACTTTAATGGGTTTGCACTAAAGCGGCAGTCCACCAGTTGATGACCTCTGATCTTGAATATAAATACAGGCAGCACCATCTTCTCCAGGGTCAGCAGTAAAAAAGCAGCCCAGCTCCTACCACTTTACTTGTATGACATCTTAGCCTCAGCTACATGAACTTAGACTAGTTGACAGAAATACAAATGCATTCTGCTGTTTGACCATAAACAAGAATACTGAATTGTTGTTTATGGTCAACATGCATAAATTGGAGTTACTGTTAACACTTAGGAATTCAAAAGACTTGTTACACAGTACAGCCACTGACTCACCCAAACTGGACAGTGTAAAAACTTCTAATTTTCTAAATTTTCAAATTTTCAGCTGTCCAGATGTGGTGACTCTCTGTCCATGATAGCCTGAGATTCTTACTCTTAGTTGACAGTGGTGGAACCTAATCTACTGCTCTGCTGCTGTTGTTGTCCATCCAACTCAAAGTTTACTGTTCACCAAGCCTATAAAGAGTCTTTAATTTAAGCTACCATAGATGTCTTGTCAACTCAAGCAAGTATGGTCATTCTCCTCTGATCTCTCTAATCAACACTGTGTTTTGCCTGCAGACTGTTGTGTTGGAAAATCCCAGGAGACAAGGAGTTTCTGAAATACTCAATCCAGAACATCTGGTACCAGCAGCCATGATTAAATTCACTGCATTACATTTCTTTGTTTTGATGTTAACCTGAAGTTATTGACCATGTATCTGCATGATTTTAGATTTTTTTGAAAAGTTACAAATTCTGCATTTGTGGGGAGATTTCATGTGGCATCCAAAGGCATGTAATAAATAAGCTGAGGTCAAGGACAGTCTCAGCATGTGCACCGTTCAGTGAATTTTACCAAGTCTTTCCAATATCATGGTGCTTTAACATGCTGTCTGTAAGAGAACTGACAGAAACAAGCTGCACGCCAAGACATTAATGCCACCAGTAAGGCATGCTCCCCTGGTGCAAACCTAAGTGATATCCACATCATTGGCCAGTTCTGTTATTCAGCCCCAGGTCAGTGACTATCTGAACTGACTTCATGCAGCACTCTGGAGAGGCTTGGCCAACAGTGGAAGCCCAGTGGTCACCTCATCAGTGTCTAATGCGTTTGCTCACCTTCAGAGAAAGGAGGCCGAAAGACTATGAATTATTACAATCCCAGTCAATCTTGGCATGCTGGCAGTGAGCTCTGAAGTGTGAAGGCTTTTGTCTGCTGTTTAAGTTACCATGGAAGATGAAATAGTCACAGTACCATGGTGACTTGGCCTGACACTCCCTTATCGGCCCCAGCTTGTATCTTCTATCTTCAGAGAATGTTTTGTCTTTTTATGTGCTATCACTATTGTATAAATGGAAAAATAGGAATCTCATTTCTCTCACTTGGTTTTTTGGCCTGCCTTTTTTTTTGCTTGTGATGGAAGTGATGCCAAGAGAAGATGAGCAGGTGGCACTGTGTCAGACTACAACAGAGCATCTCTCATTGTCTTCCCAGTGCCAGTCACCTGGTAACATTTCATGGCAGACACAGAAGACGAAAAGAGAAGCCATCTTTTCCTACTTACTCTTTTAGGCAACATTTTCTTGTTTACTGTTTGCATTGTAATTTGTTCAGCATAAACTTATGCACAGAATTACCAGATAAAATACGAACTTATTTCTAAATGACAGTAGAAATAAATGGTGATTAATAATGAATTGTGGTAACGTCCACACACATGCACAAACTTTAATGTCAGCACAGCTATTCCTCGTGGTAAATAATCTCAAATTGGATCTGCACCATATTTTTTTAAATATTTGTAAAGTCTAGTCATTTTGAAAAAAAAAAAAGAATTCAATGGTTATGAAGGAGAAATAATAGCCCCATGGCCTGTGAGGTTCTATATCTCTGTGTGGTTTTAACTTTATCTCTATCTAGTAAGAGCTCAGTGCATCCTGATCACGAGTATAACAGGAGAAAGTTTGCCATTAATCTAAGTCTGCCCAAGGCACTGTTTGCATGCACCCACTTTTAGAAGATGCATCACTCTGATTTGTGTCAAGGTAGAAACATGGAGTTTCTTTCTTTTAGTCACCAGTTGACGATCATAGAAGATATATGTGTATCATATAATTTACTTAGAATTCACCACACAGTAGTGTTAAGATGCTTTAGATAGGAGCTTGTAGATAACATTTGGGATTTTTGTTGTTATCTTTGCTGAAAAAAGCATGTCCAGATTCTACTAATATAATTTTTTTTAAGTAATCAGTTAATAACAATAAGCAGTTATGAGAAAAAATCTGAAATCTCAGCTCTGCTGATTTTCTGTTTTTTTCCCTCATAACTGCTTATTGTGCTGTATATTTTCAGCATGTATGTGAACAGTGCAGGTATTGCAGTCATTTAATCACTGATATTTTATTTTATTTTTTTCAATGGATGTAACTTTTTCCCTCTTGCTGCAGCATATTCACATAACACTAAACAAGTATAGATTTAGCTGGAGGGCACTATTCCCTAGCCATGACTGGAGGCAGTAAGTTTAGTGATTTCATAAAAATTGATTCTTTGCTCAGATTAGCACATGATACAGGGGCACGCAGCGGGTGGTGTTGCTGCCTCACAGCTCCACGGTGCCCGGGTCGATCGAGAGCTCAAGTGACAGCCTGTGTGGAGTTTCATGGGTTTTCTTGTTTGTATAGGTTTCCACCAGGATCTCCTTCCGTTTTCCAAAAACACCTCAGAAAGTGGACTAGTTACTTTAAATTGTCCCTTAGTGTGAGTGGGAGTGCAAATGTGTGGTGTGTCCCATTCAGGGTGTATTTCTGTCTCAGTGTGCCACACAAACAGAAATTATTTTTAATACCAGCTTATTTGTCTTTCCTGACTGATTGCACTGGCAGAGCTGCATTTGTTTTGAAGAATTGGAGAATTAATGTTAAATGTAGATCACTGCAGTAGGTATATAAATGTTTTTAGAGCCTGGTTCAAAATATTTGTCATTATCTAAATATATACTTTTTTTTCCTTTAGGCATTACAATATGCCACTTATTACCATTTTAGAATCAACCAAATGAGTGCTTAAAATATTCAGAAGTACATTTATAGCATTTTTGCTTATCAGGAGGACCTCGTGTTAGGATATCTTTCCTATCCTGTTCAAACTGTAAGAGAACTTAATCAACCTTTTTTCCGCAAACATTAGAGGCCCATAGCTGATAAAGCTATTAACAGTTCACTTAGCTTAACACTTCAATGTTTTCAGTTAATATACTATTTGAAATTTAGGCTACATTATCATTAAAAGCTCTTTAGGCTCCCATTAAGTATGAATTGCTCTTGAGGACTCATATAATCATGGATTGCCAAGACAATTTAATCATGCTTTCTCATGACTGTTGGGACATTTTTCGCATTTTTTATGTTAGAGTTTAAGATTAAGGTGATACCCTAAATATTACTTGTGTATACATATTTTTTAAGGTGATCTGTTAAAGTCAGAAATCATATTGTAAAAAAAAAATCTTGCCAAATTGTTTAAAATTAGCTGAGCTATTAGCCAAAGGTATGCCCTTACCTGGCCACTGTAATAGGAACATTTGTACACCAGGTCATTCACGCAGTTATTCAGTCAGAGAGTCATGTGGAGGTAACACAATGCATAACTTCATGCAAATACAGGCCAAAAGCTAACACGCTTACCAATCAATTTAGCACTTTTTTACAACCATGGTGAGTAGAAAGGCATCGCAGTATACGTAACTTGAGGTGGATGGGCTGCAGCAGAAGACAGCATCAGGTTTCACTCCTTTGAGCAGGAAATCAGAGGATGCAGTGAGCACAGGCTCGCCCAAACCAGACAGTTGAAGACAAGAAAAAGACCAGGTGATTTTCCCGATTCTGATATTTGATGTGAACGTTATCTGAAACATGAATTGTATCCACATAATTTGATGCATTGTGCTGCTGCCACATAATTGGCAGATTTGATAAGTGCATGGGCAGGGGTACAAGTGTTTTTATTAAAGTTGCCTGTGAGTGTCAGTGTAATGTAATGATGTAATGTAGACAGTATATGAAAATTATTCATGTCCAGAATATAGAAATTTTGTTTAAATGTGCTTGGCTTAATTTGCTGTATATGTGTATAGATTCTCAGATCTTGAACTTTAAGTCTTCCCTCAATTCCTTTCCTGCATTAAATGAGTTATGATCAAAACCTTATACTTTCTCTAAGTCCTTTCAGCTCATCACATGTTCAAATGGTCCGTGATATCGGCAGCTTTATGCCTGCTGTGTACCCAGCCTTCTTATCTCCATATAGGGTTTTAGTCAATAAGCAATTAGCATTTTATGACAAACTGCTCACTAACATCTAGGGAGTTTGGCAGGTTGCCATCAGAGATGGTTTTTATAGTGTGATTCCAGTCAGGTCTGGGAGACGGAGGTCGATGTTTATTGCCATGGCAATTACATGCCCTCTAAATGTCCATAAAAAATAATTTAACATGAGAGGCAATTAAGCTGCTGTTTACTCACTAACAAAGGAGGCTAAATGAGCAGGTAAATGTTAAAATCAAGAAAGCATGTCTTTTACTAGTATTATTCTGTGCTTTCATGCTGTTTTATTTTAAGGATTGTGCTTTAATTTGAATCATTAGTGTGTATATTTACCTAAAAGCAGAGAAATTACTGGTTTATGTGTCGTATAATCTAAAAAAAAAAAATTGCATTGGTTAAATAGGATATGGATTAGTAGTGGCCACATAGCATAGCTTGACTAAAACATTTGGGAAATTGTTTTAAAACTATTTGAAATATATCACTAAGTACAATTACAAATATGTATGAATCTAAGCTTTTCCACCCAGTGAGATTTCTCATAGCCTGCTGGTAGCAGGATTCATTGCTAAGTCTGTGGTCCACCTTATTTTCCCTCTCCTGGCTGGAGCTTAGAGCTCTGCTTTCCCAGCTGCTTAATAGCACACTGACAGCAAAGGAATAATTCACAAGTGGAGCTAATCAAAGGTGAAAAGGGAGAATCAGTAAACGTCGTATCCTTTTGCCACTTTCATCAATCCAGCTAACTGAATTTGAACTAAAGCTGAGCAAATTTTACGGGGGAAGGAAATTAATATGTAACACATCTGAGGTCTGGCCAGAGGCGGCAGAATTGGAAAAGTCTGCATTATATCAGAGGGGCAGATTATTGGAAAGACAATTGGGGCCGTCGGTGTAATCAGAAAACAGTGAGGTGTGTCTATCTTATGATGACACTGTGACCTAGTGGGCTCATGGCGAAGGAAATTTTTTCTCCCTTTTTTCAATTCAATCACTCGGGCCATCCGCCCTGCAGTGTGAATCTGTTGGCCCCCACACATGACAGTACCAATTCAATTACCTTGAAAATGGATACATATTCAGGGTCTAAGAGCGAGCCGCGAACAATGCTGAAAGAGAGGAGAGAAGACAAAGAAATCCACATTTACCCTGTAATAAGTTTCATTTGGAGTCGGTTTGAAAACAATTCGCCTGTGCATTTGTCCCTGTCAGATCACATTATCCGCAAATGAAGTTTACAAAATATCAATTCGATTTCTATAACAGGAGCCTGTGGCAAAACACATTGGGAGTTGAATTGACCATATCATAACATCTGAGGGGCCCCTGGTGGCTTTCAAATATTTTCAGTCAGAGGCAATCAAAACCAGAGCGGCTCATGCTAATCTGTTCAATTTCATCCTTTAGACTGGTGTCTTTTCCCCCATAAACACACACCATTTCACTCAGGAAAAAGCTCGACACCATGGCTCACAGGGGCCAACCAGAGGCGACCTTGCAACTATTCTGACTTTTTTTTTATTTGCTCCTTTGCTCCAGACACATTTTAAGGGCAGTGTATTTCTTCCTCATATGTTTTGTCTTTTTTTCTATTATCAATTTTTGGAGGAAAGAACAGAAGATTAGATTCAGTGGGTAATACTATCTTTTCACTTTCTTTACACTTTACTTAGAGAATTTATCTTCTCTGAAGGAGAGAGGTTATGCTTTCATGGTACTCATTTTGCTATGATGTTAAACAGCCTGGTAGTTCACATATATCAGTACCTCTGTGTTTATTCACATATTGGTTGTTATTTTGTTTCCTGAGAGTAAATCTTTGAAGTGGGATTAATGTAATTAACAAATATGACCAGGTCTATCCTGTTTAGTAAATGGGCCTGTCACGATTACAGACCAGGAAAATGCAAAGAATAAATTGGAATTTGTAATTAGGTAATTTATCCAAATAATAAGTGTTTATAAATGTTTACACCTGCTAATATACCATGTGATTATTTAACATTTATTCAGCACAAAAGTGCCAGCTACATCTCCTGAATTACATGGAAATTGTTTGGACACTGGCATGGGTTTTATTATCTAATGCAATAAGGGATTTGGGTCTCTGTATTTAGCCCACTTTATTTGCTCTCCCCAGGAGGTCTTTGTGGAGCGTGATGATCGCATTTTGTCCTGAAGCTGGCAACATTATTTAAGCTTTTGTTGTTGTTATTGGTATTATTCACACTCTCGTTTTTTTCCAGTCACTAATGTGTCTTACTGAGTGCTGAAGATTACAAATTAAAGATCTGAAACTTCCTTGGTGTGTCTCAGTGGGAAACACAAAGTGCTGTTGCCTCTGAATATTGTCAAAATAGCTTGGCGTATTATGAAATTATTCACAGATACAGGCTGTAATTACCACCGCCTCAGCCCTGTGCTTTAAAAATGGTGTTTAACAAATCAATTTGAGAATGCTTACCTTGTAAACTCTGCGATTGTTCCAGTCACTCCTGATCAGACACTGCTGAGTGTTCATCTATTACAGTCCTAACAAACAGAGCAGCAGTGTGGAAATGTGTAATTGGGAAAATATCAAAGAGACAGCATGGTTGTAGCTTTTTTATTGATTCTGGTGCTTTCTTTTAGCCTTCTAGCAAGCACTCTCTGTTTGTATCATTAATTGTCCTAGTTTTCCACAAATATGCCATCATTCAATACAAACTCTGTAATTCAAGAGAGTAAATCTTTATGAAAAGAATGATAAGAAAAATCTGAATGTATTTTGTTTTATGTAAAGCACTTGATAGTAATATAATGACACAGATGTGCTTTTTGCCTTCGAGCACCAAAGATGTTTTCTGCATTCAAATTAAATACCACGTATACTTGCGATACATTAGTAAGGTTTGTTGTATAAACTTCATTATCTGAGTAATTTAGTTGATAACTTGTGTTAATCTGCATCCCTCCCTTTACATTTCATACTACATAATGAGCAACTCATTGAACAGATCATTATGTGCTCGGAAACAGTAAGGGAGGGTTTTGTTTAAATGATAGTGTTGATCTATAATCAGGGGCGTAAGTGCATTATATAACAATTTAGATGGTGTTTCAATATATGAAAGCTATGAGTCCCTGCACATATTGAAAGTGGTCTAGGACTACAGCCAAACCACAAGAAAGTGCAGATTTGACCTGAGAAGCATTTGCATGTTAAGTGCAGTCAATCTGAATTGATCAGAGCCAAATTAAATGCAATGGGTTTCAATATTTTCCCTGTTCGCACATTAGCCTTCTATGTGCAACATATGGATGTATTGAATTCAGATTAGTAACCTAAGCATGGACTTAGACAAAGAGGAACTTATCTTTAATTAAAATCATGCAGGTAGACCCTAAGTCCTATTCTGGGGAGGTTGTTGTATTTAGAATTGCTAAAGGGTATTCGCTTCATGTCTTTTACTCATGCAGTACTCAATACTCATGCAATTCACGTGTGAAGTTTTGAATCTGTTCTCACTTTGCTAGAGGTACAACACGGCAGTAAATCATGATAGCTATTACAAAAGTGTGAATAAAGTGATCTTACTCTACATCATACAGGAAATATAGTTTTGTAGCTTTAAAGTTTGCAATTTTAACGATGGCATCCTCCATCCTGCCACACACATATCCCCAGGGCTATATCAAAGTCAGAGGACACGAAGTGAAGGAAAATGAGGACAAATGGAATAAATGCGATTGCAGCCACAAATATATAAAGATACATACTGTCTCTGTCAGTAGGAAATCGCCGAAATGAGAAATGTCTTCCATGATGAAAATTATGAGAGGAGAGCAGAGTAAATGTAGCATACACAGCTGTGATCAGGACATTTCACAAACACCGTTTTCTGTCACTTGGATGTATATTCCTCTGTCTCAGACCATATCATTTACCAGCCTTACTGGAGAATCATGAAAGTTAAGGATATCATGCATAATATAGATTTTTCATTACATACCCCCACCCAGTCTTTAAGTTAACTGTGACTTGTCATGCTATTTATTTATATAATTGTTTGTTAGTTTTAATTTTGCCCAAAGAATTTATATATTTAATTTATATATTGTAATATCCCACTAATATCTTTAAACCTTGGCATCTCTGATAACATGTTAATCTATAACATTTTTATGATCTAAAAGGAACTCTTGTTTCCTGTAGGCCCTTAACTAAAGGTTCAGTAGATTAATCAACTAAACACCATCTTTACTGGTCCTAATTTTGCTCCAGAAATTACGATACAGAAATGGCTCTTGAACATCTTAAACCATTTCACACTGGGATGGAAACATGACTGAACATGTTAAAGAGCATTCAGCACAGTATTATGCTTTATTGGCATGTCTGTAAATAGGATAATTTCTGAAATTTAGTCTCAATGAGCCGCCATCACTTTCCCTGATTTATTGACAAGCAAGCATTGCCTCCCTGCTCGAGATAATTGGAGAAGCCATCTCATTAGATGGGGGAGAGTCTGTGATCTGGAGCAAATCTTGCATGAGAAGATAATTAATTATGAGTGCTGGTGCCACTGTCACAAGGAATGCACCCAAACCAGAGGCAGTAGAGCTTGGATCGAGCGTTTCTTCTCATCTGAGCCAGGGCAGTTCACGGAAGTGCAGTCAGGAGTCGCTGATTACTGACAAGTAATTAACAATGTCAACCGAATGGAGAGATGGAATTTATAATAATTATTTCATCAACATGGTGATGATCTTGTAGTGAATCCCATTGCCGAAGAAAGGTTAATTACTTGCCATTGCACAACATCAGAGCAGCAGCTGTGGTACAGCACAAGGCTTGTTTTAACTGTTAGTGAGCTAATTAATTACCAACGCAGTTGTGCTCCTTGTGGCATGAAATATTGAAACATTAGTCTTACTTTTAAGACTAAAAGTAAAACTTACTGTATCTGTAAGATGTATATTTTAGAACTTATTGTTCATTAGTGTTTAATCAAAAACATTACATTTACTTATACCTCACTTTATGATGCACATCCTCGTTGTTAAAATGGTCTCCTCCAATTGCATTTATTTTTCTCATTAGTGCCACTGCTTATGTGTCAATTTTTTTGACATTTTAAACATATAAACGTTTAATATGATAACAGATTGTTACAATCTATGAAATATCCCTTAAAGTGCTTAATTCCTGTAAATGTCTCCAAATTGACCTGTAAAAGTGGTTGTTAACCTGCATACCATGCAAGATCACAAATAGATTAGAGATGAAATAATTGGATTAGATTCTTACATATTTGATAAGGCTGTGAAGCAGTTGTGGTATTTTTAGAAAAATTTTGGCTATAGACATCGAAAGAGCTGCTTAACAAGTCTGTCTGAGAGACTGCTGTACCATATAACCACCATACTGTAAATAATAAACAAATGCGAACAGATATTTTGTTATAACACAAAGAAACAGAACAAGGATTAACAGTAAGATTGTCAAAGATTGTTCTTTCCCCTGGGGTTTGTTCACCCTGCAGGGGTCCAATGAGAGGTTTAGACTGCACATATTTAAACACAAGGTGTTATTAAATTAGACAATCTCTTTGTAATAATGTTAATAAATAAGTATCAACATTGATCTTTTTTGTATTAATATAAATTAATTCTTCTTGTGCTCTCAGCGCTGTTTTATATAATTTCATTACAGTTAAGTTAGGACGCTTCAACCCTTATTTTTGCAACAATACATGAATTGCTTTTGAAAAGGCTCAATAAAGTGATATTTAGATATTAGAGGCTTATAGTTAATTAGCCTTTCCTATTGTGCCCATTTGCTGATAACAGAAGTGGGGGGTCACTAATCTGCCAGTGAAGGAGAAGTAAGAACGCTTATATACCATATCTATGGTGAATTTCTTGCATCCTTAGCAAGTAATTCTTTATATTTCCCTGATAGCTTGTATGAGAAATAGACCAAAAATAACTAATCAGGAAAATAATATAAAGGATATAGAAGCAGAGTGGTTCGGTGAAAAAAAAAAAAATTAAATCAATAAAGAGGAGACTTGGAAATCCAGCCCTCTTAACATTAACAATTACTGTGATTAACAATGATACTCACAACTCATTTTTCATTACAGAGGAGAAGAGATAAGCTTGTTTATATAGACTAGCTTTTCAACCAATGAGCAATTTATCATGGTGGAGCTCATGAAAGCACATAGCAGCCCACAGCAATTAAAACCCTTCCCTTTGACCTTGTGACAGCCAAGGACCTGAGAGTCCACAAGAAAGTGGAAAGCATTTTGTGGCCATGTTCAAGGATAGCAAGTGCACTAAAAATGTGCATATTATAATCCCTTTGATTTGTTTTTATTTTAAGTAACACTTAAGGCATTAACACCATTAAGGTTCAGGAGCCTTTTACACAGTAGACACTGAGAATAAAAAATCATTGTTTCTTTGCATTTATTTTCAAGAGACATGAGACATTGAGCAAGAATAGCTCAAACTAATTCTCTGATTCATTTCTGTGTTTCGCTGCCTAGATTTTATATCTAGAAACTTTTTTCTTTTTCTTTTAATCTGTGCTAGTAAGCCCACCTGGGAAGAAAATAGATTTCTTATACTGAATATGAAAGCTGTAAAGCTAAGACATGAATTGTCATCCTAATAGAGTCCCTTTACAACCATTCACTGCAGTCTGTTCAGTCAAACTGGATCTAGAAAAGGTCATCTTGTTCTTAGAATGGGTTCAATTTAAAATCCATAAGACGGACTTGGGAGAAAATGAATCTTAAGGGACACACATAGCTCTCTTGTTCACAAAGTTATCTGTGAAGAGAGAGCACAACTTTGGTACTCAGTGTGCTATCTGGATGACTGACCATCGTGATCCAGTAAGTAAGGTTGGAATAGACTGAGCACTTGATGGCTAAAAATCATTGTGCAATAGAACTGTGTAGGGCAAAAGCTATTTTATAGAGCAACAAAAGATTTACTATAAGCCATGTCCTGCCAAAACAACCTGCATTAAAGGGTTAGAAGGTTAGAAAGTGACCCTAATGCTGCTCCTTTATTCTGTATTTGTAGCCTTCTCATAATAGGAAAAACAGCAGACAAGTAGATGTATTCAGATTCAGCAAACTCCAAAACTTCCTCATATTCAGTGTAGGTTTACATGTCATCAAAGACATCATTTTAAGTTGATTTTTTGTGTGTGCACCACATGCTTCCAAGGTTGCCATATTGTGAGTAGAAGCATCCAATAGAGCCTAGCTCATGCAAACTGAAGAATTTTTTTACAGTACCTGTTGCTATCAAATATAAGAAGAATTACTATAAAAGAAAGTTTGCTGATTTATAAATGAGAAGATGGAATACACTGAAATAAACATTTAACAGGAGTCCAGTATGTTGCATACTGTTGTACATTATTGTTGTATAAACGTTACTTGAATTATCACATTAATCCCTGTGAATTGGATTAATATGTTATTTGGCAGCTTATAAAATAGCACTTGATCTAGCTTGACGTATTGTTTTGAGTTTTATGTTGTGCACTGGCAGTTAACTATACACATGGTGTCTATCACTCTATCAGCTTAGTGGTTAGCACGTTCGCCTCACACCTCCAGGGTTGGGGGTTCGATTCCCACCTCCGCATTGTGTGTGTGGAGTTTGCATGTTCTCCCCGTGCCTCGGGGGTTTCCTCCCCCGGTCCAAAGACATGCATGGTAGGTTGATTGGCATCTCTGGAAAATTGTCCGTAGTATGTGATTGCGTGAGTGAATGAGAGTGTGTGTGCCCTGCGATGGGTTGGCACTCCGTCCAGGTGACTGTATCCTGCCTTGATGCCCGATGACGCCTGAGATAGGCACAGACCCGAGGTAGTTCGGATAAGCGGTAAAAAATGAGTGAGAGTGAGTAATACCTATTTCAAGTTGTTGAAGGAATAATTTTGGGACAATGTTTAGTTTAACAAAAAACTGTAAAAAAAAAAAAAAAAATCAGCATATGCTGACTGAACAATAATCTGCTACACAAGTAAGTAATGCCTCAGATTACAGCTCACTTTTGAGATAAGCAATATTTCTGCTTAAGATTCTTCTGATGTCCTCTGATAGCCATTTCATCGACTTTAAAGTCACATTCTTATTAATAAAAGTATGATTGAAGTATATATAATGAATCTCTAATTTATGCAATTAATGTGAAGTTACAGTATATGAAGCATTCTGTAGTTTTGGAGTGTATTCACAGCCCAAATCAGTGTGGAACATTGTGGTTACATCAAACTGTCAGCCAGTGGTGTGGAACATAACGTTGTTCCTTTTAGTTTTAAATCAAATTCAGATAATCAGCTGTACTTCGCTCACTGCTAAGGTAGACACACCATATAAACAACGAAGAGTTTTACAGCAAGGCTGAAGCAAAAGCATTTGCAAAGACCTGTTTGAAAACATATTTTTGTAACATGTGTGTCTGAATCCTGATGCATATATTAGTATTATATCTTCATGGGGTGTGTTTTACTAAACTAGCCCAAGAATATAGCCCAAGAAGCACTACAATAATGGTTATTTGTCTATCCAATCATATAGTGATTCGTGCAGATTTATGACCTCTTTATTTCCATACTGATATGTAAAACTACTCATTTGAGCACCTCTAAGGCATGACATGCTTACCTAAAGTACAAAACTCATCCAGCTGAAACATTTTTTCCAACAATTTTTCAATTTTTGAACTGCGTCATTGTAAGTACCTGAAGATAATTGTTATTATTAGATTATTTTGATACTTATTACCAAAGCAAGTGTACTATTAGGACTTCATTAAGAGACCCTTGACTAAATGGTGATTGACTCCTCATAGGTAAATACAGAGCTGAGAGCCAAGCATTTTATCGGACAATTAGAAATAAATAACATCTTAACAGCGTTGACCTGGCACAAAGGCTCGCAGTACCTGCTTTAGATTCCACTTACAGACTGTCTGTCATGGAAAGTAATGAGCCATAAAATTTAATTCAGAAATGATATTACCAAAAATGATGGAGTGATAGCAGGGCACAAAGGGCCTTTGCGTTCGGTGCTCATTTTTACATTTGGCTCCATGTATTCCTATTGATCGCACAGAATCACTTAATATTGCCAAGGATAACACTTCCCGGTGCCTCTTCCCGCCCCTCCCATGGTGAGGCTGGAGAGCTCAGGTACTTATAGTGCAGAATTGACCAATGTGTCTCCATGTAATTACAGGGATTTCCTTATCTCGCTCTATTTGCTGGAGCCATCCTGCCAAAGAAAGGCTGCTGTTAATGCAAGGCCCTTCTCATATCTCATTTACATTGGTCACTAATCCAGGCTCCATCTTGGTGTTGAGATAATGGCATTAGCTCTCTAACTCGTTCCACACATCCATAGCTATATGGAGATGCTTGTTTTATGAAGTAAAGGAAAAATATAATGAAAGCAGTGGGAAGGCATGTTCTATGTAAGTTTGAGATAACATAATCTTAGGTTTCATTAGTCAAAAAATATTTCAAATTTTAAGTCTTATTTGAATTATATTAGACCCATATTCTGCTTCTGGATAAAAAACATTCCTCGTGTAAGTATAAAAAGCTGACAGTTTGAAAAACAAGATCTTCTCTGCCAAATAGCATGCAAAGAGGTTAGTGCCCCCAGTGTCGGGGTGAAATGCAAACTTAGATTAATTTCATAGATTAATGCTTCAGAAAATGTGTTGACTTTAAGAGGCAAGGGTTAACGTAACTCACTGAGGCCTGCTAAGTTTTGCTAGGATGCATAACCAGAATGAGCATTTGTTAACCCTGTGCTTTGTCAAGTTCAGCAAGTCTGAAAAATGGTAAAATATAAATGCAAATGTAGTTTTTTCTTTTTTCCACCTCGCCTATTAGATGAGCGTGTGTACTGTACTGCAAATGTAACTGTTAAAACAACTGTTATTTTATTAGATAGATAGATAGATAGATAGATAGATAGATAGATAGATACTGTAGATAGACTGCAAAATGTTCTGCAAAAAAATCTGTATTGCTGAATCTTTAAAGGAGAAAATGTACATGAAAAAAAATGAATTTTCTCCGGGAAGTGATGAACACTGACACATTGCAATATTACACTACACTAATAATATTAAACTAGATTAGTAATGAATAATTTAAAATCTCAATGCCACAACAGAATTATACACTGCAAAAAATCAAAGTGAAATTGCAGTAATGATAGTGTGCTGGGGGTAGTATTCATTTCTGCATTTCAGCAGAGCATTGATACAGAAGAAAGCTGACCCTTGAAAATTAGATAGATGCACCAGAGGCCCACTATCATTGCGCAGCCGGCGACCAGCTCTTCTTATCAGTAGAGTCGGCTCGTTTGTTATTTCTCGAAGAGATATACCCTTCCACTCATCCTATTGGTTACCACAGCCCAAACCACCAGCCAGACCTCTAATGAAAGCTGCTTTTCTATAGAGGGATTGTCATGATCCACTACAGATTAACACAACGCTTTATGTTGAGTACATATGTCATTTTATAATTGATTCCTAAGCTGGGATTTATCATTTAATAGAGCTTTCTGGTGCAGTTTTGAACAGTTTTTTAAGTAGTCACATGAATACTTAGTTAATTGGTAATTCATCATTTTAATTCATGGTAGTTAAAATTGTTCTGATTTCTTATACACCTTATTTTCCCCTCAAAGTGTGAGTTTTTTTTTTTTTTATGACTGTCTGTCATTACTAAACCCTTTACAAGATGGAGGTTTCATGTGTTTTCTATTGTTATTTTATCGGCTGCTTCTTATTTCCTCCAGCAAATATACATTTATAATTCTATTCATTAACAGCTAACTAATGGAAATAGGAACAAATAAAACACTCATTGGACTGCAGATACAATGTGTGCATTGACTAGAACAAAGGCCCTGGGGTGTGTATGCAACCTTAGAGTGACCTACAGGACAGACTTGTTATCGCTAAATGTACAACACAGGAGCTTCAACATTGTGCATATCCATACATTTTGGAAATGAATTTGGTAAAATAGGGAAGGTTTTTAGTTAACAAATATAGATTAATGAATGAATGCTAAAGATGTGAAAAGGAGAGAGGCTAACGCTGCCTTTTGATTGTATCGCTATTTTCATAAAATTCAGGCAGATGAGGCAGAACAAATGTGCATTTGTCACCTGTATGTGCAGCTATTCAATACTCCCACTCAAGTGTAATGCATTAAACTCCTTTTCTGTGCCCAGGGTGGATCTTTTTTCTTTCAAATTATGACCTGTTTCCACCCAGATGAGCCCTAAAGAGCAGGCTTCACCAAGAGTGATCAGGGTTCTGCTCATGAAATCCCTTTCTGCTCATCCACGATTTGAGTTCTTTTCAAAAGGTAAAAATCTGGGAAAAAAAAAGAAAGAAAAAAGACATGTGCTATTGTTAACCATATCTGCATGTCATTGACTATAGCTTCATGGACACCAGCACAATGAGATTCTCTCAGATTCACTTCAAACAGCTGTCAGACCTTTGAGCTTTTTAAATTGAATCTCGCTATTATGAAACTTTCAGTTCATCTACTTTAACAGAATATATTCATTTAACAGTTGCACATATCTTTGCCCAGATATTTGTATAGTTTAGAAATGAGTATTATGGGTAATAATGATAATTTATATGACATACAGCTACAAATTAGTGAAAATCAATTGGTCCTTGTGGGGCTGCTTAGTGTATTTGCTGTAGCCTGGATTTCCTTTTACTTTCTGGATCTTGTCTGTATTCCCTGCTCAGCTGAATAAGTCTGACTGAATATCCACAGCTATTAATTTCACATACTTGCTTCAAAAGGTGGGTCCAATTTCCAAGGAGAAAAAATAAAGTACGTATTGAATAGTTTTTTTGTCCAGGAAATGCATTTATCATTTAATCTTAATAACCCTGACCATCATTTAGGCCAAATAAGTCTCTTTACCTCACCTTTTCTCTACTCTAAAGGCATGCCTCTAGCTTTAATTATGACATATTGATTTTGTAGTTAAGCCTTGTTTGGCTTAATGAAATCTTTTGTTGGCCCTAATTCTGTCTTCCATTGTCCTCCCTGAAGCGCTTTGATTTTTGTCGTCACCTTTTTTGTGGTGTTTGAAATATTTAATCTCTCTTTGGTCATCGTCAACGTCAATGGGCTCCCTTAAAATGGCCACTGTTGTCGTTTATCTTCAGTTTCCGAAAGCTCTTGCATTGACTCCTCAGCAATCAATTTCCTAAATGATGTAATTATCTGCTAGTCTTTTTTGCACATTTAAAGTTGAGGGTTTATTTTAGATCAATTCAGGCCACTTTGTGTGCAAATTGCACAATTGTATTGCCTTCAGATTCCTCACCAATCCAATTGGGATTAAGGCCCTTTGAGTGGAATCTCTAATGAATGTCTTTTCTGTCTCTTATTTTATTCTTTGGCTTGATGTTAAGTTGGTCGTCCTCTGAATGCCAGGTAAAGGGATATACGCTAAACTTTCACTACAGATTAAAAAGACAGTAAGCTATAAATCATAATGCAGGACCAACAAAGAAACAATAAATGTCTGTGTTTTTGTTTAAATAACCTTTGTATTTCAATACACCTTCAAATATTAGACATATTGTGTAAATCAAATAGTAAAAATACCCCAAAAGATCATTCAAATTCCAGGTTTAAGAGTGTGAATACTTATGGAAGGAACTGTGTTATTGTTGGCATTTAAATCAATTTATTAATTTTTATATAAAGTTATTATATAAAAGTGCTTTTATAAAAAATAATATTTGTATTTTTTTAAACCTTTTGTCTGACAAATGTTTATTAGGCTATGTGTATTATTTTATATATTATTTATTTTTGATTGTATTATATTATTATTATTATTATTATTATTATTATTATTATTATTATTATTATTATTATTATTATTATATGCATATGTAACAATCTGAGTACTTTTACTAATGATCTAGGTTTATAAAATTCAGTGGGCCTCTTACTTTTTTCATAGTGGGGGAGAGCGACATGTTTGTCCCACGGGGAGTGTCAGTCTCTGGCTCAGGTCTGGTTCAGCTCTGGCTGGCTGGCGGTGGGGGGAAAGCCATCGGGGGAGGAGGGGTCTGCAGGCCACTAAATCAGTGCACGCTTGTCAACATCCTCAGGCCGCGGGAATTACTCAAGTGAAAATAACAAATGGCTGTCATTGCCAAGCCAAAAACCTGTGATTATAATTATCACATCCCCAGTGACCTTGCATAAACTTTAATCTCTCTCCAATGGAGCATTTAAATAGCCTGTATCTACTGGCAGTCCTGCGCCACTGGAACACAGAGGATCACTGATTCACGAAAGAGCGTTCATATGGGCCTCTGCGGCGTGAGGGATTGCACATGTGAGAGGCAGAATTTGTGTGTGCTTCTTGTTCTTCCTGGACATTTGCTAAAACACATTATTAATAAAGTTAGACAGGAATGGGACTGCTTGTTTCTGCCTTGTCAGCCACCCACAGTATGTATCCAATCTGGATACTGTTTGTAGTTAACACTATCATTTTAAAACGATTAGGACACCAAAGCAGGACACAGGTGTATCTGCTTCTACAGTGGTTTAATTATGTCTGTTTTGCATACAGAGCTGATTTCTTTATTTTTATCTCACAGACATATTCATGTACATATCTTCAGATAGCAACCCATATAAACAAAATCTATCATCATGAAGACGAGATTTTGTAGTTGTCAGCATGGATTACCCAACAAGGCAAAAAGCAGATGAGCCTGTGTTAGTGGGTCTATGCTGATTTGACATTGAGCTAATGACTGCTGCAGCTTCAGCGTGGGGCCTCTCGTCCCAGCCGGTGTGCTGCAAAACGGCTGTCTAATTGGTGGGAATTCCTTCTGTTCTCAGCAGTCATAATTATTGCCTGATTAACTCTGATTAGCATTGTAACGACTGTTCTAAACAAGCGGCAAAGCTTGCCAAAGCATGACTAGGACTGGCACAGAGCCCATAATAGGCAACAAAGTCAGTTACTACTTGTAAGAACATGGCTTTTATTAGCAGCCTTCAGCATGCAGGGCCAAGCTCTTGATTGCTTGTGTTGGAAATGCAATAGATGATTGTAGTGACTCGTCCTGCTTGCAGTGGATTTTTATGATTCTGTGTGAATTCTATAATGCTGCACTAATGAGTGCATCATTAGTTTCCTGGTCTTCCACTGTCACTTTTTATAAGGAGTTTGAACAGACAATATTAAAATAAAGGCCTTTCTTAGATGTATTGTGATATAGTTTTGTTGAGCTGCTTGACGTTTAGGTTTAAAAAATCAGAATGACACAACACAATAACCTTACCATGACTCAAATACATTAACTGTCTCAAAACAAAATAGGAATCCAGAATTGCAAGCACTTATTAGAAAAATCGTTCCATGTTGGTTTGCTTCACTCAGCTGAAATAGACAAAATGACATTGACATTTCCCACTAGAGGGCACCAGATGAAGTAATGTTAAAGTCTTAGACTTAAAACGAATTAGCAGTACTTGTTTACTAGGTACTACTAGGTTTTTATATATATATTTCCGCTTGTTCTAGTTCAATATATTTTTACTTAAATATACCATAAATTACAGTCATTTTTAACATTTTTTAAATTTTTTTTTTATTGAGGTGTGAAAACATCTTTTTCAGCCATGCATATATAGAAACATGTACATTCACTCAGCCTGAACACAGACACACAATTGTCCACGTCACACCAAAAGTACTTTTAAGAAAAGTATTAGAATGCCCTTAATGTATGAATAAAATAAACAGACGTTATTAGAAATTTTAAAATAAAAAATGTACATATTTCTTGATATTGATGTTAATTGCTTTGTGCAAAATATCAGATTTTCCTCATGTCTAATCTCTTCCATTGAAGCATGTGTTTGATCTTACATGGATCATAAGGTATTGCACAAACTTCTACAGTCCATGAAGCTCAAGTGCAAATTGACATTAAAGCAAAAAGCAGATGCGTCAAACTCTGAAATTTGAAACTAAATATTTAACTTAAATTGCTGTCAGTAATACAACGTGTAATGAAAATTGTTGTATTAAGTAAAATAGTAATATTTTCACCAGTGCTCTCAGACTTTTAGACCCTGCAGTATAATTGATTTTAATTGATTAATTCACTTAATTTGAAAGCAGCGACAACAAGGGTTTTTCCTTATTTGACTGTTATTAGTTTGTTTCCACTCACAGCAGATTTTCTATTTTATTTTTCTCTGCATTAACCTTTTAATCGATATTCAGTTGGCTGATTTATGGCTATTGCAAATATGAGCATCAGTAGGATGTTTTCAATGCAAATCTAATTACCGCTCATTCAGTCTCAAATAGTCTTATTAGATAGAATAATGGATGTTAAATAAAACATAAAAGATTAGAGTCATTTCATAATTTTAACTTAACTTAAGCTTTGCATAAATTCTCTAGTATTAGTTCTCTAAATTCTCTATCTATTATAGATCCTCTCTTTATAGGTTTAATTAATTAATTATTAATTTTTGTTACTTTTTATGTATTCTTTCTTTTGCTTTACTTATATAGCCCTTTAAATGTGCAGGAAGTTTTATTATGGTTCCATTTATACCAACTATTCTCTCTTATACACTATTAAATGTGTCCAGCTCTTCTCTCTCTCTCTCTCTCTCTCTCTCTCTCTCTCTCTCTCTCTCTCTCTCTCTCTCTCTCTCTCTCTCTCTCTCTTCCTCCCAGGAAATCATTACAGAGAGAGGCCGTAGGGATCAGCACACACATTTGAAAGCCAGCCTGCTGAGCTTGACCCCACTGCCTCTCTAGACGACAACCATGGCTACATTAATCTCCCTCTAATGCTGGACTCCTGCAAAGATATATTAAAAACACAGTGTAATACATTCTGATATTGCCTTTGATCACCTCAGTATGATCCAAGGTACATGGCATTAATTTCAGCAGTGGCTGCATTCTCTGACCTGGACAGCAGATAGATCAAGAAAGCAAGGTATCTCAGCAGCAGTGTGAGAGGGACTGAGCTAGAGATAGTCACGCACTCTGTATGCATACAGTATAAAGCCACACCATAAACACTGGCTATGTGTTTATTTCTTTTTGTGTTGTCTCAGTCGCATAGAATTAATGAATTTCTTTTTTGATGATTGCAAAATCTTTATCTTAATAGCAGTGCATTTCTTTTTTTTCTTATTGGGATTTTGTGTGTTGATGTGCTGTGAGTGTCAAACATGATTATTTTGCTGCGTATAAGTATATTGCATGTACATGTCACTATTTCAGAAGGCTCATCTGAGTGCAAGCCTGAGGGAGCCAGGGTCAAGTGATTTGCCCCCAGGTCAATTGACTGCAGCTACTTTAACTTCCAGCCATTAGCTCATGTCCCCTAGCAGCGAGGCGCTGACACTCATGTGAGATTTAGCAGGGCTCAATCTTAATGTGATATGAAGACCCTAAAATTTATTTGTTGCCAAAAATACTCTTTCTAATGAGAATGTATTATCTCTCTAAACATACTGTGTTTAGGCCTTTTATTGAAAACTTGGTCCTCGATTCCTAGGTATGGATTTTCTTTTATTATTTGCTATTACAATGTTTGAGAATGTCAGATATGGTTTAGCATTGCTTATATAAAGGGTGTGTTATAGTCCTTATACTAATATAATTATATCATTTAAATAAGCTTGTGTCTCATTACATGAAAAATATAATAGTTTCATCAGGAATTATTGTCATATTTGTAGTTAATGTACTTGAATTTAATTTGTAAAAGTCTGCAATTGCATTTTCTGCTTTACTAAAATGGCCCCTGCCAGTGCATTTACTATTCAATACACACACACGCACACACACACACACACACACACACACACACACACACACACACATACACACACACACACACACACACACACACACACACAAATACCCATACACAAAGACCTATATGCACACAAACTGTGCAGACGTATATTACAAATACATAAATCATAATGTTTCAGCAATAGCTGAATTTCATTTCCTCTCTCAGCTGTTATCAGGTTTTGGTAGTGTATATAGCATGCTTTGGCCAAGTAATTTATTACTCATGCTGAATGGATAATGGCAGGCTCAGTCTATTACGCCCAGCTTTGTTAGAGCCTTGAATGGCTTATTTAAACCAACACTTTTCCAAATGTCTACGATGTGTAATACTTAAACCTCCTGTTATTATTTTTGTCCATGAACAAAACTAGATAATTCTAAAAGGTGGCAGCTATGATTAGACTCTGCAATCTCTGGTTTATTTTCTGTTTTGTGTACAAATGGAACCTCTTCAACGTTCAATCCTTTATCTTCACTAACCGCTTTATCCTGGTCAGTGAATGCAGTGGATCTCGTTAGTCATCATTTTAGGCATCGTTTTAAAAAGAACAACTGAAATTAATTGGGAAAAGAATCATAAATCAATTACTATTAAATAAAATTATTGATTATTTTAATTATCACTGTCTTGAAAAGTATTTGTGAGGAGAATACACACTAAATTGTGTTTTGAGGGAACCATACACAGACTAAATCACAACTAGGGGGAATTTAGCATCAACAATTCAACTAATCGGCATGTTCTTTGGAGGTTGAAGAAAACCCACGTCATTGGAAGAATATGCACAACCTCATACAGACGGTCACCTGAGCTCAAGCTTGATCA
This sequence comes from Tachysurus vachellii, assembly GCF_030014155.1. Classification (NCBI taxonomy): domain Eukaryota; kingdom Metazoa; phylum Chordata; class Actinopteri; order Siluriformes; family Bagridae; genus Tachysurus; species Tachysurus vachellii. The sequence goes on from NC_083472.1 coordinate 18,454,192, forward strand.
AGGGATTTTCCTGAAGCAGTGAGGCATCAACAGTGTGAACTTCAAAGTGGCATTTTGCTGAACAGAAGCTAAAAATATTTTTTATGTTTTTAAATATTAATATTTTAAATATTAAATTTTCATTAATCATGAAATTAAAGGAGCTTGTGTTTTAATACAAATAAACTGAACTCCTTGACTGAATTGCCCTTGACATTTGTTAAGGGAGTACTGCATTTCTTAAAAACATTGACAATAATTCATATTATTCATTTACATTTGTCCTTTGTGTAGCTTGTGTATATAAAGAAGTATACATCGTTCTCTGTGAGCGGTATGGCTATTTCTCTCCAAATCTTACTCATTTTTAAAGTCTCTGTAAATTCTAGAACATTATGAGCATTCACTTAAAACGTGATTTGCAGCAAAGCTTTGGTGTATTTGATTGGAGTGAATTGGAGCAGACTGAGCTGTGGAGGTCACAACAGGGCTCACACAGGACAGAGAGTCCTCCACTGACCACTGACCACATCACTGATGGGGATTTCTCTCATGTCACTCTTTCCAGTTCAGAAGCTGAACTAAAAGAATCCAACCAAAGCTAGTCTTTTCTAGCTTGCAATTCCAGAATAAAATTGTGGCTTCACAAAAGAAAGAGAGAGAGAGAGAGATAGAGACTGAGAGAGAGAAAGAGAGAGAGAGAGACTGAGAGAGAGAGAGAGAGAGAGAGAGAGAGAGAGAGAGAGAGAGAGAGAGAGAGAGAGAGAGAGAGCATTACACCAGGGTTCTTTTGTTGGTGATATCATTCTGACATGCTTAGTGTAGGCTTTTAAATCCTGTGCTTGGTTGTAAAATCCTTTTAAATGCAGATATGTAATTAATTCTTCATGTTTAGTGAATTAAACATATCTTAGAATGCAGGGGCTAGCAGATAAAATGGGTAATTTTATTATGTCGCAGATAAGAGGGAGTCAGTGACCCACCATACCCTGTCTTGTAGCCAAACTTCATCACAAAACACTCGACGATGCTACAAATTTATTTCTGAGAGAGAAAAAAATGCAAGGTCCCTATGATAATAGAAAATCATCAGGGCTACTTTGGTATTCTCCAGGGTACATTCTGCAGTCAGCATAATACACACTGCTGGCTAGACAGAACATAAAGTGATTTTCAGAAACAAAGGGAAGAAGTCAGGGTGCATGCTATTACTTATATATGTACGAGATCATAGTATTAACCTCTTGTCCACACTGTGAAGGGCTTCAGTTCTTTACTGAAAGAAAGATGTACTAGAATGTGAGCTTTGCAGAACAAAGCGCATCATTTATTCATACTATATCCCAGCTATAATTGTGTAAATTGAGGAACAGGAAGAAACTGAATGAGAGAGAAGCCTATTGAGATTATTGCAGCATATCGTATGACGATGTAGCCAGTTCGTCGTTCTGTGTCCTTTTTAAATTAATAAAGAGCAAATGAAACATTTTCTCCTTTTCCTTAACTCTGGCTAATTTGTTGTAATTGACTTGTCCGTTTTCTAATTATGATTGCCATTTTAATTTTACTCTTGACTGTGCAACTAACAGTGTATAGTAATTAAAATAGATTGTGTATGGTGTACCTATATGAATCAACCAACCTTGTACTTGAACCATAAGTTAACTATTAGTGAGGAAGAATGAATAGAGATAGTTATTTTTAATGAAACGAAACATGTATAATATTAATGTTTTTTTATTTCTTTTAAGGTCAGTATTGCACTGTGTTGTGTTCTTCTGCAGTGGCATTTTGGTATTTTGGTCAAATCCCAGTGGGAAGTGTTCCCCGGTAATGAAAAAGATTCCCTCTCAGCCTTTTAAGTACTTGGTGCAAGTGGGGCAGACACTTTCTAATTTAGAGGAAATTTGGGAAAATAGCTCAATTCCTTTTTCTCTTCTGCTCTTGACGTGTCTTGTTTGGGGTTGTGTTTTTGGCCCTCAAGTGCAGACAAATGCAGGTCATTTACAGCCCAACTGTAGGAATTAGCTGATAGACATCGAGGGAGATAACTGAGAGCTGCAGCGTTAGGATGGGGAAGCACATTAATCTTTCTAAAATTAAAATCTGCACTGCTGTGTTTAGGATTGAGGCCACCGCCATGCGGCAGTCGCCTGATTGCCAGATTTGATAAAACTGTTTAAGGAGATTTAGATAAATTGCCCATGGTGCAACTATAAGTGCAGTAGAATGGAGGAGGTGGATAGAAAGGGTACATGTTAACCAGAAACACATAGACACAACCAGACTGTTTACAGGGACCCCAGTGAGGCCGTCAAGACCACCAAACTGATAACCCAGAGTTATTGATGTCAGGGACCAGAAAGCCAGCACTATCTGCATGTGATGCATAAAGACTCTTGTTTGTGAATGATGGTGTGGGTGAATATTCTAGGTTGAGAGGTGCATAAGTGGGATTCTTGTGTTTATAGCCAGTGGTTGACACTATTGTGGATGATACATCTAAACCTTGTATTATATCAGATCCTGTGAGGCAGAGAGGACAGAAACACAGAGGGTCTTGGGTGTAGAGCCTTGGGAGTGTTTCAAGCAGCTGATGTCCTATGATCACTAGGTTTAGACTGCAAGAGTGCAGTATAAGGGTTATCATGCTTCACGCTACACAAAACACATGGACAGTGTATCACTCCAATCACTCTAGCTGTCCTACTGTTCTTTCTCTTTCAGCTGTATAGTACAATTCTAGCCAGTGTGCTGGATTATGTTATTTCTGTTATTAATCTGACTTTTTTTAACATTAGGCTTACTTTAAAAATGAAGGTTTCGAACCTCATTATTGCACGTATCACTACAAATGTGATATAGCAATTTCCTTTAATCCATATACAAATTAAACAAGCAAAGATTGAAATTACTGTTTGCTGTTCAGTAGCTCTTCAGTTATTCCGTACCCAGGTTGGCTTAAAACTCCACAGAATCTTATCCCCATACAAGAGGAACATGGATGAAACTCTGTCTGACCAGTTCCCTGTAATTGTAATCTCTCCAACTGACTGCCATGAAATTGACATTTGAGAGTAATTGTACAAGTGGAAAATAATCAAATTGTACAAGGTACATGTCAGCTGTAAGGCCAGTAATATTCTCAGGCCTGTTTGCAGTGTGTATGTGTGTGCGCCTGTGTTAGGATGCCTATGGCAAAAAGAGGGCAGATTACCAAGTTCTCAGCTGTGAGATAGAGCCCCTGCAGCCCATCTGAATGGCTTATCTCTAGCGACCAGCGCTAGTCCAAGACCTGTCTCCTAGCCTCCATGCTTGTCCTCAGCCCACCATTGACCAGCTTCCCTCTCGCCCAATAAACAAGCAATTACTGACCCAAACAACTGTCAGGGCCTATGATCAAATAATTTAGCCAGAGTGAGGGGGGCTTAATACAGGTCAATTTCATTCTGTTAGGCATGGTGGCTGACTCAAACTGAAGGACAGGGCTTCTTGTCTAACAGAGGATTGCTTTTGCCACTGTCGAATTTAAAGGGTAGAGGCTACTATCCAAAAAATGTCATGTTCTCTGCTAGTGCTGGGGTATCCTCTGATAAAAGAGGGCTCTGAGTATATGGCTTGCAGAATTCTGTAGAGTGATGCTAGGCACATGCAATAAAGTAGACACCAAATTAGCATAAATTAAATTAATTAATTCAGCAGATATAAAGACAAGTGCAGACTTTTCCAGTCAGTTATGTGTTGTAATTAATTTCAAGATTTTGAGCATTTACAATTTGCTTTTATTAATATCAAATCAGCTGTAAATGCTAGCAAATGCAAGGTAATGCTCAGTAACTCCAAATTCGGGTAATTTAGTGCTCAGCATTCTCTGTGCAATCTTAGCCACAATCTGACCTTGGACCATACTATTATAAGATCTTGATCTAATTGAACCTCCATGGAATAAACCTTGTCCAGTCATAGGGCACAGAAATCTTGATATACTCTGCAAGAGGCATCAATGACATGAGGTCCCTACCAACCAACCTATGTTCACTTACACACTTTACACCTTATCTGTAGTGTTTAGTGACATTTGTTCACAGATTTTAAAACCTCTCCTGTAAGAACAGCATTAAACTTACATCTAAAAACATAAACATAAATACAAATACATTTCTACAGTTTGCAGTCTGCGGACTAAAACAAATCCCAAAAGCTGTCTTTTCAAGTCTATTTTGACGACTCTATCTTTTTATTCTTCTCAGTGGTTTGTCTTTAAATAGAAAGGACAAGGCCTGCAGCCTTTCTCTAGCTTATTATGGTAATAATTAGGAGGTTGATTTTATCTCAGCCCGTACAATCACAGCGAGAAGCAATGGCTAAATAAACAGCCAAAGTCCTTGTGTCCCCAAGGGCTGTTCGGTGTAATTAAAATCAATAGGTTCCTCCTCACAGGGCCTCTTTAACCCACTGAGCTAAGCCAAAGCTCCTCTATTGTTAAGCAGCTCTTATCCTGCCCTTACTCCACGCCACAGTGCCTTCTGATTGCTACGCTCCCTTACAGGTAAAGAGGGTCATTTAGGCTAATACGCTGTTTTAAAAGAGTCGAGGTTCATTTGTGGATCTTTTGCAAGGAATCTCATTTAGCTAAGCAGAGGATAGTCAGGTTTATCCAGTCTGTAGTCATGTCTTGGGAATTGCACAAGATGATCACAACCTTGACCTGGGCAAACCGCAAACAGTCTTTCATAAAGGAAAAAATACTTAATAATGCTTAGTTACATTTGAATTATGAAATGGCAAATTATGGAAACTGAAACTAACAGAAATAAACTGAAATGAATAAACATATTTTTAGAATTCAATTTATCATTTTTAAACATTAACGAGAAATTTAAGTTTAAAGATATACACATAAGAAATGCCTGAAAAAGTATTTATGTATTTACTGTTTAACAATATTTTTCAAAAATGATTGGGCTTCTAGAAAAACATATAAAACTTGGATGTTTTGTTACTATGTTGAGATTGTGTTATGAAATAGCCACTTATGTTTAGCATGACAGTGAATTTAATTCTCAACTTCACTGGATGTATCCTACATTTCTTCTGCAATTTCTTTAGATAGAGATGTTCACCAAGCAATTTGACGGATGAGACAGTTGTAGTTGTCGGTGGCACGTAACTTTGTGTTAACGCCAGCCGTCTGGTACCATCATGGCTTAGTAGGCGCATCAGTTTCTGATGCAGCCCCTGCACAGATGACAACATGGCAACCATGCAGCGCGAGTTCCTCTAATAGCCCTCTGCCCGACAGAGTCTGTCATGATGAATCGCATGGCTCTTCTCTGGCTTTTCAGACTTAATTTTCTGAAGATTGCTTGCCCATTCAAGAGGAGAGAGCCCTGATTCGCACTTCTCTCCTGGAGCCGCAGAGCTGTGATGAGATGTCAGTATTGTTCAGCCGAGCCTTTGGCATGGAAGCCTAACTACTAGTGGCTGCTTTTAAGAGATTGGGCTGAATTACTTGACTGGTGAAACTAAGTAGCAATTAGACAGCTCACCCACCAAACGGAAATTAGAAATTTTCCAGTGAGCTTAAGATGAGACCAAGCTTTCCAGGCTGTAAAAAGATGTTCAGTCCTTCTACATGTGCCACTGTGAAGCAGGAGATGCTGTTACTGGTCTTATTGACGCAATCTCACTAAGTACTTGCCCACTGTGAAGGCTACAGTGGATTTCCTAAAATTTTTGCTTTTAATTCACCGCAGCGTGCCGGGCAGTGGATATTTGGCAAACGCCGAAACAAATCTATTACCTCACTGGGTTTTAAGCAAAATTTAAGCAAAAAAAATGAACATATAATGTATAATGCATATCTGTTCTTCAGTCAGATATTTAGACTTAGATACTTGCAAGACTACCTCGCAATCTGTCTGTTATAATAATCATGGCTGACTGTTGAAAATTCCCATCTGAGACAGAGGCAATGTTTGATAAACAGCTTTGCTACAGCAAAGACAGTTTAGTCAGACTGATTGACACAGCATCATCCTGTCACCTGCAATGAACTTGCTCAGTGTCATCTGCTCAGCAATTCTGCATAAGTGATTGCTTGTGTTTCATACTATTATGCATGAACAATTTCATAGCAATTCCACATGTGGTTTAAACATGTATGTTGTGTGAACTCTGTGGAGTTATTTTGTTCTTGGCTTTAGATTTACAAAAACTGATTTTGATTCAGTGAGCTACTAAAGTGTGATATGAAAATAATAATAATAATAATAATAATAATAATAATAATAATAATAATAATAATAATAATAATAATAATCATAAAATCTGAATGTTGGTATTAGGTATTTATTACAGGGGCAGAGTCACAGATGTATATTATAAATAAAATAATTCAGTATGGAGTACTGTCTCTGAGTACATTCTTTTCACTATGCTAACAAACTGACAAATAGAAAGCAGAGGCAGTTACTATTTACTAATTTACTAGTGAAATTATTTCAAAATGAAATTTCAAATTCTATTTTAGCGTGTTTAACAATTCCCATTGTCTCAAAGCAGCTTTACAGAAGTATAGAAACAGAAGAGAAAGAAAATAAATAAATAAATAAACATTTTAATATATTTAATAATAATAATAAGAAAAATAAGAACACAAATAATAAATACATACATACAATTAAAGTTTAAAATTAAATTAATATTTTCCACAACAGTTTATAATAGTGCAACCGAGAGCTCCTGAGTAACTGGATGGGTCAGCACAAAAGAGTTCACAATGGACCCAACACCATTTCCTTCCTGCCAGTGTCTTCGAATGATTGCTGATAAAGACCTGACCATACAGCTAACTGACACAACATTGGTTCAAAGAAGGTATGACATTGTCCGGGCGGCTCCATCCACAACAATCAAGGAGTCAGTGGCTGACCATGCAGATAAATCCTCGGCAGAGTGTGCACCATGCGATGAGACTCTTCAACCAGGGGTAGAACATCAGAATTGACGAAGTAGCTCCGTAAGAAGAGACGATCAGACTAGGAACTCGGAACACTGGGAGCTCGGTAGTGGCATATATAGAAATGTCCATTTTTATTTGTTGATTGTCCTAGAATTGTGGTCACTACAGTCATAAATAATCAAAACATGACGACACAATGATCTTCAGAGGATCTTCAATAGGAAGGTATAGGCAAAAACCAACAAAACAAAAAAATATGAATCGCTTAAGCAATATTGAAAGTGGAAACATGGCTCAGAAAAGCTAAGAAGCACCAGTAATGCTTTTTTTAGTAAAGTGTGACTATAGTGATAATTTACGAGCAGATATTTCTAACACCACAACCAAAAAAAAAATGCGTGTTCAACAGATGGGAAGGGGCCAAGGCAGGAAAACAGCTAAGCAGGAAAGGTGTCAGCACCAGTCACACCACATCATTTTTCTCTGAAGTAAGACATAGTTCATTGACATGAATATTCAATGTGGTGGTGGATTTTCATCAATTTAATCTGAAGTTGGGACTCTGTGGGTGAAGTGCTAATGATCAGAAGGTGGTGAGTTCAACCAGCATTAAAAGTCCCTAGTTTTTTTTTGTTTTTTTTTTTGTTTTTTTTTAAGAAAACATGGTTTTACATTGGATAATTAGTTTACACTAATTATTAGCTACCCACAGCTATATGGGCGACATAATTAAATTAATAGGCTATTATGTAGCTTAGCAAAATTGGCTACCTTTGCAAATTTACTTTGATATAATCCCACCAATATCAGGCTGACTTTGATATACACATTTAGAAGGAGAATCTAGTAGTTTTAGGGTTGTGGCAGATAGTGCTAGAGGAAATGTTAATAACAGCAGACAAAAGGATGACCATGATGCTGCTGTTTTGTGTACAGTATAAAGTCTCAATCTTAGGTATGAAAGATCTACTCCTTTAATCCAATTGTACTCACTTATCTGTTCTGACAGTCAGGCTTTATTTTAGACTACACAACTTTCCTATTTCTACTTGTCTTCACTGGCAGACTTTATTGTCTAGGCATATTTCTGTATGTCCTAAAGACAAAAGGTTTACCGTGTGCAGATACAGTTTTTGTCAGCATATGAATACTGACTGTCAGGTTCTCTTCACTTTGTTTATTTGTGCAACTGTTTTCTGCCTGACACAGATCCTTACATACTGATTACCATCACTGCAGCTTTAAAAACAGTCTGAGAGCATCATTAGTCCTGCTATTTTAGTTGCCCTGAAAGGCTTGCAGTTGGTGGGCCTCTTTAACAAAATATGTTCAGTGAAGCATTTGTAAGAGTACAATATTTATGAAGAGAGTCATTCCTTAAATGTAATTTTGCAACAATAATCTGTAATTTCATTTGATAGCACAGTGCTGTTGTGTTCTTGATTCTGATTGGTCAAAAGTTGATTAATTATTTATAACAGCAGCTCTGACAGTAAGTTAGGTTTATAATATGTATAGTCCTTATAATACAGGCCATGATTAGGACACGCTCCAATAAACATTAAAAAAGTGTACTTGTTGATATAAATTTCTTTTTATAAGTAGTCTTTAGTTTCACTTTGTAGCAAATAAAGCTGCAACTTGAGGTTTTCTCTTATTGGACGGTCTTTAGGACATGCAACTGTGCAACATGACAAACAGTGTTTTCTTGTCTAATTAACTTGTTAGAGAAGCTGGAGAAGGAGTGACATTTATAGCTGCTATAACATAACTTATAACCGAAACAAATTTTTGCAGATCATATATAATCCAATCATCCATTAATCCAAATGTATTAACTTATGAAAGAAGTTTGCAATAAGCTTTTGAGACATGAAGTTGACATAAACCTGAAGTTATATCACTTTTGACATATTTGACTTTGAACTTTGAATTGAAAAGGAAGCAAGAGAACAAATCATATACTGGAATACTTTTATGTTCTGCACAGTTATAAAACAACTATTGGATGTTTAATGGCCTGTGTATACAATCTCTATAGTTTTAAGATCATAGGGTCATTGCAGTTGTATAAAGTATCATACACTTGTTTCATGCTGCTCCTTACATTTGTGTTAGTTTGTGCGTATTATTATGCTGTAGCAGATGCTTGTATGAGCTGGTGAGCATTGTTCTTTTGGGCTCAGTGACAGCTCCATCACAGTTCACAGTGTCGCCAGGCACAGTGCAGACTGTCACTGTCCTGCTGTGACAAAGTGTTGCCATTATGCAAGTGTGACAGAATTTCTCCAAGGGCAATTTTTAAAAGATTTCAACAATGTAAGAAGTGAAATGTCACTGCTCACTAATTATGTTTATGTTAATTGTTAATTAGGCTCTTAATGGGGTGATCTCAATTAACAAAGCAATGAAAACCTGTGAAGGGCAACAGAACCATAAATAAGGCCAGTAATCACAAACCACTGGTGATTAACATGAATTTATTGGTCTTTTCCTTTATGCAGTCGTATCATGTATCTAATGAACACTTGTTACAAATGTACTTAAAATGTAGTGAATTTTTTCCATATAATAATAATATGCAATAAAATAGAGTGAGACCTTACCTTAAAATGGCAGATTTGAATCATGTGCAGACACATAAAAGGTTTATCATAAATAATATAATAAAAGAAATAATAATAATTAGATAATGTAATTCTGTAATACTGAAATGCGGGTTATAGTATGCTCTAAGTAACGTAATTAATAAAATGATTTACTAACTGGAAAGTAGATGACTGACAAAGATGTAATTTCCCAGTTCAGAATATTATATAATTGCTTGAGAGGAGAACATCTTGTCTTAATTATCTATGCTAAAGCTTACAGTCAGAACATTTCAGTGTCTTGATTGAATTTGACGTGGACATGGGAACTTGGGAACTGTTTGTCAGATGAGCTGATTACTGAGCGGGATCAGATCTGAGACTATTAATTACACCCAGCACAGGAGTACAGTATACTTGTGTAGAGGCATTGTGTATACAAAACTGACATTAATGTATTTTCTCATGACATTGTATACATGCATTAATTTCTAAAGTGTGTTCAATTCTTAAGGCAGCCATTACACACAGGCAGTAAACGGACTCACTGGCTGGAAAAAAAGAAACTTTAGTGTTAGTTATGTTCTTATGAGTACAATTCATTCACTGATTTCTGGCTAGGCTCTAATTCAATGTCACTTTTAAATCTAAAGAGCTTTGGTAGCACACTGAGCAATTAAAAACAACGCCTCATTGTTGTTTTAGTTGAACAAACACAATAAAAGAGAAATTCAATTTTTAAGATGAAAGGGATGCGAGAGGGTTTTTTTTTTTACTGTCACCTAAGTCAACCTTTTTATAAATACACCTTTAAATAAAAGGTCTAATTTCCATTTTTATATAAATTGTTGTTAATGCAAGTGTTAAATACTACCTAACCACAGCTTGCTTTCTTGGAGCTTTATTAATCCGATTTATTAAGAATCATTGAATATGTCAGTATGATGGTACACTTTTATGAGCTATTCAGTTGATATGTATTAATGAATCCACATAAATGATTTTCAGGCCCACATACTACTGTGGTTATCAAATTTGCATTTATTACTCTGTTATATACAGTATATCTTCATTGTGTATACCTTCTTCAAGTGCCATGAATGTGCTATAATTAAAAGCAAAGTAATAGAATATACTTAAATATAAAGAAATTATATAAAGAATGTGTGTGTCCTTAAAATTCTAAGTTAGGTATGGCCATAATCATCGACCTGGTTTTGTATAATTTGTCATTTGTAGCAGAATTTTTGTAAGATCTTAATAAAAGATACTGTTGCTCTTTGACCACTGCACTTGCACTAGCCTAGGACTAAACCATATATTTTATGGGGTCGTTGCACAATTTGTTGTCTTATTTGGTGATTATTGTGTTTGTTAATATCATGAGCAATTTCAACTTTGCACATGTTTGAATTTAGTGTAGTGTGAAGCGATTGTTCTCTCTGAAAGGTGCTGCCCCAAATGAATATTGACTGATTGATCAGATGATCGTGCTCTTATTTGAACTTCCCAGGACCCCAGAGCCCTGTCCTCTCACCCTTCTGCCATAAAAGTACGATTCATCAGCAGATTTATAGCATGTGATCTGTCTGTTAATTAAGCTTATAGGGCTCCAGGTTCCAATGCATTTAAACTACTCCTGTCTGGCACAAGGCACAATTTAAAGCCACAAGTGCAGCTAGAGATACCACATACGCTGTGCATAAATACCAACAAATGGTGGAGAAGACGGAGAAATCAGCAAACAGCACTGGAGAGAAACAAATTCCTCTTGTCATCAGAATGTCTGTTTGTCTCACATTCTCGGGAATGTTTATCACCGAGTCAAATAACCGTATTGCATATTGACTGAGACACTATAATCACAAGTGGACACAATAACCAAGACCCACAAACTGTAATCAGAATGATCTCCCTGAGGCCACACATTTTTCTCATCTCTATAAAGGCTATGGTGCTTATAGTGTAGGAAGATATTCGTGTTGGCCACTAGTAGGAAATCTCCTGAGTGTTTTGAAATCAATATAACACTTCAGGAAACAGATCATTTAATAACTATCAAGCTGTTTTGTAAAACAGGCAGCAAGTTTGTTCAGGAGAACTTTTTTAATCATAGAAATATTCCTATTACTAGGAATAAAGTAAAAAGCTTTCAACATCATTCAACATTTTCACATTTCTGAGATTTATAGAGGATTTGCTGGAAAAAAAAATGTCAGTAATCCCAGACATATGCATATCCATATTCATATGTAGTAATACAGCGTAATTACCCCCCTGGGTATGTATATTTACTGGGTTTCATGAGATGACATTAGAACAAAGGGAAGCATGCCCCCAGCTGGCACATCTTGGCATCAAACAGCAGTGGCTGCTTTCTTTTTGTGAACTCCTATTACATTAGTTGTAAAAAAAAATACCTTTAACACAGAGAGTCATTATTTGTATGTATATGGTAGCATTGTCTCTTCTGCTCTCCTTTCCTTTTACCAGCACTCTATGCATTTGATGTCACCGGTTGTATATTTGTTCCTTCACAGCCCCCTCATCCCTTAGATTAGATTTCTCCTTTCTCATTACCAGCCTTAATAGACCCCTCCGACCTCATCCCAGCATGAGATATTATCTGAGCCCTATAATTAATTAACTATAGCACAAATATTATAGATTATTAAAAATAGCATAACTAATAGTGTAATATCTCAAGCTGTCGAGTTTAATAGTCAACATTGTCTTGGCCTCCCTTATCAGTAGGAGACACCCGGTCAGAATATTGATTTCTGGTCATTTTAACCGTCATCTGCCACCATGATGGGGAATTGTCAGGTTTTTACCACTCTGAGCTCATTTAAAATCGTTAGATTGTGGCCTTTGCCTTGACTAAAGGCTGTCTTTTCTAAGACGCTTTTAAAAGCGCAATATTTTATCTACAGAGTAAAATGACAGGGGGTGTTACAGTAGAAATGTCCCTGCAAAGAAAGCATGGTGGTGTTCTGTTAAAGAGCACAGACCTGCTTTCTGCTCAATGCTGTGTGCTTGACAGAGTCATTTGCTGTTTCAGACATGCTGAAAAATGCATAGAACAATAACATGTTTCATCCACTGCCATTTGTGATCATGGCTGATGGGTTTGAAGGATTTAATGCCTTTTCTTGCTTCCTCCTAATCAGTGTCATAAAGAATAAGTGTATTTACCTAAAACTTCTAAGTTCTGTGGAGCAGAAGAGAATACTCCTTGTGGATGGACAATATTTAAGCTTCTGATCGTAATTATGATTCATTTGTGTGAACAGATTAATTCAATAATCAGGGGGTGCAGCGTAGCACATTAACCTTAATTAAGCTCATTAATGGTGCAGGCACTTCTTCCCTAGTGATTCAAGTCCTCTATTCTGGCACAGTTCCAAGCCTGAACACTTCCATGTTTCCCATGATGACATACTGTAGAGAGGGTTTCCAAAACAGGTCTATTAATCATTTGTATTTGTAAGTTTACAGGTTTATTGTGCCAAAGGGCTGTGTTTGTGTGAAGTATATCATGCAAAGAGTGCATAGAGGATTTTCTAAATTCCAAAATAGCTTTTTACAACAGATTATCTGACGTTGTTATTACTTATGTCAGTGTGATCACATTAATTAGTCAGTTTCTGTGTCGTTAACTTACATCACTTGGCTTTGTTTTTGAAATCATTTAGATAAAGAATATTTATAAAATTATGGTTTTTAAAAATTGAATTAAACTGAAAGAAAGTGACAAGCTAGTGAGTAGTGGTGTGTGTATGTGTGTGTGCGTGCGTGTGTGTGTGCGTGCGTGTGTGTGTGCGTGCGTGCGTGTGTGCGTGCGTGCGTGTGTGTGTGCGGGTGTGTGTGTGTGTGTGTGTGTGTGTGTCTGTGTGTGTGTGCGTGCGTGCGTGTGTGTGTGCGCCTGTGCCCGAATATTGGTTTTCTTTTATTATTTTTCTGCCCGTAATTACATTGTCAGGTTAATTCGGGATGTCAATAACCGTGAGGACTCTGTACGTGCAATTTATGACGTAACAGTCACCTCTACATTATGTTTATTTGCATGTAAATTGTCGTGTGTAATTCCAATATGCTTTCATTTAATCGGGAGATGTGTAATTTCCCGACTAACGCAGCAACCTAAAGGACACAGAAAATAAATACTGTTCATATGTTAATGCCAAAGCCCAACAGTCTAAATGAATTATGGACTTGTAACTGAAGAGATTTAAAGATTAATGAATGAATTTATATGATTATGAATTTAATATGAATTCCAGGTTGTTTGGTGTTTGGTTTTTAAAGGCAGATTAACATGTTTTCGGTAGCTCCTTTAACAAAGCTCAATTAATACAAAGTTTATAGATTGTACGGGGAAAAGCCCTTTACTGTTGTCTGACTACTCTGAAGGTCTAATTAAGAGCTAATAGGTGTTGAATTAAAGCTTGAACGCAGCTTTATGTTGCTGGTGCTGCGTTCTAGAGCGCTGTGTGGCAGCTCCCGTGGGTCTGCTCTTGATGGGATAATCATGTTCATCCCGACTAAAATTACAGCTGATTGTTTTACCCATTATTTTGCCCAACTTTTAATTTCTTTCTCCCAAAGGATCATTGCACTCGGTAATTGCAAAGAACTGACCTTGTATGTGTCACCCACTCGACCTAGAAATCCAATTTTGTTCAACTTTGCATTGCATTTTTACCACGTTAGACTGTGCAGTCTTTGTAGATTTGTGACTTGGAAGTTAATAGGAATTTTAACATGAATTTGGAGGTTATTTTTAATCCATGGTGCGTTTAAAGAACTGACCACAAACTGTGTTTAAAAGTGCGACTAATTTGTCTGTTAATTACTTAATGGCTACATAATTGGTTATTGGAATGAATGTGGCTTTAACTTTGGGCTATTAAAAGCACTGAACAAGACAATGTTATGAATTGTGTACTGTATATTCTAGTAGTTTGTATCAAACTATCAGATTTCTTTGACATATGATTATGTTGATTGATTGGCGCAGTTGGTTTGAAGTGGAACCCCGTGTTAACTAGTGGACGAGATTCCTGCTTTTATAAAGGTTCTTCTTTTCTCATCAATTTATCGTGGAACAATCATTATCCAAACCTCAATCGAGAGGCGAGGGAGGGAGGAAAGAAGGGGAAAAATAAGCCTATTTAGTGACTTTCCAGTCCAATGGTCTTAACGTTGAAAGTGAGGTGACAGCTGCGTATATCAACGGCCCACATCATCGCTCACACGCCGCGCGCCTCCGCCGCTTCTCACGGCCGCAGACGGAGATAATAGGCTATTAGAGGCGCGGGATTAATTTGTAGCCAATTACTGCTCACAGTAGAATATGAATACATAAATAAGGCGTAGCGCTTGTGCGTGGGTAAGAGAAGGATGGGGAGGGGTGAGGGAGCAAACGGGCGCGCAGGCGGGACATAAAGGTGGGGGTGGATGGATGGATGGATGGATGGGGGAGAGAGAACTCAGGAAGGGGGTGGTGGTTAAAACCCAAAAAAGAAGAACCGGGACACGAGTAATCAACATCCCGCGGGCATCTGACCACTCCAACGCACAGTGCTGTACAGGATATAGATAGAGTGCAGCATACAGAACTGGCAGTGTGAGGAATCTAGAGCTCCGAGATTTTCCACACACCGGTATGCTTTAAGCCGAATACATTTTTAGTGGGAGAAAATATGAATAGGGATAAAGTGCAGGTGGGCGATATTTCCATCGAACCGCCTGCAACTGGCATCGCTGCACAAACAGCAGTGATCGTGGTCGCGTCTCCGGAAAGCGTGGACATGGAGGCGCATGGAGAAAAGCGCATCGCTTCCGGTGAGCTGGCTGTGTTTTCCTGCCCCGCAGCTAGAGATGTGCTTCAGGCGGAAAGCAGAGAAAACTCCGTGCGTCAAGATGCAGCTGCGCTTCCGCCACCCAGCACTCCGCGGACCACCTCATTCTCGGTGCTGGACATTTTGGACCCAAATAAGTTCACAAGCAAACGGCAGTCAGTCACCCGGACAGGCTGTGATTCCGGCTGTGGCTTCGGTACAGAAAACAGAAGCGAAGATTCAAATCATGCCGCAGATCAGAAATCATATCCAGAAGAGTACGACTGCAAGAAATCGTCTGGACTGCTTAGTAAGTTTTAAATAAATATGCACTCATTTTCTCTTAATTAGTCTGGTAATTATACTGTCACAATTCTCTGTACCATCTAATCAAAGAAGTGAAACAGAGAGCTAAATCTTTGAATTGTGTTTATGTTTTATTGGGCAGCACAGGTTAGGTTAGGATAAAGGTTTTGGGACATGTTCATTCATCTTTTGTCGTATAAATAAATATGTTTTTACTATAACTTTTTTTCTAATTAGAGCGTTTACAAGAAATGTAGTTCTGAACGTCGGATTAAAATCAAATGCATTCTAAAAGTTTGTAGTCACTTTCTGATATTCATCAAAACTTCTCTAATCTTCACTTCAATTTTTGTTTACTGTTTGGAGAAAGGTATAATAGATTCAATATTTAATTTCCAATTCATTATTTCTACTGCCAATATTTTATATGACAATTATTAGAAATGTTGCAGATTTAATGGTACAATATGTTTGGACTGTGTGCAAATAAAATTAGGGCTGTTTCTGGAGGTAAATGGACTTTCTCTAGCAGCTTCTGGAGTTTTAGAGCTTTGTGATCGATATCTCACTTAATAAGTATAACAGGTTTAAATCGTGTAATTATCCGAAATTTGACCCTATAATTTAGATGTTGAGGAGGAGTTTGCAAGCTGCCTGAAAGAGATATTCTCGATTCGATAATAGGATATCGACCTGTCCGTTGCACATGCCACTCCGGGGCGATCTTCCCCATTATCCGGCGTCCTTAACGCGCCAATCAGCACTGAATTAAGTGATCGAAGGAGTTTAATTGTTTTTTTCTTTCGATGTTGCAAGCCTGAATAGTGAAAATGAAGAGAAGGTATCCTTGAGCTAAACTTACAATCAAATCCTGAATGGACATGTGCTGATACTTCAAATAGTCATATGTTTAGGACAGTTTCTGCATCTACTTTAGACGTTTTAACTCCAAACCATAAATGCACACTATAAATGCACACTTAACTCAGTATAAGGTTTGTACTGCATTCCAAAAAATAACACGAAAACAGATTGAAAACTGGTCCAGAAGGCAACATTTAACGCGTCGAGACGTGACATACACATGGATGCTTTAACCTATTTATAAACTATTTTAGTGTAGCTTATCTATATGTAGACTTTTTTTGTTTCAGAATGAAATTGAGATTGAGTTTTAAAAGTTACAAAAAAAATGTGTATAAAAGTTTTAGACCTAAATGAATTTCATTTTATTCATGAAAACAATGGAACAAGGGAAAAGAAACAATGCTTGTGCTCATTTTTTATTAGAATTTTAAATAAAGTTCACAATCATATTTTAGAGTATATTTATTTGAACTGATTACAGTAATTATTGCATTATTCAAACATACATCGATGTAGCTCATTACACGATTTGGTTAATATTAACATAATTAAAACATGATTATTACATAAATTAAAAACACAAATTACTAACAGTTTGTTTACCATACGGTTTTATTTTAGGCTAAATAAATATGAATAATGCATCACTGCAAATTGTTTTCCACCAGAGGATGGCTTCGTGTTCAGATCTTCAGAATGTGAGAGTGATTTTACGCGTGGGAATCACACAGACAGCGAGCTGCAGGATGATCTGTGCAGTGACGAGAGCAGCGGTGCGCTCACTGGAAACGCCGACGGAGAGGACGAGGACCCGGTCATGAAATGTCCAAGTCCTGGCAGCCAGCAGAGCCAGCAGTCTTCATCAAATGGACAGAACCAGCAAGGCAAGTCGAAGAGAAAACGCTCCGGCTCGGACTCGAAGTCCGGAAAGCCGAGAAGAGCTCGGACTGCGTTCACATACGAGCAGCTCGTGGCTCTGGAGAACAAATTCAAGTCGACGCGCTACCTGTCCGTGTGCGAGCGCCTCAATCTGGCGCTGTCACTGAGTTTAACGGAGACTCAGGTAAAAATCTGGTTTCAGAACCGCAGGACAAAGTGGAAGAAGCAGAACCCGGGAGCAGACACTAGCGCTCCGACGGGTGGTGGCGGTGGAGGACCGAACGGACCCAACGGCGGTTTGGGCGGCCTGAGTCCCCTCAGTCCGTCTCCACCCATGGGCGGTCATCTCTCAATGCACGCCAACTATCCGAGTCACACACCTGGAGGACTAGTGTGCACTACTCAGTTACCCTTCCTGCCTAGTCATGCAGTACTGTCTCCGTTCATGCTGAGCTCGCAGACGTACGGAGCGCCTGCTTTTTACACGCCGCACTTGTAAGAACACTATTCTGTAAACACACTAAAATCAAAGCGCAGAACTCACACACACCGAGCAACGCACTTTCCATCCTGAAAACAGGGAGGAATGAGTATAATTTTGAGGCACTTTTTGTTAGCTTAACTTCTTTACAGCATTCGATACGTGAACAAAGACATGCTAAAATGCTGAAATAACTTTTGATGTGCTCGATGGCGTGTCGGACATCATGACGCACAAGAGACAAGTCCAATTATCCTCATGTCCAAGTTGTTCAGTTTTATTCCAGGTGTTATTTCGTTACATTTACTTTGGTTTGGAATCACTAAAATGTGAGCATTTTCGTGGCTCAGACTGTAAATATTATCATGAATATATGTTAGGCAATAATTTTGAATGCAAAATTACGAAAATAGTAAGGAATCAGTGGGAATAAATAAGATATGTATACAAACCATAAACGAACAATTTATGATAATTAAAATAACTGTGAAAATTATTCGTGAAAGGTTTATCTAAAACTTTTTTTTAATGTTTAGGGTTATTTATTTCAAATTTACATGCTATTTCATTGTTTGGTTTGAAAAGAATTTAAATAAAAGTCGATTTTTAAGATACGGCATTGAGCAGCAATTTTTCTAAAAAAAAAAAAAACTTTCTTCAGTGGTAAACCATGTGTCATCAAAAAGATTATCATTTTATAATCATTTTATATATTATAGTCACCCGATATATGTAGAATAAATAATATAAATACCATATATGATACATTATGATAACATAAATTTACACATCTTTTTAACTTTTCATCCAGATCAATTATTATGGAACAACAAAGTTTCATTTTCATTTCAATTCCTCAAGCTTCATTCTGAAATAATTCCCCATGTACAGCAAATTTCTTTTGTTGTGTAATATAGATATATTTTATATTCTGTGCTCTTGGATCACACGATCCTGTCCATCATAAAATAGTCTCTTATCGAAGTTCTTAACCTGTAAGAGACTCATTTAAATATGGGCAAGAAACTAATGTGAAAATAAAACACACAATTGGAATTTCTGTAAAGGAGAATTCATTTTCTGCTAACATTTCAAACGAATATTTGTTTTAGACTCTTGCAGTGTGGAACTGCGGAATCCCGATGTAATGAGATTTATTTCATTACATTTATTTATAATGAATTTATTTTTTTTTATTGTAGACTGTTAGGAATCACTTTTTGATGTCCATACACAACACTGATACATTGGTTCACCTTGGACTAAATACATTATTATTATTATTATTATTATTATTATTATTATTATTATTATTATTTATTTATTTATTTGCTTGTTTATTAATTTATTTATTAATCCAGCCCACTAAATTGTCACAAATGCCAATCAAAGACAAAATTAAAAGCATAAGTTTCATTCTTTGCTTTTTAAATACTGGGATTCGTTTTATTTTTAAGTTTAAAAATATGAAAAATTTTATTGAAATAACAAATCAATTCTATTCGTTTTCTGTGGTTAGACTAGAGATCATCCTTGTATTAACAATATTAGAACTTCCTTTAATCCATCAAAGTCAGCAGACTTACAACTATTAAAACGCTTGGAATTAAAGGTCTTATAATGTTAAAGATAAAACACAAAGTTTGGAAGATTTTCACGAATTTATTTACACTGATACAGCGCTGTAATTGTTACACAGGATTAAATCATGGTGGGAATTCAGTGTTTCATATTAAAAGCATGAACTTTGTCGGAGCAGGTCGACACCTAAGACTTTTTGTTTGATTGCCTTTTTTGAATTCTTTTTTGAAAGAAGCAGATTTACTTTATTACTTAATACAAATCGCGGATGAAGCCCAAGTAGCTTTAATAAGCTACAATGAAACTTGGACTTTTATTATGAATGCAGTTTATATACACAATAAACTGAGTCGAGGTTTCTTATAAAATTGGAATAAAACGTTTGTCTGAAGCCAAAATTGCAGCGACCTCCCGACAATAGAAAAAGAGAAAACTATCCTTAAAACATCCTTAGACATCCTTGCTTCTTTGTTGTCGTTTAAAATTTAATTGTTTAAAATAAACAGACTGACATGAAAAAATATTTATTAAAAAAATGCACAATTCACTGAATAAAAAAGGTACTGCAAAACCTTCCAACTTATTAGACATTTCCATAAAATATCATATCATAGAACCCCAAATTAAATCATGGCCATTTAAAAAAAAAGTAGTTTTAAAGGTTTACCTTCAATAAATTTGTGGATCACATCACCACCAAAATTTTACAGTAAAATATTTAACAGCTCTGCAAAATCATAAATTATTTTATTACAGTACAATACAAAGAAATGTTAAATATTATTTCATTTCACATTTTTAGAAACTAAACCATGGATATTAGCTTATTTTTACACTTCATTCAGAAGAACAGATCTCAGTTTAGAGGACAGGAGAATAACTTATTGAATCTTATTTTAATGCATAGTTAAACTGGTTTGCAAATTTCTCATGCTTCCTTGTGTCCATTTTGTTCATGACCGCTGCTATTCGTCTCATGGAGCTCCTGCAAAAACAGATTTAGCTATTTTAATATGCTTCATATTATTCAGAGCACAATAAATAATACAATATATTCTACTGATTTACATCAGGTGCATAAATTATCTTATACAATATATAATAATTTTACACCAGAGAGGTTGGACAGTTGCTTACTTATTAAAAACCTTCCTTTCTAGCCTTGAGCGAGAAGTATTGGCAGATTGCTTCAGGTCTGTGAGGTTGGGATGTTTCCTTTTCTTTCCCTTTCCTTTCCCAGCCTTTTTACCCTTTCCGTATGTTTTAGAAGAGCCCAGGTCCTCGCCTGTAGCTGCTTCAATCTCCCTCATGAGCTCTGGATCTCGCCAGTCTGATCAGAAAAGAGAGTACATTACTGGTGCTAATAGTATTCTCTAAAATAAACCAAACCATTAGAATTATCCAAATAAAAGCAATTCTATTAGAAATAAATAACTTCAGATTGCAGTGGTACCCAAAATATAATTTTGTTTGCTTACTTCATTTTAGGGAGCAAATCCTAACGTCATAAACTTACGTAGTCAAATAATGTAGACAAGACAACTCAGGAGCGACAAAACTCAAATCAACAAAGCTCTAAAGCTATACTCCAGAAAATATTAACTAATGACTGCGCTTAGATTTATAAATATTAAAGTGGTATAAACTCTAAGACTCAAATGTTCTTGTGAAGATGAGAGAAGACGCCTCATATTAACTTAAGCTGGTGAGTGAAGTGCAGCAGGGCCAAGTGCTCTGTCAACAGTTCATATCTGCTCCAGCTGTGTTAAGAAGCCTAGGGCCCCGCACACACACACACACACACACACACACACACACACACACACACACACACACACACACACACACACACACGAGCATTAGGCAGGTAACAGCTGCAGTCATTTCATCCCAAGTGCTGATTCAACCACACACTAAAATATATCTGTATGAGATTGCATATTGTAATTTAATTTTCTTTAGAAAGTTCATAATATTACAACACGTATTTGGCATTTTATTATTATGCATGTCCGCATTTATAGCAGTTCAATAAGCAAATCTCCTCTTCAGTTTGACCAGTATCCTGGAAAAGTCAGAAAAATATTTTAACTAGAATATTTTCATTTATTCACAAACTCCAATACGATTTTTAGTGCAAGTCATTTCTTCTGCTGATCTGCACCAGATAAACCAGACAAGGAGAAACAAGGAGTCAAACAAATGCTCAGTCATCACATAATCCACATTCTCTGGTCTTCTTCAGAATAAATTGATCCATTACATCTTCTTAAAATGTCTATTACCACTTGCTCTACAGAAAGTGCTCAGAAAGTACAACCAAAAAAGCAAGATTTCTACATTTTCAGTCTTGTACAAGTTTTTGTTGAAAGTGCTCAGTGACCAAATTGAATTGTTTCAGATGTTTGTCATAAACATTTTAAAACCCCATTTCATTGTGAATAAAAACACAGTGTACAGGGATCTGAAGGTGCCCATTTCAAGGTGATAAAGCAGAAATCAATGGCCCAGCAGGGAAGCAGTTGGTCAGTAAGAGAACTGATGGACCTCCGTTGGCGCCACAAGCTCATTGGCACCATACGAGAAAGGGTGGTGGTGGGGGCGGATTCTCTGTGGTTACCGTAACGACTGGTGAGTAGATGGGCAGTGGGCATGATGGAGTTTGGGTGGGGGATCGATAATGTACTTAGTTACAAAAGATGCTATTTCACAAGCCAGTGGTCAGCGGGCATCAGAAGTCAGCTGTCTCAGATACCTGTTTGTTAACAAGTCAGTGCGGTCAGAGAAAAGCACATCCGACGCTCCACTGACAGCACAGAGCCGCCGCTTAATTGGCTTTTAGCGCCCAACTCAGCCGAAGAGAAATAGAGAAAGTGTCTGCCTGGGAGAAAGAGGGGCAGAGCAAGATGCGGCCTATCCTATTATCAGGGTATTGATGATTACTGGGATTTCATCAGTTCATCTTTTCCAGGAGTGGCCCTCCCCTTCAATGCCCTGTGATTTGTCTTTTATCTACTGAATGTGTGCCATGAGGAAGGAGTGGAGTTAATAGGTGTTTAGGATTTGGCCTGGTTACAGAAGGATTTGAAGACACGGGAACAGTGGCCTACTCCAAACTGAATTGCTTTTATCAAGTTAAAAATGTCATCAGTTCTCTCAGAGTCAATAAAGCATTCTTTGCACTAAAGTAATCATTTTCAATCACCATTTTCAAAAATAACGCTTATGTTTACATGCCTATTTGCATACAATGCTATATTGCCCAGGGCAAGAACAATTACAGCCAGCTGTCATCTCCAAGCTGACAGAAAAATCACGTTTTAAATAAGCCTAAAGCATTAGAAGAATACGTCCCACCTGGCTGCTCCTCTCTGCGTTTAAATTCTTCCTTTTCCAGACGAGCTGCATCTTCTGGATTAACTGGCCTCCCAATCTCATCCCGAGGAATTATTAACCCATGGAATGGACACTTGAAAACAATTCATCACATCCTGCTTTAATTACTGCAAAATACCATTCACATTATGACAGTATGTGAGTGCCATGGCTCATACCTACCTTGACTCTGTCCTGCCGCTCACACAGTGAGCCATTGGGCATCGGGGCTTTGCACTTGTGCTCCACAGCTTGGAAACTTCCAGCAAAGGTAATGCATCTGGACTTCATCTGTGCAGACAGCTCTTTGTTCACAACCTCCTCCTCCACTTCGTGGGGCACCCAGAATTGGTGCTGAGAGGTGTTCCTGAGAACCAGGCATGACACAAGGATTTAATTCTCACACAGTACACAGTGTCCATTGTCTCATTTTTTCAAAATACTCTGCTGGCAAAATTTTACATAAAGTGCTCCTGTGCTGAGGTTATACTATTAAACTAAAAAATGCCCAGGGTTTTGAATGAGCTTGAACAGACAACACTGCTCTCTAGTGGCCAATAGGCATGACAGAAACCTAAAATTCACTTTGACAATTTTTGTCATTTCCTTAAGAATTAAACATAATTAACAGAAAATGTAGGAATAAACAAGAAAAACATTCTCCAAGTTCTGTTATAGGTGTGCATGAGTTGTCGCTGTACTTGATGATCTTGCCAGCTGTAGATTGCTCCTCTCCCCAGTAGTAGAGATCCATACCAAATGAAACGACAGGAGCTTTCTCCTTCTCCTCCCCCTGTTTACTGCTGCTTGTGGTAGGTTTGGCAGAGGCCCCAGACACACTTAAAAACCAAAAGATATGCGTTTATGTGTGTATATATAAACACACATTTACTCTCACACAGACAAACACATTAATGAATGAATAAATTGTATTTCATATTTTAAAAATGTGTAATTGATGTGTGTAAAACTCGTATTTATATTCTTAGTAGTACAAACAAATTACACAGGGCACTTCTAGGAATATTTCTGGTATTGATATAACATAATATAGATTATGCCTCAATTACCTTGAAGATACTGCCGCGGTCACTTTCTCTTTTAGGACACGCAGTGTGGCAGCTGCACATGTAGGATCCTGCTCTTCTTCATATTGCCTGCTCTTAAGCCGGCTGACAGTTGAGGGCAGGTGTGGAGTTGCAGGTCTCTCCACTGGCTTTGTCGGCTTTAGTTCAGGCACAGAGGTGGATGCAGAAGATATTGAATCAAGACCTGTGATGAGAAAACCTCCAGTGAGCTGTTGATATGTGCATCAAATATTACTCACATGCTTCTGCGATTTCCAACTAAATGTTATTGTGTAAAACATCATAAAGACCTGCCACTAAACCAGATTAAAACACACTTAAGCAGATACTGAACTGTTAGTTGTACTGAACGCTGCTGAACTGTCTCTCCTGGGTGGGCAGGGGGTCTACTAGGGCATGCAGGTGCTTAAGCTGAGCTTAAAAGTGACACAGAGATCCAAGAATGACTCCAAACCTGCACACTTCCACAAATCTTCAAAGTGATGAAATTAGAACTTTAAAGGGTGGAGGAAATCCCTTAAGAGTGTGATTAAGGAACACCTGACCACTCTGTCTGTGGGTCATTAACCATGCAAAGGTGACGATGAAGCCGGCACTTCAAACGTCATCGGAGGCACTAGACTGTATCTTGACCCGTCGGACTATTACACATTTATAAACAAGACTTCTAAAAATGTTCAAGAACACGCTTACTAAAATGATGAGTGTAGGCTAAGGAGCAGAATGTACGTATGATGCACAAATCAAAACTGCCCAGAAGTATTCTAACACGTACAACACACACTGTGGACGCGGGTCAAAACAAAACGTTTAGCAAAGGTTTTCACTTTTCCGAGCTTGATCTCTGGGGCATACAGTTAATCCTGGTTTATTGACTCTCTACGACTTATGGCATCATAGCCAGCCTCTGGCCCACGCAATTCATGAAATACAACTAAATCCGTTCTTTTTCTGTTTAAATTGACCAAAATGGTTGCTATTTGTCTGAAGCAATAAAGTTGCAGGTGTTAAAGAGATAAATCAATAAGAGGAAATAGAGAGGCCCAGCAGTAGACACAGAGTGGTGCTGCCAATGGTGGCATTATTGATTTTCCTGAGTTCAGCAGGCCTTGTAATTAAAATGTAAATTTGAGAAAGAGATAACGTCCTGACAGGAAAGCTGGGATAAAGGGATAGATAAAAGATCAGCAGTGAAAGGAGCAGAGAGAGAATGGAGGAGAGGAAGGATAGAAATGTTTTCCAAATAAAAAAAAATTTTCTTGGTCGTGCTTTTTTTTGTTTGTTTTTAAATTACCGGAAAACAACCTAATTTTATTTCTTAAAAGCTCTAAAATATCCCTTTATTCCCACACAAAATCTGATCATTAATACACTGTGTTAACGTATTCCTGCAAGCTGGTTTAGAGAAAACAGAGAGATTCATTCATGTGTTCAGAGCAGAATAAACCTGCATTGGCTATATGCGCAGGAACAGATGCTCCCAGAGGTTTAGCCCCCCCTGTGTGGTAAAGGCAGGTGGACATTGTAAATTACAACACTGAGCTAATGGGAGCTCATTAACATCACTGCATTGTTAATTTGGCATGGCCGACACACTGATCATTACATACTTTACTAATCAAAGCAGCTTGGCTCCATGGAAATTACAGCCTAATGAGTCTTTAGTTAATACTGCTGGAGAGACAGTGGCCATGTTATGTAACAAATAATAGAATTATATCTCGCTACGCACGATTGCTGCAGGGCTCATCATATTTAATCACCATGAAGGCTTCTGAACAAATATTGACAACAATCAGATCTACATTAAATATACTGCTTTTAAAAGCTCTTTATTTCTTTATGCAGTGTGTTATTTAACGTAGCTTCATAGCACACGGCGTTTTCTATTAGCCGAAGTCGCCATAAATTTCATGTCATACAAGACTTTATGTCAAATATCGTCTTCAGCGTTTAGGTTATGTGCTTGACCCCTGGCTTTCTGTGTGCAGCTTCTTGTCAATACGGTTGTCCTTGCACAGATGGAGTCGTTTGCTTGTACAAATTGTCAGCTGTCAAAACAGATTTATACTGGAAGCCTGGTGTGATTTTCGCATTTAATTGATTTAAACCAGATGAAAATAAATTAATTTCTTTATTTTTGTTTGTTTGTTTTTTTTTGTTTTTTTTTTAGAGTTTATTATAGGTGCTGCGACTTGCAGTAAATGTGCCACTTAATGTCTGAGTTCACAGTTATTTAGAAAACCTGAAAAGAAATCATTAATTCTTTTTTTTTATTGCTTTAATTTCCAAAAATAACTAAACTTGACCTTTAACAGCAACTTAGATTTGACCAAATATAAAAAAAAAAAATGACAAGTTTGTTCAAAAGCAAACCTGCTAAACATTTTTATCAGGGTCATCTGGGTGATCAGGGTGTCTGCTAAATGCTGTAATTTTAAATCTACAAATAAATAAAGTTTTTCAGAATATTATTTTCTAAAATGGTGTTTTCATATCTGACCCTTCACCCACACCCTAATTGGTCTGAAGGCTGCTGTGAAATCCTATTAGAAATTACTGGGCTTTTGGGGGCAGCGTGATGTCTTATTGATGTCTAATGAGTATGTGTGTGCCCACCTGTGCATGCTTGTGTGTGTTGCTCGAAGCAGAAGCTCTGGCACCTGAATAAACTCACCATACTCGGCCCGCAGATGTTCAGGGATATGTGGCTCATAACCCTCCTTCTCTGGCACTTCTTCAAAATCATCATCATCATCATCATCATCATCCTCCTCCTCTCCAGCCTTTAACTGGTGTGGAGAATGAGACGCAGATTACAATAGGTGAAATAAAAAATTAAAATATTTTGTGTTATGCAAATAAAGAAATTTCCTTCAGTGCAACATTTTGTACTTGAAGTTGTTTGTACTCACTCAACTCACACTAAATACATGGCTTAGAACCTTAACACTCCTATCTATTGTTAACACTCAAACTGGATTGACTGTAGGCTTCAGGGGATTCCAGAGATTTATTGCACCTTGAACAGCAAACTATGCAGTAACATCAGACCTCTTTACAATTTAATTCCAGCACATAATAGAATTTCCAGTTGACCACATCCAATTTTTTTCCCTAGTGGTAGCCTATCTGATGCTGTTCAGTCTAATTGTGGTTACATAATACAGTGCTCATGTTGAGCAAATTTTATCCCATCTCTCAAATAGAGGGAATAAACAGCTCAGATGTCATTTATACCTGATTAGCAAATTGTAAAATTTGCATCACGAGAAAGCACGAGTCAGAAAATACCACCCTGGAACAGGCTGCTGAAGACAATAGCTACACAAATCTGTGCTCAAAATCCAAACTGTGTGTTAAGACAGCAAGAGTAGGAAGGTGAAAAAAAAAAGAAATTGAACAAAGAGATTGACAGATATGTAGGTAATATTGGGTTATCTTAGCTAGCACAGGTGGAGGTGTACCTGATAACAGCTCTGTGTAGGCTGCTGAGAAAGAAAAGGGCTCACTGGGTGATATGAGAGTTCTCACCTCTCAGTCTGAGCTCTGTGTTAGAATCATGCAATCACTTTAAGGAGCTCAACCCCAACACTAGACACCCGATAAGGCCATCTAAGAGCTGCTCTGAAGCAGATCCGGGTTGTAAGGCTCTGACTGCTGTAAAGCCTTTGTTAGAAAGGGGTTAAAGCTTCTAGGAAGTTGACATCTCCTCAATTGTCACAGTTCTCCATGCCATCAGTTTATATCTGATATTTAAGCAGATTAAATACCGCACAAACTTAAACTTATCTGAACATGAAGCATATTGTGAAGGATGCTTTATTCCTGGGCAGCTTGCATGAGATGAAAGCCATTTATGTTAATTTGTCACATATACTCAAAAAAGCAAATAATGTGTTGTATATTGCAAATAAAAAGTAATGTATTCTGCAGAACATTTGACATTTTGGAAACTGCTTGTATTGGTGTGAAATTTAAGCCTATTTATCGATATCCTCTGTGATTCATGACCAAAGAGAAAAGGAGCAAAAACACGCAGCAATATTGTGTCCAGTATTCACAAAAACAATACAAAAACATTTGAACAACATATGGAAGTCAATTTTGAAATAAATATCTTAAAAATTAATGTCTGTCCCATTTAAATGTTTAACTGTCCTCAGTAACCAGAAGCTCAATTTATTGTCCATTATCAATTCTTTCAAAGGTCATACACAAATTCAATCTTTTTATATTTCATCACCACATGGGGAAAAAAGGTAACGTATAAGACTTAACCTGGTTGCGAGGTTAAGAGCCAACTGTGGATAGAGCTCTGAACAACATAATCATACATCTATATCAACAATCTAGATATTGCAATCCAGAAAAAAAAATATATTTAATAAAATGGAATGACAGAAAACAGCACCTCACACCAGAAGGCTTCATTACTGCAGAAAAGGCATGCTGAAGCTCATTTGAGATTTGGAAATGTTGAATTACTGGGAGAATGAAGCTTTCCGAGGTGAGCCTGCATGGAGGCCAACAGTTGTCACTGTTTTCCGTGACAACTTTACCCGCTGCCTCAAAGTCTTTCTTGAACTCTTTGAATGGTGCTTGGTGCTTCTTGGGCTACTGTTCTGACTAATCTTCTGACTTCCTGATCAGAAATCTTGTGAGAAACTGCTGTGTGGTTGATAGTGGACTGATGGAGCAGTGATGTTCCTTCCATTTGCAGATAATGGCTGCAATGGTGCTTACAGGAACATTTAGAATTTGATAAATTTGTCTGTAACCAGTGACGTTGTTATGTAGCACAACAAAACAGAGGTCTTGGGAGAGCTTTTTGAACTCACCCATCATGAGTTCCTTGTATTCAGAGGTGGGTAAGCCTTTTTCTAAATGATCAACATGCACTAACCAACTGATTCAAATTTACACAAGTAGGAGGTTGAACTACAGTATTAGTGCAGGCAGCTGCTGCTTTGCCTTGGCGTACTGCTTTCTATAGCGCCTCCAATTCGATTTTCTGTCATTCCACTTTATTAAATGTAATGTTTTCTGGATTTTAATATTATGATTTCTTTATCTGTGTAGATTTCTTGAGTTAATGCAAATGTCTAGTTAAAATGTTATGTGAACTGCTGCCTTGGAGCTGTATTTAATTAAAAAAGAAACTGTCTTACTCCTTTCCCCCTCTGCAAGTAAACTTTATGTGTAGTTTACTGGCTTATAGTAAAAATATTACTGATTGCATGCTTTAGTCATTTTTGCTCATTTTCATAAAGGGTGCCAGTAATTGTGGAACTAACTGTATCCAGTGACTGTAATTCATTTGACTAGCTGAGACAAATGTTGGATTCCTGTTGCTTTTAAGTATCAGCTGAGCTTCTGTGTCTTTACCTCTTCTGCCTGGAGCCTGTACGTGCTCATCCATCACAAAGCCTGCAAGTTTTATCACTCAAACACTAATCAAAAGAGAAAACTGTCACCACAGCTGACCTGTGGAACCTCCCAATTATGCTCTTCAGGAATGACAGGAGCGCTTAACTTCCCAAGCTGGATAAATGACTGCCATCAATCTATGCAGAATAACAATGAGCTGCCAACCTGCAAATTATTATTTTTTTAGCTATAGAAAATCCCTGGGTTGGAATTTATGAAAGGTGAAAAGCAACCCAAGGCTCTCTTATCCCCCTTCCTTTCCCGTGAGCTCGGGGAGGCACTGCGTCGGCGCTAAACAGAATTTATGCCTTTTAATTTACTCAAAAGGTGCTTAACCGTTCCCTGTGCTACAATGCATAACAGAATGCCAGTTTTTAAATATGGGGGTCGTTTTCATAAAACAGTATACATAATGTGCGTGCCCTTCCCTTTTGAGGGCATTGAATGAGATGCGCTTCCCAAGCACGTTTTTCCCCATTTATTCTGCTTAATTGCCTCCATGATTACCTCCATATCAGGCACTAAAGGGTGATCAAAGTGCGCTTTGCCTATTCCTTTTTATTTCTCTACTTTCTTTTTTTATTTTGTTTTTCATTACTGCAGGCAGCCGGTGTTGACAATTGCAGATTAAGGTATAAACTGTCTTTGAATGAGGTCTCAGTTACTTGTGGTGGTGGCACTGGGTGAGTGAGAAAGCACAGAAAGCTGAGCTTTTACTGGAGCTGTGCAAGAAAACACATCTTTACCTGAACACCCAGCTATACTTAGTCAGTACTTCTGTTTAATGTTATGCACAGTAATGAAACGGTAAATAATGTGAACTAAAAAGCAAGTCATAAACTGAAGAATATCTGTGTGCCGGAGGGCCAGAGAACAGCAGAGCTTGCTGATTCCTGACTTTGTCATAAAACTTGAAAAGTTTAATTAGTCTAATGGGGCTAAGTATGTGAAAAATGGACCCTAAAAAGGACATTATAGAGTAAGTAAAGTAAGTTTAAAAATAATTTAAATACATATTTATTAGAATTGATTTGAACAAAATGTTTTTTTAAATCATTTTTTTAATTAATTACTTCATTGGGTAAATAAAAAAAAATAAAGTGTGGAAAAATGTCGGACTGCACTTTTTATTACACTACACACACACACGTTACTTTTAATTTTGTTTCCAATTTTGTGAAATGGAAAAAAAAACCCATAAATAACCATTACACTGTATTGAACACAAATGTTAGTGGCTCTGCAGAAATCAGGAACATTCTCTGTTCATCCACCAACACTACAATTCTAATCTTGCATAACAAAACTACTACTAAAAGTAAAGATCCATCCTAAATTGGAACTAAAAGAAAAAAAGCCTAAAAGTCTTAAAGCATTATTTCAACCTGTAGTAGTGTTTTTGATTTCCTTCCAGCCAGCCATCGCAGAGAAGGAGATTACAGTTTTGTTTATAAGTGTGTGCTTCTTTAATCCAAAGCGCCTTTTTTTTTTTTAAGTCTTGATGGATTAAAAAGTTGTGGAACAAGATTACCAGCACAGTTGAAATTCTTAGCCAGCTAACATTATTTTATTTTTAATTCACTTTAATTTTGCCATGATAACATCTACACTGCCAGCTCATGATGGCAGCACTGTAAGTCTTCCACAGCGGACCGAGTGCTGCAGAGAATCGCTCTCTATATGGTGGCTTTTTGCTGACAAAGACCTGGCTAACATATGGAGTCCACCTTTTAGTGTCCCTTTTGCATTTAAAACAGGCGATTCGTTTGGCTGCCTCTATAACTTTTATAGAATAAACACTTCTTTCCCTTTCTCTTCCCTTTTTTTTCACCGTCAGGTTCCTGGATAAAAAATGTCTCAGTGCTAAAAAGTGTGCTCACACTTACAAAACCTTTTCTTATAATGTAACTCTGTTTTAAAGATTGTAAACTATAAAACTATATTGATGTGCAATTTAATGTAAGACAAAACAAAAAAAACATAGCAAACAAAAACCCAATATAAAACTGCATATAATACTGTATGCAGAGACATACAGATTTTGTTGCTTCATTTTCACCGTATTTCACCAATTTTATTAAATGTTACGGTTTAAAAAACATTATAAAACGTTTTCTCTCATTTAAAAAAACAAAACAAAAAAAAAACAGCATTTCATAGGTTAAGAGTACAACAATTTCATATTTCCTTATCACTCATCACAGACTAATCGTACCGACTTCTCGTTATAGTGCTATACTTTAAGAACTTAAGTAATAGGCTGCAGTTCAGCTTCACATAAAAAGATGACTTATAAAAAGTTTACGAAATGTCCTTGAAAGCTTTTTTTTAAGCGTTTTAAGAAATCAATTAAATAAATGTTTAATGGAAAAGTGAGATGTTATCTCAAAGCAATTCAGAGCCTCCCAGGCGTTAACTGAATGACCACATTAGAATAAAAGTGAATATTAAACAGTACAGGTGCTGTAAATAGACCGTTTAAAGGCATTTGCACTGAACTCTATTGATTGTGCGGTGGATGTGTCAACCTCCATCTCCTTGGCAGGAAGAAGAGCAGATAATGAGGTTCCGGTTAAATATCCACCACTTATGAGGAAAAGCACATTCCAACAGGGCCAAAGCACTATCTGTGCTCTCCAATATATTTTGTATGGTCTAATTAACCCTGTAAGCAATCTCAATTACTATGGGTCCAGGGAAGTGGCAGCTATGCGCACTCCTTTAAGCAAGTCTGTTATCCTTTTAGAAAAAGATCCAAGGAGGCAGCCTCGGACAACTGAACTCTCGACTTCATTTGTCTTTGGCCAAGTTTGATAGCTCTGCATTTAAAAACCCATTCAATCTTATAAACCAAAAATTAAATGTACTCAGCTGTGATGGTCCTCTGTGCATCTGCTATTTATATGCTAATTTCCTCTCTTACCGGGAAGGTCTTGCAAATTATTACAGCAAACCAATAACTCAGGTGTATGGACGGGCAGACTCGCCGGCTATTGAATGGAATGAAATGCTCAGGGACTCACAAAAGCGCACCGGGCCAGCCCAAAACAGAGAACCTTGTGAAGTCGCCCACCATTGTCTCGAAATAACTTAACGTTCCTTTTCCACAAAGCGGCTCTTTGAGACAGCACTCACTTTAAGAGCACACAACTTTGCATACATTATACTAGCAAAGTGCAGAAGCCCATTTTGAGATACATGTACTTGCAGTTGGGGATTGTCTGCCTTTAATCGAAATAAGGTTGGTGCAAAACCTCAGGAATACAAAGAGAGAAGAAAAATGATACACAATTGTATGAAAATGTATGGTTCCTTATATTAAATTACATTAATGTTTTCAAATGCACATGCTTTTGAAATGAAAATTCTTGGATTATGGTTATAAAAGGACAATCTGCTGCTTTTAACTGTCAAGTGAAGGTTAAACAGTGATTAAAGGTAAGCAAAAGTGACGCTGTTGTGATTGCTGCTGAAAATGTGTGTGATGTAGATAAACAGTAGTTGATGGATGAAGGTCTCTTAATTTACTACAATTTAATGGGCCCTCTCAGAGCCTCCTGCCACATGGGGATTGCAGTAAATGAGACCTCAAAGCCCCGAAAACCCTAACAGTTTTCCCCGGGGTTAAATTCAGGCAGGCTATGCATTTGACAAGGAAATGAACTACAACAAGGGTATTTACTGTCATCAAATTATTAAAGGCCCTTTAGACAGTACACTAAGAAATGAAATACAAATGTAAAGAAATGTTTGCTGTTTGCTTATTTTTTTTATTCTCAAGCAGAGTTTTGTAGTATAAACCAGCCTGGATCCAAAATGTAATCATGTGTACTTTATAGCCAAGCCCTTTGCTTACATCCAATTTAATAAGCTATTACCCTTGTTCCAGTACTGCAAAACACATTGTAAAGAATCCCTGATAGGTTTGGAATGAAGAAAGAAACCTAGATACACAATGTTTATTGTACGTTTGCCAATGGGGAAAAAAACGCACTGAGACCCATCAATTATTGCTCTTCCACACCATCCTGATAAGATGCCTTATCGGTGTAAACAATGCAGTATTCCCCCTGGCCGGATGGTAAATGTGCACCTCTTTTTGGAAGTTGAAAGGGTGGCTGCTCTACAAATTCAGGGTGCTTAACACAAAACCCCTGTGACTAATAATTAAATGGAGGGTGTGCGATCACAGCACAGCAGTGCAGAACATCCCTGCCTGAAATGTCAATCGCCACATTTATCTGATGCACAATGTAAGACTGACAATTCAATGACAAATGAATGCTACATAATCTATGAAATAATTACATTTATTTACATTTTTGTTACCGTCTACAGAATACCTATTTCAAATCCTCAGCATAAAGCCCTGATTACTGTAAATTGAAATAATCACTGACATTTGCTATGTTACTAATCACACAAATCAGCATTAAAAAAACAACAACAAAGGACTCATTTAGTTTAATTTTTATTGATTTCAGCAGTTTACCAAGGTCGAAAAAAAATTTCTGTCCCATGTCGGCCACAATGAAGGGATTATAGTAATGGAATGCTTTTAAGGATAAAAAGAAAAACTAATTATGATAAAGGACTTTAAGTTGTTGCTTTATCACAAAGCTTTGGCTTCTTGCATTGGAAATGTCTGCTGACAGTGATAAACCGTTACAGGGTGCAGTAAGGCCCTTTGTCACTGTCACTTGCCTGCGTTCACTCTCGCTAGCTTGCTCCTTTTTGCTCACTTAAAGGCAGATATCATGTGTCATAATGATGTGTCTCCTAGCTTCTAGGTGTGTCCCATATGGCCCTGGAGCGCGTCGCTCTCCGTTAACAGCCGCTGAGCTAATCTCAGGTCTTATGCATGGTGCTTCAGCAATATACTCAGCACACTTGCAAATGTTCAATTTGTTCATTGCTGTGTCATTTTAGTGGATCTGGAGTTTTGCCATTATTTTCAAGATATAACTGTGTTCTCAGAATTGTATTTTAAATGTCCTTGAATGCGACTACTGAAATGTGATACATTCAGCATATACATTTCCCAAAACTTCATTATCAGAAAAGACCTAAAATGTTATGTGATCTGAGGAATAGTAAAATTCACATTCCTTTTCTGTGTGAATGTCTTTACACTAGAATTACTGTAGAATTCTATTCCTGCATAAATCCTCTGCATAGTTCATGTGTAGTTAAATGGCGCCCTCCCCTGGCAAAGTCATTGAAAGCAAAGAATCAAAAATTTCTATTGAACAGATTTAGGTTGCTTGTCTTTTCTTCGTGCAAGAGTGTACTATCAGTTTGCATACTGAAAGAAAAAACTGTAACATGACTCACCACTCTTCTGTGCCTTGCTTTGTAGTCTATATGAAGCTCATCATGTTTCCTCAAAACCTTCTCAAGAGACTTTTTGAGGTCAGTGGCGCGTCTCATCAGCTGCTCATCCACACCAACTTTTGTAAAAACCTGGAGATCAACCCCAATTCAAATTATATAAAGATTTAGTGTGTGTACTCTTTCAAAGAGGAAAACAATGAAATACAATTTGCAACGTTTTGTGCACCCTCCCAAGTCTGCAGCAAGCTTTTATTTTATAAAAAAATGCATATGATTATGCAGAGTTCATTTATATTCAAACTTTAGAAATTAAAAATAACCGAATTAATTAATTAGTTGATTACTTAATTGGCAATTATCGCATTGCAGATAATTCATAGGCAGCTAGGAGTTATTTCTATTCTTGGTAGATCTTTAGATTCTAAATTCTATTGATACATTCCCTTTCCTTTGTTTGAACATCTTTTGCATAGCACTTGTTCCTGCCTCTTGGTATCTAGATATTATCTGTGTTTTGCCTTGACTTCGAGGTCCGTCTTAACTGCCACTTCTAAATGACACTTCTGAGAGTGGAAATTGTAAACTGCTTATCAAAAATTCATTAGATTCATTTTCCAATCCTCAATCAGCTGATGTTCATCATTAGCACAAGAGTTGAAGTGTCTGAGACGTTATAATGTTCTGTAATTGTTATTTCAAATGATTCTACCTGATTAACAGTCCCAAAGTCCCACAGGTTCAGTTAAGGCCTTGCATATTAATTATGTTTAGAGACTTTACAACTTTAAGCATTTGCACAGGCCATAAAAACTATTTGTCTATTTCTTTTCTTTTTTCAAATGTAACTTCAAATACAATGCTTACTGTGTAACTTAAACGAAGGAGGGGTGATGTACTGAGGCCATATGTTTTGTGATAGCTACCTAACAGTGCAACTGGACCACTCAAACTCAGGGCATTTCCAGAGGTCAAGTGTGTCTCAAGGACATATAATAACAAGGATATATATATAGTACAGTATCCTTTAGACACTACATAAATGACTGCCTCGCCACTGGCTCTTAATTTACAGTTGAAAATACTTTACCGTCAAAAAATCAACAAAATATGTGAACTAGTCTATAGTTGAATACACATAGTTGCCCTTTTATCCTGTAAACCTACCATATACATGTATTTTGCAGCCCATTTCTTTCTATTAAAGTGTTTTGTTTGCCAAACTCTCTCTAAATTGCCAGTGGAAAAGCAGGATTAAAGGGTTAATTCAGACTCAGTATAATTTGAGCAGTGGACTGTTCTCTCAACAGGTGTACAGTAGGAAACTACACATTATATTTACATGCATCTGTTTAGTCATACTCTATCTATTCCTCAGCATCCGTTTCTGACCACCGCACCATCTGTGGACTGTTCCCGACTTCACAGCAGCTCAACCCACACGTCATGCTTCTACCGTTTTAATGTCACTGCTGCACTGTGAATACTCCATCATTCAATTAATACCTGCTCTGCAGTGCTCCTATTGTGCTTCATTGAAGGATGACATAAAGGGATGCTGAATAAACTGTGCAGAACCACAGAAATTGTTTCCACGCAAATTTATCATAAAAAATGAGATGTATGCCTGTTATTCTGGCTATTCTGTTTTTATTTGATTCTAGGTTATAGAATATGAATAGAACTGCAGACTGTGGAGACTCACCTGAATCCAGGACTGTGTGGCAGGGAGATATTTACTACTGATGAGTCTGTGCAGATCTCTCATAGTGTTCACTACTGCCTCGTTCTCCTCGGTCTCTTTCACACTCAGATCTGTGAAGAAGGATTTGTTCTTAACAAGACCATTTCTTATACATGACAACAGGGTCCAAGTGTCAGAGGAAAGCAGATGATGGTACACGAGGGACTACATGGCACACTTGCAGCTGGTCACTTAGTGTTGGATTTGATAAAGTGTTGAGCAGCATTAAAAAAAGATGTCATGTAAAACAGATCTGATTTCCCTTTCTCCCTTTACACAGCACCATTCCAAACGGAATTACTTTTTTCCAAATTTATTTTTTCTTATGCCTTTAATTTGAATCGACTGGGTTTCAGAAACTACCTGTTATATTTCTGTGCATAATTAAAACACATAGGCTATTTAGACTTGACAGCATCTGTGAAATAACTGATTTATTTGATTTAAATAGTTTGATTTACCTGAGGACAGATTCAGATCAAGACGATAGGTGTGGGACATCAGTCCAGAGCTGCGGATAAACATGTCTTTATCCACACCCTCCTCTATGTCGCCCTCTCCACTAGAGTCTTCTATTTCATCTTCAGCATTAGTTGCCCCTGCTATCCTTCCACCCCCTTTGTTAAGGTCTTTGCTGCAGCATGGCTTTTCATCACAGACTTCTGTGTCCTGATGACGCTCACTGCTATCTTCAGTGGTCTTCTCTCTGACTGCTGTCAGCTCTGAGCTAAAAAAATTGAGACTGTCTGGCAAGATCAAGGTCATGCAGTTGTTCATCTCAGTCAAAGATTCCTCAATCTCATTAGCCATTTCTAAGGAGAAAAATAATTTACAAAAAAGTGTTAAAAATGTTAAAACAGCCACAAAAATACAAACAGCATGAATAGACTGAAGTTTATCTCATTTCAGCTTGAAGAACAGCTAGAACGAGAAAACAGTAAAAACTGGTTCGACCTTCCATCTCCTGCTTGGCCTTTTCAAGCTTTCCTTTATAAATCCTCTCCAGTCGCTGCTGTTTCTCCTCCTGTCTCCTTCGTTCAGCCAGTGTTCTTGCTTCAACATCCTGAAAGTCTACCTACAGAAAATGAGGGGGTAATAAAAAGTGGTAATAGCACTTCATACGGTATTATAGATAAGTCATTTATATTTAAGTATCGGGAATAATTTACTTTTTTAACTTGCTTCAGAAAGTGATAACCCAAAGCCAGCTTCTTGTAGGCTTCCCCATATGTGGCCTGCCAGACCTGTACAGTCTGTATGGCTTGGGTCTTCAGCTTTCTGGCCACTTCTTTAGGGGGAGGCAACGGCTGCTCAACATCTGTCTCTACCGTTAGCTCTAGAAATTCCTGTAGGTTTGTTACCAAGAGAGTTCTGAAGTGATGAGAACGATCGAAAAGCTCTGTAGCCAATTGGAAGGCAGAAAAGCGAACTTCAGCATGGTCCTGATTTAGCTGGGTCATGACGAGGTGATACAAGTGATCAACGTAGTCATTAGAAAGCCTGTATAGAGGAAGGATAATTAAGGTCAGCATTTATTAAATGGCGTCACATATACAGAAGACATCAGATAAATTTTAGATGAAAAATTGATGTGTTCAATAAAATGTACAGTATTGGACTACATACAGGTCAGTTAGTAAAAACCTTCATACTTGCAAATCTTCTTCACTTCCTTCATTTTTGCTTGATTCAGCTGAGGTTCTCCAGAGGTAGTCAACTCCTCCACAAGCTTGGACAACGTATCCCGCTTTTCTTGATCCATCATGTGAAGGCTGTAAACTCTTTCACACAGGAACCTGGAAGGATATTATTTAAATAATGGCAGGGACAGTGAAACATAACCTGCAATAACTTTCAGACTAGTGGAATACAAGTTTGAGCAGGCAATCTTTTGTATTAACCAAGCTCAAGTCAAAGTTTAACTAACCATGCCAATCAAATCACAAATGCAGAGAGTCGCAGAAGCAGCTTATTCTGCAGAGCCCTCAGCAAGTGCCCAAAACC
This sequence comes from Tachysurus vachellii, assembly GCF_030014155.1. Classification (NCBI taxonomy): domain Eukaryota; kingdom Metazoa; phylum Chordata; class Actinopteri; order Siluriformes; family Bagridae; genus Tachysurus; species Tachysurus vachellii. The sequence continues at coordinate 18,492,652 of NC_083472.1, forward strand.
TGCAACAGATAATACAAAAAGGAGGTCATGATGAAGCTGATTATTACAGCTGACATGACATAAACTGCTATAGTCAATTAACCTTCATCTAGAAAGAGTGTAATGCAAGATTTGAACTCAATACAGCTCTTTCAAATATTCCCAGTAACCTTCTAGTACTAAGCACATGAGAAATAATATATAAATAAATTTTTTATTTGATAATTACAGTATTTCTTTCACAACATGAATGTACTGTAATCAGAAATACAAAGACGTGTGAAAAATGTTGATTTAAAAGATGACTGAATAATAAACATTGCAAGTATTTAACTACTATTCCTTAAACAGTACCAGGTATAGATTCAGGATTTAGGAGTGACTTCCTCAGAGATCTTTTACACGTAACTCATGAACACTACATGGTATTTGTCATATTTTACAGTCTTGTCTTGTCAAACTTTATCCCTTTTACCACTAGAAAAAAATGGAAAAGTTTAGAAAAGTTGTATTAATCATCGTTACCAACCATAAACTAACTACACCAGAACAGTGTTTATAAGTGGTAATTCAAACTAGATGAGATTGAACAGCAGAAGTCACTGTTTTCTGTGTTTGGAGTAAAAAGGATGCTGAGATAAGCAAATGGATCATTCTTATTTGAAGTTTAACAGCAGTGATGTTGGCAAGGGAGGGAGGGACGGAGTGAGTGAAGGAGGAAGGAAGGTAAGTAGGAAGGTAGGAAGGTAGGTAGGTAGTTAGGGAGGGAGGAAGGAAGGAAGGGAAGAAAGGAAGGAAGGGAAGGCGGGAAAGAAGGAAAGAATGGAAAGAAGGAAAGAATGGAAAGAAGGAAGGGAGGAAGAAAATCATACACCTCAAGTCTAAAAGACAACAATATATGGTCAGACGTAAGGTTTTAATTGTTTCTCATAGCAAACAACTGTAAAACTGCTCTTTTATCATGAAGACAATAAACTGATTTACAGTTGATTAATACAGTGATCTGATATATGGACTACAGCATTTACAGAAAATTATAAGCTATACAGAAGTATTCATGTAACACACACATCAGAATAGAGCTATAGAGAAATATTCAAGCTATAGAGAAGTATTCAAATAACAAACATCAGAATAGAGCTATAGAGAAGTATTCATCTAACAAAAGGCATAATTATTTGCACTACCATGCACTCTCACACTTTATGTAAATAACACTGACTTGTATTGTATAGTCTGTATTGTATAGAATTGTCTCGTCTTGTATAGTATAGTGTTATTGATGTCTGTATTGTCTTGTATAGTATAGTGTTATTGATGTCTGTATTGTCTTGTATAGTATAGTGTTATTGATGTCTGTATTGTCTTGTATAGTATAGTGTTATTGATGTCTGTATTGTCTTGTATAGTATAGTGTTATTGATGTCTGTATTGTCTTGTATAGTATAGTGTTATTGATGTCTGTATTGTCTTGTATAGTATAGTGTTATTGATGTCTGTATTGTCTTGTATAGTATAGTGTTATTGATGTCTGTATTGTCTTGTATAGTATAGTGTTATTGATGTCTGTATTGTCTTGTATAGTATAGTGTTATTGATGTCTGTATAGTATAGTGTTATTGATGTCTGTATTGTCTTGTATAGTATAGTGCTATTGATGTCTGTATTGTCTTGTATAGTATAGTGTTATTGATGTCTGTATTGTCTTGTATAGTATAGTGTTATTGATGTCTGTATTGTCTTGTATAGTATAGTGTTATTGATGTCTGTATTGTCTTGTATAGTACAGTGTTATTGATGTCTGTATTTTTGAGAGTCACAAACAGCTGGAATCCCGTGTGTGTGTCGATACAGTTGTCCAACAAACCTGATTCTGATTCTTATTCTGATCAGAAGAGAGACTACAAAAGGAGAAAGAAACATTAAACAACAGGAGTTATTTTTGTAGTAATTTCACCACGTTCTTACCTTCAAGAACAGACAGCCCAATAACAGAGTCATGATTTTAGAAGAGTTAACACAACACCGGTATTTCGTTCACATTTCTTTCTGTATTAATCGTCTTTTCATAATTCAATGTCCTCGGAAGCGTGAATACGGCAACGGAAACTGGCGTCATTACAAAGTAAAAGTCTCTCCTCCAGGATATTAATCTCTCTCTCTCTCTCTCTCTCTCTCTCTCTCTCTCTCTCTCTCTGCATAGGAAGCACAATATAAAGAAGTCTTATATCTACTTTGGACTCTGGTGACTGCAATTTATTTATTTCTTATTCATTATTGCATACGTAGGTTTATTATATATTAATGCAATTAAACAAACATATTTAAATATATCTAATATTAATCTTGAATTTTGTATTATATTGATCTTTATATTATTCTTTATAATAACCTTTTGTTCTATGTTTATGTTCTGTAAAACACAAAATAGACTAGAACAAAGCAATAGAATAGAATAACATCCAAACATACCATTGGTGATTGTGGTCCATATTTGTTTCAGCAGATTGCATCCTCACCACCTCTCATGCATCACCTGTACCTTCATGCAGGTTGTCATTTAGGTTTTGTTTTTCATGTTTCCATCTGCACAAGTTCCTGTTTTTACAATAATTCATTATGATACAAATTCCCACAGAAGAAACAACAACACATAGACTATATTGAAATTTTTAGGACACCCCTCCAAATCATTGAATTCATGGCCACAGGTACATAAAACCAAGCTCCAAGGCATGCAGAGTGCTTCTTCAAACATTTGTGAAAATGGTTTGCTCTCATGAGTTCAGTGAATTCTAGCATGGTGCTGTGATAGGTTGTCATCTATGCAATTAGGAAAAACAACTATAGCTACTCAACTACGAAGTTGTAGGCCATGAAAAATCACAGAGTGTGGTCAGCGCACGCTGAGTCGAACAGTGTGCAGAAGTCGCCAATTGGAGGCCAGTCAATAGCTACAAGCCTCCAAACTTTGTGTGGCCTTAAGATTAGATCAAGAACAGTGCGCAGAGTGCTTCATGGCATGGGTTTCCATGGCCAAGCATCTTCATCCGAGCCTTACCTCACCGCAAGCAATGCAAAGTGTTGGATGCAGTGGTCTAAAGCACGTCTCCATTGGACTCTAGAGCAGTTGAGATGTGTTCTCTGGAGTGAAGAATCACGCTTCTCTGTCTGGCAATCCGATGGACGAGTCTGGCTTTGGCAGTTGCCAGGAGAACTGTTCTTGCCTGACTTTATTGTGCCAACTGTAAAGTTTGCTGGAGTGGGATTTTAGTGCGTGGTGTTTTTTCAGAGGTTGGGCTTGGACCCTTACTTCCAGTGAAAGGAACTCTTAATGCTTCAGATTACCAAGACATTTTGGACAATTCCATGCTCCCAACTATGGGGGAACAGTTTGGGTATGTCTCCTTGACTGCAACATGTTCCAACTGTTCCAACATGACTGCAGACCAGTGCACAGTGCACACTTCTAGAGGAATAGTCAAAAATTCCCTCATACTCTTAAACCTTGTGGAAAGCCTTCCCAGAAAAATTTAAGCTGTTATAGCTGCAAAGTGTGGGCCAGCTCCATATCAAACCCTACAGATTAAGAACGGGATGTCATTAAAATTCATGTGCATGTAAAGGCAAATGTCCCAAAACTTTTACCAATATAGTGTACATTCTAGGTCATATTTTATTCTAATAGAGAACCCATTGTCCTGCACATTCTATTGTTTTCTGTTAATTATCTGATTAATTGGATCAGCTGTGTTGGGCTCAGAGAAACATTTAAATGATAAGGATAGGTGCTATTTTAGAGAATGTGGTCTTTTCATGCAAAAGGGTATTTTAGCATTGAAATAAAATGTCCTAATAAATAAAGTAAAACTTTGATATTGAGATATTTATATTAAGTGAATAATAAAGTTTATTTTCTTTATCTCTGTGGTTGGTGAGTTTCTTGGCTCTCTATAACCTGAAGGTCTTTGTAAGGTGTTGGGTGATTTTGATCTCCCCAACACACATACGTTTATTTGGATAATTACAAATGTTTGGTGTATTTTAAGTGACCCAACAAAAAGTAGCCATACATATTGACTACATTTGTTGGACTGTGTATATATAACAATATTAAATGCTAGTCTAGTAGGTATATATAAACCTCATCTCTTTAGGGCATCATAAATATCTATTTAAAAATGTTCACTGTTAACATATTTTAATATGAAATGCAAGAATAAGGCATGTAGGGAATAAAATTCAACATTGCTTAATTAGGCACATCCCTTTTTATCAGGGTTTTCTTCCCACCTCCTCTTAAAGACAAAACAAGCAAAGCCCTCTATTCTCAAGCAATTCTTTAAATTCTTCTTAAAAGAACAGCATTATTTCTGCCTATGACAAATTAATGACACAGAAGACTCCTTTCATAAATAAGGAATAAATGTCTCTTCACAAATCTTATATCAACAGATACTTTTTCTTGTCATGTTTTATGTAGCCTGGTCTTATTAATATAGAAATTATGACTTATAAACATATTAATATAAACTAATCTCAGAGTTACAGAAAAATAAACACCTCTTGATTAACCCAAATGGGAAATTCAACAGCATGTATGCAGTAAACAAAGACAAATATATCCATATTTAATTAATCTTATGGCATCTAAAATGGGGGAATTTTACAAGTTTAAGCCACTGAACAAATCTCTACTAAATTATTACTAGGTGATTTAAAAATTAAATGAAATCGGTCTGTTGTTTTCTTACATATTCTTTCTCATGTTTTAAGACTTCCCTGCACAGGTAAATGGCCAGCATCAGTAGGACCTTTTATGTCAGGAAAATCATTCAAATCACAGATAATAGTGTTTCCCAACGCTGATCATGCACAACACATTTTTTTTTTCTTCTTCTCTAACATTCCCAATCCTGCATATTAGCAAATGAATAGTATTTCTAAAGGTATTTTAGGCCAAAGCAAGGAACAGTTTAATTGTGCATTGTAAGATTTTCGGGGATTAGACTCACATTACAATACAACAAAAAAATCTGTTGATGTATTGTTCGTGCCCGTGCATTTCTAAAGAGTTCGATTCTTTATTTTTATCACATTTATGTGAGCAACTGAGCAATTGAGGGTTAAGGGCCTTGCTACAAAATTAATTTTATTTGAACTAATTTTTATACAAAAACAGATTTGTGAACAACAAACACAATGCAAACTATGATGTTATTACCCTAGGGGAAGATTTTATCCATGCATAATATTTAATGCAATTTCCCCATCATTATTCTGTGAGAATGCAATCCTTCACCTAGATTTACTTTATTGTAAAGGCTCATTTAACAGTCTGTAAATACCTTTGTTAAAAAATACAACAAAAAAAAACAGACAAAAAAAACCTTCAACCCTCGAGCGCCGCCTGTCGGAAGAGTGATGATTGGGTGCGCGCCTGTAGGATCCAACCAATCAGATGACGCGATTCAAGATTTGTTTGCCATATGCGTCAGACGTGCAGCCAACGATTTAGTCTGAGACTAAACTGACCTTCATTTCATTTCAGCCTTTACACAGCGTCCAAGTTCATCATGTTTGTGCGGTTCTTTCTCGTCATTCTCTCTGTTGCTGGTGAGTTTATATATATATTTTATATATTTTATATATATATTTATTTACAATTAAAGGTCACCACACTTGTATTATAATATAATATAATAACTTAATATAATATAATATAGTATGTAATAAAGGTCTTGGTAAGGCTGGTAAGTTAATGTTTTTTGTAGGATATTCCCAATAATTATTATTATTATTATTATTATTATTATTATTATTATTATTATTATTATTATTATAACCCTAGCATGTCACCTGTAGTATTTAGATTTGTGTAAATTATATTTACACATATTATAGAATAGTCTAAAATAATTTGATTTAATAAAATTAAATACACTACCTATATTCTATGGATTTGGGACGCTAGTTAATATTAACTACACTATTAGGACCTTTGGACTTCAATTTAAAAGTTTTGGCATGATGGAAATCATCTACTCAAAAAGTCTGGTTATGCGTAAAATGATGAGTTGTTGACGCTCGCCAATGCACGTAGTTTATAGACATAATAATAATAATAGTTTCCATTGTTTTCCTGTAGCTTTGACTAGAGCAGCTACTGTTACAGGCAACCGAAAATCAATGGAGGTAGGTGGATGGATAAGCAATTGGTCTGTTCGGTTTGGCGTAGGTTTCAGGATTGTGTCATGACTGTTTGTTTGTTTTGACAGGTTGTTTGTGATAAATATTTCATCCCAATATGCCCGCGCGATTATAGCCCTGTGTGTGGCTCTGATGGGAAGACCTATTCAAACGAGTGCATGTTCTGTTTAGACCTTATGTAAGTTTCTACTGCACTGTAACACTCACCTCATCTCTTAATCAGCTGATTAGTTTATATCAGGTTTCCTGGGAACAGAAGGGTACTCCATAACCAGAAACATGTGATCTACTGATTGCAAGAAGGCAAAAAAAAAATAGCCTGACTTCCCCAATCTCACTTCTTGGATTCTTTAACTAGCGCATCTTCCATTGACTCCATGGGAACTTGCACCTAGACTTGTTTTTGTTCTGTCCCAGTTCTTGATAAACCTTGAACTGGGTCATCAAAGTGCTGTGCAGGTCTCAGTTACCTGACCAAGGTGTGTTTGGAGTGGAACAAAAACATGGTCTGATTCAGGGTCCCTTAGGAGTTTTTCAACCCCTAATGTGACTCGAGTAGCCCTTCTTTGAATAAAAAACACAACAAAAGAGAAGAGCTTGTATGAGCATATATAATGATTGCACTGCAACAAGTTTAAGCCCACTACTAATTACTTTTTCTTTTCTACAGTCGATATCATCTCAACACTTACATAGTCAGAAATGGGGAATGTTGAAACACGCCACCACACTGACTGCGTTGAAATGTTCAGCGTGTTTAAATTGGAGTTATAATACATGACCTGATTATAATCTGTTAAAAGACAATCTTTAATGTGGAATTTTTAACTGTTTTAGATGTATAATTTTTCCTATGTGATTTGAGTTTTACTTCTTAATTTTGCATTAAAATAAATATTTCTGCATGATCTGGTGCATAGACTTCTGTGTTTTCTGTAATGGAATTGGACCACTGACATCCATGTTCATTAATCAGCTTCTTCATGTACAACTACGTGTTTGGGTCATAAACCGAATAACATTTTCTGTGCAAGCATTTAAATATCACAAGCAAAAAAATGTTTATTTGCTACTGATCGGCCAGGTACAGGTGGATCTAGACTTATTTAAAAGTGACAGTTTATCCAAACACATTGTGTAAATGAACTACATTAAGCAGTGTGCATGTCAACACTTTCCTGAGAACATTATTAACAGTGTTCATTTTATCCATTTTAATTTTTGTCTAGTTCAAGCCCTAATTTAACAAAACTTGATGAATTAGGGTGAATTCTAGAGATAGTTATCTCCAGGAGCAAGGTAAGATTGTCAAGGTATTTATATAAAATCACATCACGTAATCTGGTGACAGTCACACGTACACTAAGCATATGTTCAGCAAATGCAGATATGTGATATTTAATGCTGTTCAGATTGACACAAATACAGGTAAGAAGCTCATGTTCATGACCATTTTGACTTGCACTTATATGCATAATCCTATGACTGAGTGAAGCCTAGTACGTTAAAACCATTGTTTATCAAATAAACCCTTAAATAACTCTTGAAGAACCTTAGTTTCCTTAAGATTGTTACTAAAGGGGCTAGAGATATGTTGATTACTTCTGAAGACATTAAAATTAAGTCTGACCTACAGAGAACATGCTTCTAGTATTTTGTGTACTCTGTAGTTAAAACTTGTTGGAGGGTTTCTCCAGTAAAAGAATGAATTTTACTGTTCATATAACATTCACATCATCATACAGCCATAATAATAAAATAACCCTCACTCACTCATCTTCTACCGCTTATCCGAACTACCTCGGGTCACGGGGAGCCTGTGCCTATCTCAGGTGTCATCGGGCATCAAGGTAGGATACACCCTGGACGTAGTGCCAACCCATTGCAGGGCACACACACACACACACACTCTCATTCACTCACACAATCACACACTACGGACAATTTTCCAGACATGCCAATCAACCTACCATGCATGTCTTTGGACCGGGGGAGGAAACCGGAGTACCCAGAGGAAACCCCTGAGGCACGGGGAGAACATGCAAACTCCACATACACAAGGCGGAGGCGGGAATCGAACCCCCAACCTTGGAGGTGTGAGGCGAACGTGCTAACCACTAAGCCACCGTGCCCCCCATTGTTTTGTTTTTTTTTTGTTTATTTTTTAGAGAAATGTCTTCAGAGGCTATCTATCTGCAGATATAGTTTACTTAGTTAAGTGCAATAAATGTCCTCTCATTTTTCACTATACACATGAATGGATTTCATTTATTATTTTCCACAATTGGGAACGCATTTATTTTTAAAATATCAAACCAAAATAATTATAAATTTTGTATCTGTTTACATCTGTTTCATTACTCAAAGAAGCCTCTTAGTGTCCATCTGATAAAAGTCATATATCCTGTATACCTCATTTTATCAAATATGATTGTCAGGTTGGTAGGCGATGCTTTAGAGACAAATGTCAAAGGCACTGATAAATGCTTGAGCAAGCATCAGACAAACCTCGCGTTGTTCCACTGCCTCTGGATTGGGCCTCGGAAGTGGTGTTTTTTTAGGGGTCGGGGCGGGTGGTAGAATTGGTGTTGGGGACACAAAGTGAGGTTACGCTACAAGAGTCAAAGCTACAGAACAGTACTGAAATCAAATTCAGTTCAGAATAAAAAGCTGGATCTCAGCTGCTTTTAGAGTTTTGTGTCTTCTCATGGCCTGTAAGTTTTGATCACATCCTTGATGGGTCTCCGGCAAATCGGGCAGCAAGCGTTGATCTGTTTCTTTAGCTTGAGGCCACACTCATGACAGAGACACATGTGTCCACATGTGTAAATGACAGTGTCCACTTCCTGATCGAAGCACACTGTGCATTCACCACACTTGCTGATCAGTGGAGTCTCTGGGAAGGTGAGGCTGGGTGAGACGGGGGGATTCAGAGGAGAGCTGGGGGCTGTTACTGAAGATAAACACAGAGAAATATTAGGATTTAGTTCTTAAGTGCTTCAGTGAAAACAGTGCATATAAGCCAGTGAAAATTCTGTATTGGTGCAAAATCACCACTCGATATCTGTATAAAGTGTTTGGGGTTCTAGCATATGGCTGTGAATATTGGATTCATTTAACAAACACCCAATGCTAAGAGTTGTCTTTGTTGTTGTTTTTTTCCTTTTAAACTACCCTTGTAAATGATCTGTTCATTGAGATCTGGGACATCTATTTTTATTGTATATAATTTCTTTTAAAAACAAAGTAATCCTCCTGAAGCTAAATTTGTTTGCACAGGGGAGAGCTGTAATGAAACCGGAGCTTAAACATTTACTTATTTGGCAGACAGCTTTTTTAAGATAAACAGTTGAGGATCCAACAGTGCACAGATTTGAATATTTGCCTTTCAAATCAATAGCTCACTAAGCCCTACAAGGTTAGTTTAAATAAAGTTAGTGCTTTGTTTAATTTTTAAAGATCTGTTTTTTATTATACTTGTATATATTTAACTTTTTTACATTTACTTAAATTAAAAAAAGGACCATGTTTCATGTAAGTAACACATTTGAAATTATTCCATTTTGCCCTGAACATAAAATGGCACTCAAGGTTGAAAGGTTAGCTGCGAAGAGCAGTTACATCATTCTGAAATAAACTCTCAGAGCTTTGTATGTTCACTCACCCAGCGAGGACTCAGAGGCAGATGAGGATCTGTTGACACTAAAAGTTAGGTCAGAGTCACTGTCATCAGATGCTGTGCCATGGGATACAGAGGGAGAGGTGGATGGACTTGCCAGCAGTGTTCCTTGAAAGTTGGGAGAGAGAGAGAGAGAGAAATTCACTGCACAGAGAATGCTGAGGTCTGATTTATACTTAAGTTATGTGTAACTGATATTTTAAAAGGTATTCTAGGCTAGAGGCTAAGGAGCACTAATCATCAGATTTCTGGCAGCCTGTATTCTGGTAGCTGTATTCAGAATTTGTGAGCGCTCCTCACTGGCATCTTAATTATAATACAGAGATTGACATGTGCATGTTATTATAATATATACACAGTTATATTAGGTTTGTTGGCCCCAAGTTATTTAATATTTAAGCCATAGCCAATCAAGATACATTAGATATCATTAGTCTAACAATAACAACATATATGTCATCAGATTTGACTCGACTATGGTTTTATTGCATAAAACGTGGAGAGAATAAGTGAATTACTGGATGGTGGAAACACTAAGGATCACTCCATCTGTTCTCTAAATCACAGACATTATGATATTAGGTATTGAAATCGTCCAGCTAGGGGACAGCCATAAATAAGTGTGGACACTGTGCATGTGTTATTGAAGCATTCATTTACTGCCAACACTGATGAACAGAGCTGCATCTTGACCCTTCTCTCACTCTTCAAGACACAGGAATTATTTTTTTTTTACTTTTTGGGTTTAGACTGATATATAATAAATATACACAACACACTGTTCAGACTTTAGAAGTGTGCACATTAGACAGCCTCTGCCCTCTCAATATCCCTAAACCCCCTCGCTATCACAATAGAGAAATCAAGCATGCTTCAAAGCATAAAAATAAACAGTGTTTTGCCAGCTGCTAAATATGATTTTCATTTAGGTTACAAATAAACACGGTCCCCACATCGTAGGGGACATACCTGTTACGTACATATTATGATACATTCTGCATTGCCAAAAAACTGACATTGGTGTTTATATGTTCTATGTTTGCCTTCAGGGTCTAGTTCTGAAAGTCAGGAACACAGAATATCATACAGGACATGGCATTTGTTTTACTGTGTTTTCAACAGTATACACTGCTGACTGCTATATAAGTCTATGTAAGCTCATGGCCAGCATATGCTGCATACAAATCACATAATTGGGCTCAGGGTCCTATTTTGGAGCAATAACACAGAGCACAATAGCATCCCATAATAAGACAGACTGAAGGATGTGCAAGGGGCTATTTCTGGGAACATAAAAAGCCTTGGAGAAAACCAGCGTAATGAGACAGGGCAGTAACGCCTATTCTCCAGCGACGAAAGAACTGAATGACAGGAACAAGTAAAGTCCACTCAAAGCAGCAATCTATTTTAGACTACTTAATAACCTGTCCAACTAACCTAGACACAACCTGCACTGATACTTTACATTGTATCTTAAGGTGATATTAATGAAAGCCTCAATTAAAATGTTTTAAAAATGTACAATAAATGCTAATGATCAAGTCAAGTCAAGAATGATGATTACGCTAGATCACCTCATACAGTCACTTGCCTAATATCCTGAGTCGGTAGATGGCACCACGCAGAGCGAAGAAGGTCCAAAGAGCCTGAGAGGAGTCGACACACAGCAAGCGTCCACGTGCTACCCCGTTAATCCCATGATGCACCTCTCCATCAGGCAGAAGTGTGAAGCTGAGCACGTCACCAGGTGCAGTTGCAGGTAGCCCACGGTGCACCACCCAGTACTCCTTACGATCGAGGAGAGCATCGGGTTCAGCGGGCAACTCTGCAGCATGCAATGTGCCCGGGTCACATGAAGTCATGCCAAACAGGAGCATGCCAAGGCAAGGTGGGCCCATGTGACTCACCTCCACAAACAGAGTCTCACCAAGTCTTATGGGCCTGTCACTGAACACCAAAGTCCGAATACTATCTGGGGAGTGGACGCAGGCCATCGCACGGTCACTGGACAGAAGCACATCCGCACCACGCACCGGGTGAAAGCGCAGGTCAGCATCAAGTGTAGAGGGAAGGCCACGGGTAGAGGGTAACCTTTGGACACTGAAAGAGGATGAGGAGGAAGAGGTGGAGCAGCATGGGCTCAGCTGTGTGGAGCTGCTGAGGTGCAAGGCAGCCATTTTTGCAGCCTGGTTGCTCTCCAACTGGTTGTTGCTATAGTTGGCTGAGTCATGGTTGCTTGGAGGCAGGTAGGCACTCAGACGTGCCACGCTCAGGCAGCTTGTACTGTCAGCAAACGTGCTTTCTGAAAGAACGGAGAAAGTCGTTAGGTCATTAAATTGCACATTAAATGGGAGTTCATCATTACTCTGCTCAAATAAGAACCCTCCATGGCACATCTTCCATAAACATCATTACATTATTTATTTCACCAGAAGAGATATTCTCTGTTGTGCCTTCCCTAAAAGGCAATGCATGCATAATGTACTGTACAGAGTGGTTACAAAATGTACAAAATGTACAAAGATTTTATTACAACTGTAATTCATATTGCATTCACCAGAGGGCTCCAAAAATTCCAAACTGCTCCTTTAATGTCCGAATGAAATAAATCAGATCAATACGCAGGCCTTGACTGACAAGCTAGACACAACATTTGCATGGGTCTGGTTTAGCTCAGATGGCAGACTTGTGGCCTCCCAGTATATCAGTCCCAATGAGGCTCTCTCTCTCTCTCTCTCTCTCTCTCCAGGAATACACAGCGACTCTTACCAAATATGGCCACACCAACCAACAGACAGAAGATAAATAATGTAGCAGAGTGGAGAGCAGAGTGAAAGAGTGTTGTTTAGCCTCCTACACAGTGTGTGTATTTTGCTTTGGTGCAGGACATGATCCAGTTCACTACCACACACACACTAAAGCCATCTGTCTGTCAAGGTGTGATAGTGACCATCAGCACCTCTGTCATCGTGACGTCTGTTCCTCTGGCATCCTGCCCTCTTTAGGGGCCCCTTTAAAACAGTTTAGTCTCAGTGAAGACTCCTGTCAGCAAAAAATATCTTAAAAACAACGCTACTGAAACGATTCAAGGGACAAAAATGACCAGAAATATGTTCAGAAATAGATCTGTTTAGCGGTTAGTGACCTCAACAGGTACCTGGGGCAGAAACTGGACCCAGTGGATTAAGATTAGACCTCAAACTCTTCACAGGATTAAATGCAGTTTAATTATAAGGTTCTGTAAGTTATTTCTGGACTGTACAAACTCTTATAAAATATTATGTCTTTCTTGATACCCTTACATGTAAGAATGACAAGACTTGAGTAGTACATAATATAACAATTTTTTTTGTCATGGTCCATCCCATAACTCACCAAGCAGTGTGACCTCCTGTGTGATGCCGTAGATGTCTATGATTGCCCAGAGTGGACGTGCAGCACTCAGGCCACAATGGAACAGTACAGGCTCGCCATCGTTCACCGTGTAGAAGACACGTCCATGCCGGTCGGCCCAGAAAGCCAGCACATTGTCCCTCGCAGCCAGTCTCTCAGGCAGAGCCTTGGCCCAGTATCCAGGCCGTGCCACCAGGTCTGGGCAAGCGTATTTAGGGATCTCAGATGAGGCAAGCTCACCTGGGTCTAGACTGGTGAAGCCAAAGCGTAGTGCGCCGCTCCAGCCTGAGTGTACCCCTGACAGCCGCAATCGCACCTGCTCGTAGAGACGTATGGGCCGTTGACTGAATGTCAGGCCATGGCAGAAGCTGTTTTTGCGTGTGGCACGTCGCAGCTGTGCATCCAGACGAATGTTCTTGCCCTTGGTGTGAGGGTGAAAGCGCGGAGACTCCAGATTAACAGCCAACGCAGATGATCGCCTATCCACTGTGCCATGAGGAAGTATGTAATACTGGCGGCTAGCCACAGGGCGGTGCTGTAGGTTTGCATCTCCTGGAGCAAAAAGAAAATTGCACACACAAATACAATAGTAAATTGAAGTAGTATTGGGATTCAGTTATACAGATAAACTAAGAAAGCCTTACTAATACTTTCTGATGAATGATAAAACTTTATAAATGTTTTAAGTATATATTTTAAGTCCAAGACCCTTGCTTACATTTGAACGTCATAAATCATATGACATGCCAAATATCCAAATATTTGTTTAATAATAGATGACACTAGGAAATATACGAGGAGCACCACAGTTCATATGTTTTATCTCTACTATTAACAGATTACATTAATTAATTTAAGATCAATGCCAGAATCTGACTGTTTTCTTAATAAGACATTTTGTCAGCCACTTAGAATCAACAGCTGCTCCTTAGAGAAAACACTGTGTCTATGAGTCAGACAACAATTATTGAAAACCCTAGGATCTCTTGAGACTCCTCCTTTTAGTCAAAATAGACTGTGCTGTATTTATGTATTATTCCTGTAATCCTCTACTGATGGGGCAGAATATGGGAAAAAATTTCCCACAATCCCTCCCTCTGACATCCCACACACTTCTAATGCTGGTCAGATAAATATATACCCTCCCAATCTCACTTTAATGAACAACATGAGGAGAACATTTGCCTTTGGCCATGATCTAGGTGCTTAACAGCATAGAAAAGGCTTTTATGCCTGGAACAATAGCATAGAATCCGCGACACTAAAGGCCATGGGCATGACACCTCTGACAGATCTCCCAGCAGCCAAAGCAAATATAGCCATTTGAAAAAACAGAGCAAGTTGACAGCAGCTAGAATTGCGCTGTCCACAGTGAACAACTGGTCTTAAGCAAAACACAGATCGAGCTATGAAATCCACGCTGGGTGTATCTATATGAGGAAATGGATGTCAAGCAAAGCACCAAAGCAATGCTTTCTACAGAAACAGTAAGAAAAAAGAACCACATAAGTGTTCTTAAAGGAATATCCATGCAGTAAGATGATTTAGGGGGAAAAAAGCAGCAATAGATTTACAAACATGATCACGTTAAGCTGATAGAGCGTCCTTTTAACTGCAGAGAGTAGATAGTCTAGAGCAAGCTTTCTATATCTTATATAAGAGGAAATTAAATTTCATAGACCTCCTCAGTAAGATTTATTTTAGGAACATTATCCAACTATTCAAATAATTAAACTTGTTTTTTAAATGTGAACAATATTGTGTACACTGGTGTGTTGTCTTTCCCACACTCGTAAAAAAAAAAAAAAAAAAAAAAAAAAAAAAAATCAGGGCCCTCCAGGCTATGCTTGACAGATCCCTGGGGTTTCCTGAACCCCCTTTGAGAACCACAGTTTTAGCGGATGCCTCTTAAATTGTTCACTGCTTCTTATCTCCATAATGTTGTGATTCAACTTCTAAACCCTCTAAACCATGATACAACCTTCATAAGTGTCATACAATCTGTAGCTTCTGCAACATCTCACATTGCCGCTCAATGAAAGTGCTCTTATTGATCAGCTGCCTAACTTACACATAGATAAAGTTCTTATTTATATCTTAGAGTGGAGTGTAAAGCAGGGATTCAGCTGTGCCAGGGCTGGTGCCTCTAAAGAACAGGTTCTGAAACAGGTTTACTGTACAATTTTGTGGAAATTACCAAGTAGCGTCAAGTTAAACCTAATGTATTCTTCTGGAGAAATAAAAAGCTCTGTTTCCAATAAATACACAATATAACATTTAACTATTTGGATTATGTTCATAAAACACAATTATTGGCAGATCAGTGGAATTTATTTCACAGTGCTCTATGTAATAATTTCATTTTCTAAATAAATAAATAAATAAATAAAATCTCTGTAATAAAAGTCCTCCTTGTGCACCCCTCCTTTTCACAAATACCCAAACGACTGATTATGTACCTGTGCAGCGTTCAGTTCATCATCATAGCATAAGCACATTTTCAGTAATATAGTCAGTAATGCTAACCAACTTGTTGGTTCGGTTATTTTGTTTGCATTTACCAGGTACCAGTCTTGTACCAGGACATAGGGAGTGATTTGGGTAAGCTAAAAATAGGCTAGCTAAAAATTTTAGTTGATTGTCTAAAGGCCTTTGTATAGTCTGGATATATCTGCATAGCCTTTGCAGGACTGTATGACAGCTGTATATAACAGCTTTGAATCAAATTACACCAGGCGCTTGGAGCTACAGCCAGTTTTTTTTCTTCCTACCAAGTCACTAATGTTAACTTTGCAAATAAATATCATCTAATGATTCATACATATATTGGAATAGACTCGTTCAGGATTTTTTGATGATTCTATCTCTATTTATTTTCATCTGATTCATGTGTTGTTTCTAAAGGAATAATGACCCAAATAGTTTAGAAAGTCTGTTAATACTGGCTTTATATTTCTCCCGTTTGTGTTTCTACATTAAGCAAGAACACTTTATTTCATACTGCAAAGATGTTGTTCAAGAGCAAAGATTTATTTCATAAATAGATCTGAGGTGCAAGGCAGAAAAAAACACCAGTCGCCTCCTCACAAGCTGTGTGATTTAGGGACCTTTTTCTGCCACTCTGTGTACAGGCAAACGCGAAATGAGAGCCTTGAACTCCACTTGTGAAACGCAGCACGGTTCTGCTCGCTTTCCAAATATAGATCTGCGTGATGTGATGGCAAATCGGCATTGTGGCAGACAGCGATGCTGCAGTCCAGCTCTCGAACCTCGCTCGAGAACATCCACTAAAGCCCTTCTGTGATTCTGTCACAGTCAGAGATCTACGCCAGCAAACACTGCAAGATTTAACATGCTCCGTGTTAAAACCAGGCTTCAGTACATAAAGAAAATAAGTAGCCAGGAAAACCAGAAACAGACAACGTTAACACATGCTGGAAATCAAATGTCAAAAATACACAGGTCGCTATTTTTAGGCTGGCCGCAGCTGATTAAAGTATATGTAAGTACTAAGGCAAATGTCTAATTTCTGCAATAATCATAAATCAATACATTCTTTTCAATTTGTATGGCAGAATCACATTCAGCCTCCACCTACTGTCATATGCTATAATTACATGACAGATCGTTGTCAAGGAAACTTAGCTTGACTTGACTGTTGCAATGAATGTATCCGATTTCACAAATGAAGGAACTGAAAAATGCTGATTGCTCTATGGATTAGAGGAGAAGGTGACAGCAAATCTGTTGATGTGGTGGGGAGTAGAGAGCTTCAGATGATAGTGGCCTGGCACAGGCTGTTGCGGTCAGTATAAAGAACTCATAAAATAGATGACATTTTGCAAAATATCACCTACAAATTTACAGTTAATGTCTATGGTCAATATAAGGGTTGAAACAGTAAGAAAAATATCATGGGCTGATAACCATAAAACACAGACTGACAGTTTTCATTATACTACAATAACTGCTCCTGAAGTCATTAATTGGTTAAGTAAATGAATAAAAATACATATGGCCTTAAATGGTTAATTAAACAATATAATGATTTAGTTTTGACCAGACATTGTGTAGATAGTATTTGTGATATCATTATTTCATAATGTACAGTATAGCACTATATTTACAGGATAACTGTTCTAAATATCTTCAACAATACACATTTTGCCCCTTCTACATTTAAAGCTTTGAACATTCCAGAGTATGACAAAAGTTGCTGCATTACTCAAATGTTTCCTCTTCTAAAAACTGTTGTTAAAGACTGCAAACACTGTCACACCCACAGCCATATCTGAATCTGTAAACATAGTTGAAAGCTGTAGTCCTGTGAATCCTGTATTTCTTGCCTGTATTGAGTGACTGGTGCCTGGTAATTACAGTAAAGGGCACGTCGCCGCAGATACACCATAGAGCGAGAAATGTTAGCAAGTACACTTCAGGAAAGTGGTGTATTTATTTCTCTTATAAACTCCTCTCTGGGTATTAATGCACATGACGTGGCATCATTCAATCTAGCACTGTAGCATGATAGAAATAGAAATAAATAACGACCAGTTATAATTTGTAAGTTTCTCCTCATCTAAAACATCATGAAGAACTGCATCAAAATTATTTTCCCTAAATGACCTTCCATGATCATGAAATTGTTGGTTTTCAAAAACAAACAAACAAACAAACAAACAAAAAACCCACCAACTTTTTATACTACTGCATAGTCTTTCAGCCATCCATTTTAATTTAGAACCTGTCAAACTCAGTTCAAGACACTATAGCATATCCATAGCCAAAAATCAGTTACCCGTGAGTGAGCCCTCCCTATGCTACTCCAAAACAAATCTCTAACAGTCTTTTATTGTATTCCCCAAATGCACATCTGCTTATCATTGTGAATATGGTGTTACAAGTCACATATATAGTAAGTCACTTATTATTCCTTTGTGTGTTGTGGAGTCATCAATCAAAAGTCATTGTGCACTATTAAATGCAATTTATCCATGCACAATTGATTATTGGAGGGTAGGAACAGCATGAGCTCTAATGAATTCCCTGCTCTATTCTGGAAAATAAACATAAATAACATTCAAATTACATCCAGTATAGATCATCCTTTCTGTTATTGTTCTACAATTACACATACTCTATAACTTGTTGCGGACACATTTTTTAAAATTAAGAATTTTTTGTCACATATAGAAACACAAAATTTTCCCAATAAGCACAGATCAATGTTGGGATAATTTTGTGATATAAGGGTATGAATTATACAAATATTTACAATTATTAAAAACCCAAATAGCCAATACACATATGTGAAATCAGGGTTCCGCATCAGATCACTCAAGTCACTTGAGTTTACCTAAAATGATCCAGAACATTAGATTCCTTTTCCTAGATTTCCTAGATTCGTTTTCCCATTATATATAGCTTCTACACATTACTCTACATAATGCTACTATAGTTTATATGAGACAGACATTATATAAGGCTATGGTTTGACAAACAACATGATTCACAGAAGACAGCAATGTAGTAGGGTGACAATAGTTGCTCTAAAAATACATGTTAAGGTCATTTAAGTACTGTCAGCAGCACATACTTGTCAATAACATAAATAGATGAATGAACGAGGGCAGTCAGATGCAAGAAAAAGCCCATCATAAACTGGATAGCTGCATAATAGTCTGTCACGTGTTTTGTTGTGCATTTAGACCCTCCTGTAAAATTGTATGTAACATTTTCACAGTATATAAATAGAAACAAACCCTTCCAAGTATTTTATTTATTTTGCAAGCCAGGTTATTTCTAATAAACATCAACACTTCATATCAATGAAACTGATTTATATTTTATTTAACTGGTGATGAAAAACTGTACCTTTCACCAGATGTTAACTTCTGACAACCTTTCATACAAGCAGGCCATTGGCAAATCTTACCAAGTTATGCAGATGCCTTATAGTAAACGCAATAGTCTTATGCCTTTCTTTCAGGTGTTTATATGAACACATAGCTGCCACTACAGCAGGTTCATCATTAGAAACACTTTAACACATAAGCTCATAAATCCATTGTCTGACATAAACATTTTATTTGTGGCTATAAAAGGAACACCTGAACCCGAAATGGGCTCTTCATTATTTAATCACCTATATTACAGCCCTGGCACCTACAACATCTACAATATGACACTCCTGTGTTGTCTCCAGCTGGACTCATGTAAACACTGCAGGACTGGGAACTGGTTGTAGACTTTGGTGGTTCAATACTCAAAATGTTAAATCAATACCTCAATCGGTGAGACTGATCTGGAGCTATTTATTAGTACTGAGCTCTGTTCATAAACCTTCTCCGTCAGCTCTCATCTTGCTCTTCCCACGCAGTTACCTCTCTCTCTCTCTCTCTCTCTCTCTCTCTCTCTCTCCGTCTCTCTCTCTCTGTCTGTATCACACACACGGAGTTCACAACGCAAAAGCACAAGCGTGGAAATTAGGGCGCGCTCATTAACTCACGCGCGTTCTATTACGCACGATTCTGTGACGCGTGATCGTGCGTGTCGGTCTTACCTGTAAGCGGTTTGGGTGCACTATTCCCCATTGCTATGAGAGATCGATTTCGTCTTGTGACAAGTGGATCCTGACTCTTCCTTGTGCTTCCATCTATGAGTGAAGGTCAAAAGCAGATCAGCGCACCGTTAACGCTAACAGCGTGTTCATGAGGCTGAGGAACGCCGCGACTTTCCTCCTCATCTTCATGTGCCAGTGTGTAGAGAGCAGCTCTTCTCTCCGTTCACCCTTATTGGCGCACTGCCGCCTCCTCCCCCGCACCTTCCCTTCAAATCTTTTTCACAACTTTAAAGCAATACGCACTGCACAGCACCCGCACGTTGAAAGCACTGTGGAGCTGCACATGATCGTTTGGTAACTCCAACAGAAATGTCTGATAGAAAAGACAAGAGACACCCTCACAAATAATCAAAAATACTGTCAGAAAGTAAAGTACAAAATGTAAAAGATGACGGAAATCTGTAGGTCGGAAGGGCCAGATAAAATGTGCCATGAGTTAGTTACTACTACTACTACTACTACTAATAATAATAATGATGATGATGATGATGATGATGATGATAGCAACAGCAGCAAAAGCTACTATAGGTTAAGCTACTACTGCTTACATTATAAATGACAGAAATGAATTAAGCCCTGCTGCACTACCAGCATTACCATCCCAAATGTGAGCATGAATCACACCTCTAATTGGTTGTTGAATCCTTTGCTGTGACATCTAGATTATGGCTGCAGGGTGAGAGAATTCACACTGGATGGGACACCAATCCATCACACAGGACCATGTGCACACACACACACACACACACACCACACACACACACACACACACTTCCATTAAAAACTGTCAACGGTTAATTAACTCAGCCAATCCACCTGCCTACATGTTTTTGGACATTGAAACCCTGTAGATGGCACAGCCGTATTACCCAATGGGTCCGCATCTGGTTTATGCTTATATAAAAAAATATTGTAAAATTGTATTCTGAACAAATCCAAATTACAGCACGGAACAAGTCAAATACTAAACGTAACCTTTATATGTCCTATATATAATAAGGTCATGGCACTCCCACCCCACCCTCCCTCATAGCAAGCATGTCTAAAACATTGATTTTCTCTGGTCATTTGGTTCTCTGGTCATTTTTTTTGTTTGTTTGATTATGATTGATGCCTGATATCCTCAGAAAATTTGGAATCAGCATTTCAATGTAGTTAACATTAATTGTCAGGCTGTTCATGTCCATGTCACAGCTATTGCATCCTTCTCTGTCACATTCAGCATAAGCAGCATGGGTTTGCTTTTTGCTCCTTGCCCTGAAATTGCTAACAGCAGTGCCTTTTTAATAGTCGGATTTTTGGAATGGAGACAAACCCCTACTAAGATCTACAGACCAGCAGTCTTTCAAGCAGAGAGCTCTAAAACACAATAGCTAACAATAACTTAAAGGGCAAATAATGGCTGAGAAAAGTTACGTTTGAAGTTTTATGCTCTCCAAAAGCTTGTTAAGAATGGTGGACATTTTTGGGAATTACACAAGCCCTTTATGAGGAAATTCCCTGCTCCCCACCCCAGCCCCCAGCCCATCCTTCCTTGATGGCTGGGATCTTTTGCAAGCTGTTTCCTGTCTTCTGAGCCGAAACCATCTCTGAGGAGATCTGTCCAAACGGGCCAGGCCCATCATAGTCGGCCAATGTCTGTCCAAACTGTCTGCAGGGAGTCTACGCTTGCAATAAATCCAGTATGTCACCTAGTATGCATGCATAGATGGTTACAAGAGCATTGTCCTTTTCATATTCAAACAAATGAAATAACGTCTGATGGTTTTGAACACATTCCACACCAGTTTTTCTAATAGGGAGAAATATGACCTGTCTCTACTGGGGGCAAACCAAAACACTCTCCACAGATGTGAAAAAATTGAGAAAAAAGCAAAGAAATGTTTAATTTCCAATAACTCTTCCAAATTCTAGCCTAGGGATAAGTGTTGTCAAGCACTGCATGCAAATAGGTGGAAACCATTCTCTTTAGGATTCCACTGTATATATTGGCAGAAAGCATTGTTATAAATTAGACAAACTTTCCATTAGCAGACATTTGAATTTCGGTGCTTTCTGTAAATACGGCTCAAGTCAGCTGTTCCTAAATTACAAGAAGAAGTTGATGAAGTTGAAATGATGACCTAGACAAATGTACCAACAGCTTAGTTCTTATCACTTTCACAAAAAAATAAATAAATAAAAAATCGTTGAGCATTTGCCTGGTCAAATCAACAGGGCAGGTAAAAATCTCAAGGCTTTTTGTAATGAATAAGCCAACAAACAAACAAATAAATAAAATAAATCTTGACATAAAGAAAGAAAGCATTCATTATGCATTCTTAAAGGGTACTTATTTTGCAAAAAAGGATTTGACATTAACCCTAAGGTGAACTGAAATTCTTTAACATCCTCGTCATAGTTTGAAAAGAAAAGGGCGGCAGTGGCCATAGGGATTACACAGGAAGTACACGTAAGGCAGCAATTGTGACCACAGGTCTGGTCATGCTGTAAACAAAATATCACAAGCACTGCAGCTGTTTGTTTGTGGTTTAATGCTCTACCACCAGCGAACAGGATATATGATACTGATAAGCTGCCTTTAAAGATCTGTGATTGAAGTACAAGGCTTTGGTGTCCTGACTGTGAGCACAGCAGTGCATCCAAGTCTACTCATTAGAAACACAGTAAAATCACTGGCGATAAATTAACTTCTACAAAATTGAATGGTCTCCTGCAGAGATTCATTTGATGGTTTTTAACTCCACAGGCATTAGTTCAACACTACACATAACCAATCACCACACGATAATGCTGAGAAAATGGTTTCCATTATCTTTGAATAGTACCATATTCTAAGATTGAAAGAGGCCTGAATATTAAGCATTTTCCCAAAATCCATTAGCATTTTCTCTCCTCTGGGAACAGAAACTGATTCAGTAAACATGTTTGGAAGTGTTTGATGGACAGAGGTCAAAATCCATATTAATTTGGTTCACACAATTTTGCATGTGGCACAATTGATTTTTGTTAAAAAGGACGAACTATCCGATAAAAAAAAACATCCATCGCCAATGAAGCACTGTGCTTCACTGACGGATGAAGCTAGCTATGTGTGTGCTAGAAAGCTTGCCCTATCATATCATCCTTGGACTGCAAAGTGTTAGATTTGCAGTCTTCTGATTTCTGCATGGTTTCCAAGGCACTGCTGAAATGCTAAGCAGATGGCCGATTGGGAGGATTGCATGTGGTTGTCTGAGTGGTGGGGAACTTTTGTCCAAAACCCCAACTAGCAAATCTAATGGCAAAGTGAGTCATAAGCACCCTCTGAGAGGACCGTTTTCATTAGACACATGTGCAAAAACCTCAAGTAGAATTTATTTTCTAAATCTAATTAGCAAAAGAAATCCATGCAACATGACTTCATTCTGACTTGCTGTTTGATTCCAATATTTTATAAGAAGTACTTATACGACTTGTTTACTGATTGCCATGTGATATAATTTCTATTAGTCAATACAAAAACTCAATTGAAATCTCACTTAAAATGCTGAATATGAAATGCAACAACAGTATATTTGTTTAATGGACGTTTTTATAAAATAAATAAAGAAAATTGTCATCTCCTGTCCAATTTCCCTTTTTTTAAATCAGAGCTCTGAGAAAAAGCTGATAGCCCATCCATAAGCAATCACGGATCATATCCATGAATAACCAAGACAACTCTTCTTTGTTTCTCTTCCAGGAATGATGGCAATATGCATAACAAAAACTTGTGTCCTGTGTTCATGTGTATGATATATGCTTCATTCCTGTCATAAAATACACCACTGATTCAGATCGGAAAATATTTAAAACCTGAGCCAATACTGATTTAGCACTTAACGGCAGCACCAGCCACTGACTCATATAGAAGCATATAGAAACTGTTACAGTATGCTCTGAAGAAACTCAACGCATGTGATTAGTTAGAAGTTGTAACTTCTAAATTCTATAACAAATTATTTGAAAAATAAGTACCAGCAATAGTTATGTAGATATAGCAAAATAATAAAAATTGTTGTTAACTCACACGGAAGCAAGCAATAACATAGAAATGTGCATCAAGTATATTACTATATACCTATATTGCCTAAATTTTGTGATCTGCTTATATGAATCAACATAAGATTACATGCTTGGCTCATTGGAGGAAAATCTTGGCTTATAACATTAAAATAACTGAAAACAGCCAATAACACTACATGAAGCCTGACATAGTAAAAGAAGAAATATGGGGAACACTTCGCACTGTGCGGTTACTCTTTTCCTATTCCATGGCTGATCCTGCCAACAGGTCTGAGAACGGGGGGTTGTGTCTTTAACAGATGTAGACTGGCCTCATTTCCCCCAGCTGTGCTATTGTGCTTGATTTCTCTGGCAAGACAAACGGATGCACAGCTACCTAAGCGTAAGGATATGCATGTAACCATTTAAAAAGAAAACAACAACAATGTTCTCCTTTGTCTGAGGGACTTCATACAGTATTATATACAGAATGACACAAAACATTAGTAAAGTGTAGACAGAAATTGCACAAAAAGGGTCAGTGGAGAAGAGAAGATCTCAGTAGCCCAATCAGTGTCTATAAAATAGCTAAATAGTATGCTAATTAGTAGTTAGCACAGTTACATAAACTAACACACTCATTCTAACTGATAGCACAGGAATGCTAATGAGTCATTCAAATGTTACATTTAAAACCCAAGAGTATAAAATTGCATGAATTCTAGAATTTGAGAAATGGGTTATGACACTAAAATGGAAACTAGTACAGCATATTCGGA
Source organism: Tachysurus vachellii (assembly GCF_030014155.1). Lineage (NCBI taxonomy): Eukaryota > Metazoa > Chordata > Actinopteri > Siluriformes > Bagridae > Tachysurus > Tachysurus vachellii. The sequence goes on from NC_083472.1 coordinate 18,517,340, forward strand.
CAACTGCTTTATAAATGTAGAGGTTGTGTTAGAATTGTAGCATGTTAGTAAATACTGAATTACAAACTGTCCAAGGAGATTTTTAACACAAATATATATGCTCAATAGCCATTTTAATAGAAACAGCTGTACCCCTGTTCATTCATGCAATTATCCAAGGATACAGAACAGAAATCTACAGAAGGCACATTGGGTACAAGGTCAAATAAAGTGCACTGTTTAAGACTGCACTCCATATCAGCAAAAATGATGAGGAAAATCTTATTTTGGTAACAAGTGGCACATGCAATATCACAGAATTACTTATCACTTGAAGTATAAGTATACAGTATAAGTATAGTTCGCAATCTATGTATATCAGAAGTAACTAGCTTGCTAATTACAATAGTATAATGGAATTACAGTCTATTTTTGTTCAGCATGTTTCCACAGATTGCTTAGGTCACTTTAGATAGCCATCTTAAATCTAATAAACCTTATCCCTCTGGATTTCTTCTTCTTCTTCTTCTTCTTCTTCTTCTTCTCTTCTTCTTCTTCTTCTTCTTCTTTATCTTCTTCTTCTTCTTCTCTTCTTCTTCTTCTTTATCTTCTTCTTCTTCTTCTTATTATTATTATTATTATTATTATCATCATCATTATTATTATCATTAATTTTGTTGTTGTTGTTGTTGGTGGTGGTGGTGGTGCTGATGGTGTTATTACTACTATTGTCTTTTATGAATAAACAAACACAAAACCATATGATCTCTAAAGATGGATCTGTTGCCCAGAATGGCCATTCTACCTAGTACCAAGTACCTAAAAATGCCTAAAACCATGTCAGCAATAAAAAAGAATTAGAAAAAGAATGGGAGTGGGAGTTGAATTATAAAATAGAAACCTTGGTTCAAAAATCTTTCATATATTTACTTCCATAAAACCCGATATAAATATGACTAGTAGAAAGATCTGCAGTTACGCTATAGTTAAAAGTTCACTGCTGTGATGAGCTGGTTCAGTTGTAAATATCAACTAATGAAGGAAAACACAAGGCCACATGACATCACATTTTACAGCATAGGGCAGAAACTGTGCTTTTAAACCACTTAGAGCAATGTGATCCCAGCATCAATGTTCAACTCTTAAAATGAGAATGCTAAATGGTTTCAGAGAAAATGTGGTATAGGGTGATAATCCTAAAAGTGGTATGTCAGCAGTTAGGAGCAAGTCTGCTGGATTTCTTGTGGTTAACCATTTTGTGCTACCATTCTCCTTCATTTCTTCATAATTCCTCTGTGGGGAAAAGTCTATTCCCTAATCAGTGCATTGTTGCTCAATCTTCCACAGTATTAAGTTATGTTATCTTTATGGTAACAGCAGGTTATGACCAGGACACATGTATAGACAGTTTAGAGACGAGAGGTGAGTTAATGACACCTGGAACCGTAAAATTGGGCAAAACATAACTCTTTGCAGAAATGTATTGTATCTCATAACCCAAAGGAAACAAAAAACAAAATTGGTGATCATTTGTCTTAGAACTTTCATACATTCAAAATTAAGAAGTAAAAGTAAAAGATATTGTCTTGTAAAATTTCTGATATGCTGTAAATATACCACAGATTTGAATTCACGGAACTGACCGGTCAGAATTTTTTACAACAGGGTGGCTTTGACAGTAATTCCAAAGTTTATTTTATTATTACATTTATATTAAAGCATATTAAAGTTCAAATTCTATTGCCTCAATCGTAAGAACTTATCCACAGGGACCTACAAGCAAAGTGATAGAGATGCATTGTGGGCATTCAATAACACTAAACATAACTATAAAGACAAGTTGTTGTTTAATTTAATTGTAAGACAGCAAAATGCTTTATAATATTAAAAAGCATACCATGACATCTTTTATTTATTTAATTTAACACATACATGATCTCCACAGGAGTTGTTTAGTATTAAAATTAGGTGATAATTTTTTGAGCATATTTACATGTTAAATATTGTTCAATAAAAACAATATGGTTGTTTAAATATGTTATTTTCTTGCTACAAAACTCAATTTTTACTCCATAAGTGAATCCCAGTTTAAAGAGATTATAGTAATCAACAGGAGCAGCTTTTCTGGCCAAATCTGTAAAATTAACAACAGCTTACTGACAGAAATATACAGGCTTAACAAGACAAACTAAACATTTATACACTAAATCTTTAGCTTGGCACTATTAGTAAAGTCTTTAAATTCTTAAGAAAATTGTAAATATTGTATTAATCATATGTTTCTCACAAATGTCTAATGATTATTGTCTGATGTCAATTATATCATCAGTAAAGTGAGAACAAATTTAGACTTTGTGGCTACTATGTACAAACATCTTTGACACTTCATAAGCAGTAGTAAATACACTTGACATGTGGAGTTTCTTTAGTCCTACCTCCCATAAACAATCACAAAATAGCATCAGTGTTTCAGCTGCTTTACAAAGCCCTTAGGTCAAAGGGAATTGAGATGACAGAAAACCTACTGCTATTATTAACTACTACTGCTATTATTATTTTCAAACTAGAAACAATATATATGATCTGCACCGATTTTTTTTAGACAAAGACCTTTTGCAGTGCTGTGGGTTTCTGAAGAGCACAAGCACTTTCCTTCCAGCAAGGCTGATGTGCATACATAATGGCATGACTGATGAAAGTTGTCAGTAGCTTAAAATGACTGCCAGCATGAATAATAAGAGCAATAAACTACAATATCAGGACACACATGCCTCTTTTACTGTGTACTAAGAAGGGACGTACTGATCCCTCATTCCATTTTCAATATGATATCAATTTCAGAGCTTATTGTATTGGCTAATGAAAAGTATCCAATGTTATTTAAATACATCATACACACACACACACACACACACACAGACACACACACTAAAAACATACATCAGCCCATCAGTACAAACTGATGTAATACCAATGCAGCTTTCCAGCTTTTCAGCCAGCCCTCATACAAAGAACTACTCATACAAAGAACTATACATATTTGGACAACAATAAAGATTTCCAAATTTATGCTGGGTAGTTTATGACAAGTTTATGACTATGAAAACTCACACGAGATAATTATTGCAGATTTATTCTGCAACGCCATATCTATAATATGCTTAATGAAGTTACTGTCTGTACTGTCAGCTGTACAACCTGGAGGTCAATGGGACTTGATCTTCTAAGGTCAAAGGGCACTCTGTTGCAAGACCCAACACAAACAACAAGTGGCAGCCAACAACTTAATACAAAACAGATCCTAGCACTCATATTAATGAATTATATTCTGATGACTATGATAGAAAAAAAAACACTGTAAAACTGCATGAGGTTCCAAATGTGTGAATGGTGACTGGGTATTCAAAGGGAACTTAACACAAAAAAATCAAGAAATGTTATACTGTTGTTTCAGGGACCTCCGTTTCTGAAAACCAGTGGAATGTAGCCATGTGTTCTAAACAGGGCTTACACATTGTAAGATTTAATGAGAGCCATATGAATTTGAGATTAATGAGAGGTGAATTCAATCTTTCAGTAATCCAGTCAGAGGCCAGGCAACCCCGCTTGCCATGTCTGCAACATCTCATCATGCTGTAGGCTGTTTCAAAAAGTGAGTCAGCCTTTATTGCTTAAGAACTCTATGCCCTGTATGGAAGAAAACAAGGCAACTCTGCGCAGTCACACAACAGTGAGCAATACTTTGGGTTAAGATTCTATGAACCATACACATATGGTCATTTGGAAAATAATTTAATCTAAAGTGACTTAATAAAGAAGGCAAATTTGAAAGCATGCTTGAAGCAACTGGTCCATGCATTGATCTGTGCTTGATCTCACAATATTCTGCTTAATGCTCTCTTTACTGCTGCCTGCTACAATTATGTTATCTAATTGCAGTCAACTTCAGGAATATTAGCATCATTCATAACATTTTACACATAGAATATAAAAAACAATAAATATATATGCTATCTTTGTAATATAAGAACACCGTAAAGTTTTATTTTCACACAATATTTTTTTCTTATATAAAATGTAAAAATTCTTACATTTTTGGAAGTTTTTGGACACGTTTGACATCCCCAGAATTAATAGTCTCACATGAACAGAATGAGAGTACTGCGCATATAACAAGGCTGAATGAAGCCTTTTCGATAGGAATTTTGGGCCAATGTTCTATTTAAAACATTTCAAGTCAAATCAAAAAGCTTTTATTGTCATTTCAACCATATATACTGTAGCTGATGCAGTACACAGTAAAATGAAACAACGTTTCTCCAGGACCATGGTGCAAAGAAAAACTACATAAAGCTACATAAAACAAGACAAAAAACAACAAAAAGATAAGGACTTAAGTCATAGCCACATAAAGTTCAACATGTGCAACCTAGTGCATACTGTGTTATAAAGTGCATTCAGTCTCCTTTTCCAATCTGAGATTCTCAGATTTTGTTTTTGAAACAAAATATTTTGAAATACATGTTTCTTAGAAGAGAGTTTCCCCGAGTATCTGGAGATATGTTGTCAGTGTTTGTAATGCTTTTATTTTTATTTATTCTCTTTGAGGGTTCCAATAATTCTGGATTTAAACAGCATGTGTCATCACTGGCCTGTTTGTGAAGATCAGATTGTAAAAGTCTATGAAGAATAAGTTTTGAGTATACTATCCACTATACTGATGTTACTTGTCTCTCTCTCTCTCTCTCTCTCTCTCTCTCTCTCTCTCACACACACACACACACACGCACACGCACACACACACACACATATGCTCAGCTGCTCTGTGCTCTGTCAAGTGCTATTTTAATACCAGCTTCAAACTAGCCCAGGGAGCCTTGTGGCATCTCCTCTGCACAAGGTTAGCAACACCCAGTGAGCAGTTGCCAAAGCAAATGGGTCCCCTGGAGAGACTGGCTATAGGGCTCTTAGAGGGGTCGAGACATTATGGGCTGCTTTTGGCCTTCTGTTCTGGACACTGATTATTTACCGTGTCAGGATAAAACACAAAGAAAGACATTCATCCAGTTCACATTCTGATAAACCCACAAGTGACTTCACTTCACTTCACCACTTTTAATTCAATAAATTGAAATGTGATCTAGGACAGTGCGTATGTAAATCATGAACTAGAACTTACGCCAAAAACACCACAACAAGTATGTCAGATAAAATATTTATGACTAGAGGATTCCACATGACAGTCTATAAAGAATCATGCTAAGTTCAGCCCATGCCCTTTCCCCAGAAAAGCATTTACGCAGTATCATCTGCTATAAACAGCATCTTCTCAGCTTGATTCAGTCATCAAAAATATTTTCTACATTTTATCATACTTTATCAATAACTCAGAAATTTGAAAATTATATTTTAGCGTAAACTTCTCTGTAACTGTATAGAAAAAGAAGCATACAAATGCACAAAGGCTTTACCATTTTTCCACCTCATGAACACACACTTGCAGAAATGGATGAGAGAGAGGGCTCTCATCCTACCTGCAAGCAAGAAACAAAATCAGAGGCTGATGAGAGAAAATTACCTAAATAGCATGCTGTTAATCAGAGTCCAGACCTTTAAATTCCACTAGTGTCAATTTCTCCATATGTTACAGCCTTCAGGAAAGTGGGAACAGTTCTCTGGATGACATACAAAGTTTAAAAGTGTATATCTAATGAATCAAGGTTATTTCAGGCCCTTGTTGTAGAACAGATGACTTCAGCAAGTAGGGATTTCACCATTGTATTGCATACATTGCTGATAAACAACTGATGGACAATCAACAGTTTATATTGTACTGTGATTTGAATAGTTACCTGTATGCTGTTGTGTCTTGGATTTATTCTTGGATTGTACCCTTTCTTGTTTTTCTAGCCTTTAAAACCTTGCCTTGACTGTTTTTGTTCAGTTTGCACTTGGGTTAGAGAAATAGGTGTTAAACTTGCAAAATATCACAAATTATAAATTGATCCTGTTTGAAATATTTTTCTCTACTCCACATACCATTTGAAGGGAACTGTTTTTAGACACTGTGCATTTTTTATATTACATGTGCATGTATAATAATACTAGTATAATACATTTTAAACCTGAGATTCATTTTAAAGATGAGACACGATTATGCTGGCGTTCTAACTTAGCAATCATTGACTCTCAAGACTCTAAGACTCTTCTTAATTGCTATTAATGTGATGAAAGCTTTGTATGAATTAATATTGCCCAATATATCCTTTGTTAATCTTTTTCATGTTATTGACTTCTGAACCAAAACATATATTAATCAAATACAGAAGGCCAGATCATACATAGCTTTTCCAAAAATAACAAATCCAAATGTATTGAGCACAGTTCTGCCAAGGATGTAAGAATAAATACGTCTATTGTGTGAACCAACACTATTAGAGAAAGTGTGTTGTATGTTTTCTAAGGTGAATCCTGCACACCTTGCACATTGGCAGATGTGATCGGAAGCAAGGTTCAGTGTGCCAGTGGAAACCCCAAGGCAGCTCACTTATTTTCTTTTGATTAAATCTGATTATTTTGGCTCTCTCCTCCCAAGCTCCAGTCCAACACAAACAGCATTGTGAAGGCGCTTTTTCAGATTAGGTAAAAAAAAGTCAGAGGAAGGCTCAGACATTTTTAGACAACACTAAATGGAGATTGTTTATTTTTCACATTTTAAATTGAACTCTGATTAATACTCATGCTAACTGCATCAAAATTTAACTCAAGCGTTAGCCTACTGAAACGCCTTCTTCCCCAATGACAGGCATGACAACCATTGTCAGTGAATCGTTCATTTTCTCCCTGACAAATCTACTCAGACTGAAGATTTATGAGCTATCAGCTTAGGTCCACAGCATAATACATAACCTTTCCTCACTGGAGACTGATTTAACAGGACAGATTGGTCTTTTCGCTTTTTACCGCCAGCCCCCGAGTATCTGCTGGCTTCCGTCTATCTGTGCCATTCTTTCCTTCTGCTTTCTGCCCCTTGTAGTGTGTAGAGACACTTCCCGTGGCCCCTCAATTCTGAAGAGGGCACTGATACAGCACGAGTGCTGGCTGAAGAGGCTATTTTGAGAGCTGTAAATATGGCAGTTTCCTCCATGATAGTGAAACTAATAACCCTGAGGATCCTTTTACATTATTAACAACTGGCAGTGAGCTCAATAGGCAGGCATATACGTCTTGCTCAGTGTCTACTTCAGCTGGACATGTGTCTAATATGGTTTATATTGAGATTGATGAGAGCTGAATTTAGTTCATGGCACTGTGCAGAATGGTGCATGTTTTCTATGACCCTGTGTAGTTTAGTGTCTCTGTGTAAAACACATGCTGCAAAACAAACCACAATAAAATGAAAGCAGACACTCTTTTGAACATGAAATCTTTTTGCACTGAAAGGAAGTTTGGTTTGAGATAAGAGAAGAGTGTGTGGCTTGTTTACTAGGGCACTTCCTTTTGGAACTTCTCTAAGCCAAGAGTCACATTTATTAATGTTACAGTGATTCAAGACAACACAATGTACTACATAAAGTTCTCATCACTGTTTTGCAATGCAGACTCAACATGTCACAAAATTACTTGATCTACTTGGCTAATACTCAACAATTGTTGGAAATGAGAGTCGTGTATAGCTTGTTGAACAGGTCTGTTAGGAAAACAGAGCCAAACTTTTGGCACTCCCACATGTAGGTGAACAAGGCCATACTCATGAAGAGCACAGCCCCATTTAAATTATTAAAAAAATGTAATGAAATGAAAAATGACAGTGCGTATCTCAATGACTCAATGTGTTCTAGCATTTTCTAAAATTCTGACATTTATTCTAGGTGTTTCTAAAAAAAATGGAAAACATTTAAACAGGAATTCTAGCATTTAAGATGTTTAAGAGGCTGAAAAATCAGTATTTCTGACACCACATGACATTTAATAAATCTTAGTCACCATAATCCATAAAGATATCCAAGCCATCACAGTGTTTAAATGTGAAATACATTTATAATTGCAATAAGAACAGTGGCTTACATCATAGTTTATTTTTCTAACCATAGTAAAAACTATTAAGTAATGATCATTTTCTGTTCCTTCATGGAATCACACATGCCATCTGCTGGATAATAGAGACAGCACAAGTTGAACCAGACCATTACTCTGCTTAGTACACAGTGCCAAATCCACTCAGGATATACAAAAGATAATAAGTGATAATAAGAAAAATGTGTATTTCAATGACCTCTACATGAGAAAATCAAGAGAATCTTTCTAGTGATAAGCTTACAAAAGGCTAACGTCCGTACTACATTTAATCTTGTTTGATGAAGTCAATAAAATCAAGGCGAATGGCATTCCAGGGGTCAGATGTCATTTAAGTCTGTCATCACACTCTCTATTACAGTGTTCCCACACACTGAAAAGGTCCTGGGAATGGACATCTTCAGCAACTCAGAAGCCAGTGGTTTAGTATCCTGGGAGTAATACTTCCTGTCTCCCAATCCAAAAATATCTGCTACAACATGCATACAACATTCCCATGAAAATGTGACTTTAACAAAAAAAAAAAAAAAAAAAACCCTTTCTAAAACACTGTATAGAGCTTTGACATTATAAATGTAGATCATATAAGGTTTAAGGATATTTGAATTTCTAATTTCAACAGTTAACATTCTATTTATGTGTACAGAATAGTACACATATATAATATATATTTATGTGAACAGAATAGTAAGGCAAGGCAAGGCAAGGCAAGTTTATTTGTATAGCACATTTCATACACAGAGGTCATTCAAAGTCCTTTACATAGAAATTAGAAAACAGTTTATAAGAGAGAAAAAAGAAATATATGTAAAAATAAGAGACATACGATAAAATCATAATAAAAACAAAGAACAATTAAAGAAAATAAATGTGATTTCAATAAAAACAGTTTAAAATATGTTAAAAAGAATAAAACAGGAGTAAAAGTGATTTGGATAAAAAGTGCAGTCAGTGTGAAGCAGCACAGTGCTCATTCAGTAAATGCAGAGTTAAACAGATGTGTTTTTAATCTTGATTTAAAAGTGTCTACTGTTGAAGCACATCTGATTCCAGCTATAGGTGGCATAATAACTAAATGCTCCTTGTTTTGAGTGAACCCTTGGTATCTCTAACTGACCTGATCTCTAACTGACCTAGTACACACACACACACACACACACACACACACACACACACACAAAATCATTCACACACAGAGGCTTTAGATTTGCCAGATGATCTAAGTGCATGTTTTTGGACAGTGGGAACAAACTAGTGAGCCAAAGGACACCTGTGCAGACTTGGAGAGAGAAAATGGGGAACAATGCACAGTCCCAAAAACAGACTTGAATCCCGGCCTTAAAGCTGTGAATGACAATGCTTCTCACATTCATCTTTAATTGATACATTACACAGCCTAGGAGGGGCATCAGGATAACTAGATGTCATAAAACCAAGCTGCTCCAATTTCATAACAGACTTGATTATTTAGTGTATTGCTTGCACTGCTTTGGAAGTTTGTAGTTGATTTGACAAGGTTACCAAATACCAACCAATACACCATCATGCATTTATGGTTAGCATTTATATCCACATATCACATCTACACTATATGCACTAGTCCAAACACTGACATTTTAATTACATTAGGACATACAGTAAATAGATTGTGTGTGTGTGTGTGTGTGTGTGTGTGTGTGTGTGTGTGTGTGTGTGTGTGTGTGTGTGTGTGTGTGTGTGTGCGTATTATTATTATTATTATGGGGTGAAAAAAACAAACTAACCTTGCTGTATAGAAGCCTGCCATTCAGCTCTGTGGGCTTCATTTGAGGTGATCAGCTGCTGGGGAAACAGCATCGATGACCCGTTGTTCCCCATAGGAAAGGTTTTTCTTACAAGCAAACTGTCAGCTACAGTAAAGAGTCCTCACATGACGGAAGGTTGTTCTGACAGTAAAATCCCGCCCGCGTGCAGTTTGAAATGGTAAAACAGCCCACACTTGTTGGGGACGCGCGTCTCCGACCAATCAGAGCGCAAAACGAGCCGCTGGCGTCAAACTTTCCAGCATCAGACAGCAGGTCACTGTTAGTAGCTGATAACAGTGAATACTGAGTGTACACGGTTAACTGTTCATGACTTAATACGACATCTATACTGCAGAGCTGATGAACTGATACCGGGTTTATTTCTTCAGAATCAGAATCAGGTTTGTTTGAACAACTGTGTCGACACACACAAGGGATTCGGTTCCAGCTGTTTGAAAAAAGCTTTCATCATGACATGTCATGCAATCAGCCATCAGAGACATGTTTGATAAATAATTACATTTGTTAATCATACATCATAATATTTGTAGGAAGTTCTTTCTATAAAAATGATCTTAAATACTGTTTATCTATAAAAAAAAAAATCCCAGTGTTTAATAAGTGAGAAATCATAATTATTAACATGAACATGGGAGATCTTGATCACAAGAAATCATTAACTATTTTCTTAAACAGCCTATTTTAAAGTAAAAGACAAAATATCTGATGACATGCCATCAGCACCGGGGGGCGCTGTTCACTAACACTTCAAACGCACATGTGCCTCGGTCACTTGTGTCCTGTCTCTCGTGCCTTTTTGTCTTCTTTTCCTCTCTCTCTCTCTCTCTCTCTCTCTCTCTCTCTCTCTCTCTCTCTCTCTCTCTCTCTCTCTTTCTTTCTCACACTCTCTCTTCTCTCTCCCTCTTTCTCTCTCTCTGTGTTTCACTGTGTTTCACTCTCTCTCTCTCTCTCTCTCTCTCTCTCTCTCTCTCTCTCTCTCTCTCTCTCTCTCTCTCTCTTTTTGTATTTCACTGTCTCTCTCTCTCTCTCTCTCTGTGTGTGTGTGTGTGTGTGTGTGTGTGTGTGTGTGTGTGTGTGTGTGTGTGTGTGTGTGTGTGCGGGTCTCTCTCTCTCTCTCTCTCTCTCTCTCTCTCTCTCTCTCTGTGTGTGTGTGTGTGTGTGTGTGTCTCACTGTCTTTGTCTCTCCTTTGTTTTGTATCTCTTAGGTCTCAACTATTTTAAATAAATCTTTCTATCCCTCAGTGTATTTCACTTAGGCTTTCTGTAACTTGTATCAGTTTTCTTACTTTTTAAAAATCATTCTAGTTGTCTTCCTATTTCTCTATTTATCTGTCATTATCATGTCCGCTATCTGTCTCTGTCTCTATTTCCCTTTTTAATGAAGAAATCCTAAATTAATGTTTGTCATTATACCGATACAACATTTATAAATTATTAGTGTGTTTATATCTGTTTTAATCCACATAGCATTCCTGCCTAGAAGACTGCCAGTTATATAATATATTAGTTACCAACACACCTCAGATTAGAATGTATGTATTATGTTATGTTAGATATTAGTCATGTTTAGCTCATAGACACCATCATGATTAAAGTTTTGTAATAGGAAGGAAAGAGAATTTCACAGTGTCACTGTGAGTCATCACAAGATGCTCTCTTTGATAATGCAAAGTCTGCTTTAGAAAGGTTCGTGTGCTCTTTTCTTTCATATATCTCATACTAATATTATGGCAATTAGATATTTTTTTTTAATTTTGGCCCATTTTTAGTCACATTTTTTTTTAATTTTGGCCACAATTTTTAGTTGTGTTAATACAATTTATGAAAGTCTGTAAAATTAAAATAATATTATATCATATTATAGTTGGAAGTGTTGGTCAAGGGTTCTTAAACATTTGCCAGATAGAGTTACTGGAGTATTTTGGTCGAATTGTAATAATAATGTAATGTAATGTAATAAATTGCGAATATGTACACCAAATTTAACCATTTTTATTTCTGTAATCTTTCATCCATATGACTGACCATGCACTCTGACCCAATCCTCCAAAGCTGGGATACGTGAAGAAAAGAATACCAATGTGCTGTAATGTAATGTGAAGCAATAAGAAAAACTTCTTCTTCTTCTTCTTCTTCTTCTTCTTCTTCTTCTTCTTCTTCTTCTTCTTCTTCTTCTTCTTGAAACAGTTACTGTGTGGTAAAATGTAGATTCAAAAAATTGTGTACCATACTGAGAGCTCCATTTATTACAACAAGCTTATAAAATGTTTAATTGTTGTATAATTGTTGTATATGTTATATATTAATAATTAGTAAGTAAATTATAATGAATTATAATAAATGAAATACTAGGGTGAAAATTATGATTTAACTCAAAGTTATTAAGCCAATGGTGTACACAAACTTACTCAGTTTTTGTTGGAGGATATGTAGATTTCTTCTTTTGTCTTGATTCTCAGACAATGAGTCATAGTGATCAGTGTTTTTTTAAACAACTGAAAATGACCTTTATGATTTTTTAGGCCACAAACTGATCTTTTTTTTGACTAGTACTACTAAATTCTAAGCATAAGCCATTTATTGCCATCAAAAATAACATCTGATTCTTCCTTTTAGAGGAACTGGCCTATGGACAGATAATAATCCACCCATTTAGGTCCTCATATCTCATTACATTACAAAGAAAATGCTTCATACCTAGAGTGTCAATATAATACCAATACAACTTTATTATCTACATACAAGAGAGGGTGGGAAGTCAGTTTTTTGGGGTTTTTAGTTCAAGGTCATTGATCTAATGGTGTGTTACTTAAAGCAGATGAACTGAGTAAATATGGCACCTATTGTTCTGATGCGTGACCTTTTACTTAGGGCTTTACCCAGACAGATCCATTTTTCTATTTTTTTGAGCAGTCATTTAAACTGAAAATGACAAATGAATCAAAACGTTCATGATTAAGATATCTCCTAAATGCTAAATATGAACTGTTAGCTAGTTGTTAGCATCCATGGTGTTGGCAATCTTTTGAGCTTGGGTAGTTTTGTTTTTTATTACTTAACTCCTGCTTCCTGTGTTGTCCAAGACAATTGGAGAAAAACAAGCAGATCTGCTTTTTAAGAGCACAATAAATCAGAGGCAGGAGGAAACAAATTCCAGCAAAAAAATCTAATGGTTTGGCTTGTTACACCTGAGTTTTAAATAAAATACATCCTATTTGATTATTTTTTATAGAGATTTAGAATATATCATTTATCTAGTTTCATTTATCTATGTAAAGAGCAAAAACACAGGAACACATTCTGAAAAGCTACAGTAATACTGTTATTACCAACATCAATTGAGAATCCTGAAGCAGCATCCTAAATATGTACAACAATAAAACTAAAGACCGGAAAGGTAATAAAGCATCATCAGAACTTGTCTTTCAAATCATATATCCCTAATAATATAATCCCCAATAAGCTAAACCCGTTATTTGACATCTTATACAGCAAAAAAGCTGATACATATATCTAGCACCAGTGTAAATTAAAAGCAACCACATTGTAAAACATGGCTGGCATGACGTAAACTTGATCGATGCATGTAAAAATGCAGGACATTGTATTTGAACCTGAACAATTTATAAATTATAAGGATGGGTATTTTTATTTATTTATTTATTTATTTATTTATTTATTTATTTATACATCTAGCACCTTCTGCTTTGGCAGTATAGAAATTTCTGTGCACAGAAGGTTCACTAAGTCAAGATCAGCTGGCTGCTGTCACTGCTAACATTGGGCTAATTTGCAGAAAGAGAATAATTGAGCCTAAGTAGGCATTCCTCTATGCCACCCAAAACAGGCTTTAGAGAAGGTGCTCTAGATGTCACACTTTTCCCAAACGCCTTGCAGCTGCTCCTATTGTGTTCATAGACGTCTCTGGCCAAGTGCTCACCCCAGACCCAATGACAAGGATCAGAGCAGCTCACAGAGACCCTGTGCCTCTGACAATGGAAGACATTGATAATGATTCTATACCACACAACACCACCAATGTGAAATTCCAATGCACACTGAAACACAGGGTGGAGTGCTGCTACATATGGCCAAGTCTGTTTGAATGTGAAAAGGTCAATCTGTTTCCCACAGGCATTTCAATGCAGTCTTCTGAACATCTGAGAGTATTTTCTGAGCAGCTGATACACAATGTTTTAATCCTTGTAGACTACAATAATTATCATTCCAAAAGGTTAAAAGCACAATCTAAGGCATTTATAATAATAAATATGGTGAGTATGGTGAATAACTTTTAGAATAATAAATCACTAAGAAATGTATAAATCTATAAGATTTATTACAAGAATAAATGTTTTTTAACAAAATAAATCCCAAGGCATGCACTGGTATAAAAATATGTTCAAATTCAGCTTTGTTTCTTTCAAGTTGTATTTTTGGTCATTTCTGTGCGTCATTGGTCCATATTCGTTAAGCTATAAAATTCATATAGCTTATTCACTATAAAAATTGACTCATTAATGCTCATAATTTTACTGTATATTGTTTTTTTTTTTATTATTATTTTTTTTTTTTTACATTTTAAAGGCAAATAAATGTATCAATTAAAGATGAATGTGAGAAGCATTGTCATTCCCAGCTTTAAGGCCGGGATTCAAGTCTGTTTTTGGGACTGTGCATTGTTCCCCATTTTCTCTCTCCAAGTCTGCACAGGTGTCCTTTGGCTCTCTAATTTGTTCCCACTGTCCAGAAACATGCACTTAGATCATCTGGCAAATCTAAAGCCTCTGTGTGTGAATGATTGTGTGTGTGTGTGTGTGTGTGTGTGTGTGTGTGTGTGTGTGTGTGTGTGTGTGTGCATGGTGTCCTGTGAAGTAGTTTCCCATCCCAGGGAAATTCTCACAGCTTGCACCCACTGTTAGCATGATAGAAAAGTAACGCACAAAGTAGTTATTTTAACTATATAACTTATTTGTCATGACCCTCTCAGACTTCCCACTTGATTTGAAGAAAGCAAAACATGGAGGTTGCACTATATAAGTATAGAAGAACTGATTAGGGGTTAATATTACAATTGAGAGATTCCTAAATCAGCTTCAAAAATACTGAAAAGTGGTGGACACAGGTCAACATTTAAAGGGTGTCTATACAAGAGTTTATAGAACATTTATCGTTTTAAGATGAATAAATTGAAATTGAAGATTAAGAAATAATCTAATGTAATAATCTAATAAAATAACATCTTTGAAAACATACCTACACATCTTTATTTATGTTGTAAAGGTATCCAAACTCTTTTAATTCAAATGGCGGTGATCATATTTATCTCATTTTTAAATCAAATTTGTTTTGAGTAATAACCCTGTTGAGACACTGGGTTTATTATCAGACTTGTGGATCTCTGACTCAGTTGAGTGCATCAGAGTGCTAATTTGCTAATTTCAACTTAGCAACATATGAAAGTGAGGCATACAGTACATCATTTGGACTCTGACACTTGTTACATGATAGCAGTCACCATGCTTGTCAGAATATCAACTGTGTGCTGCTATGCCATTTAATAAATTATTCTCAGTAATAAAATGTTTACCATTTACCTCTTGAAGGGTCCTGGGTTGGTTAATATCTTAAAGAAAACATCATTACATCATATATTATCCATTTTTAGGTTTGTGCCATGGTTATGCTTTAAAAAAAAGTATCATGCCACACAAGTGATTCACGTGTACAACAAAGCATTTTATTTGTCAGTATCAAAACATATCACAAAGATGTAAAAAAAAAATACAATATGAAATATATTAATTTAGTAAATAAATATCACATATCAATACAGTCTCCTGAAAGTCACTCCCATTGGTACTGCTTGTGGCTCTTACAGGACTGATAACATTACACGCACATGAGGTATTTTGTGTTTGTTTACAAAGAAACAAACATCCCGGTAGGCTGGATGAAGGTCTGAGAGGCCCTTAAAGGAGCCACATATTTCACTTTCATTGACTTAAGGCGTAGTGAATCTAGCCAGATATTATAAATACATTCATTGATCTGGAAAGAAAACTAAACTAAACTAAGAGGGCACATTCAGTCAGGTTAGCACCTTGTAGTTTGGCAACTTGCAGCCACCTCAGACTGTGCATATGATAAACAACGATACAGGCCATCAAGAAATAAATGTAGACACTTCCTGAGAAAATGCAAACACCTGGTATTTTATCCTGTGCCAATACATAAAACAGAGGGCCAATGATTATCTGTTGCAAGGCTCAAATTGTGATGACTGAAGACAACAGACATTCAGGAGCCTCATGTTACATCCAACAAACATTACACATTCACACACTGTGGATTGGACACAGTGAAAACACACCACAGGAGTGTTTTCAAAACAAAGACAGCCTGGAGGAACAAGACTGGGCCAGCCACTTATTCCTACCCAGAATTACATAGAAATACTGTCAAGTAACAGGCACAATTTTAATTGTCCAGCAATAAAAACAACTTCATTGATCATTTTTAACATGAGGCCAGCCTGTGATACTGAATCAAATGGTTGTTTTATATTCTTTTGGACAGCTTTCACTCCTTTCAGTCATGATGAACTTCTATTACTAGATATTTCCAAATGGACTGGGTGTCTGAAACCCTCCTTAAACAGTCTTACTATAACAAAATACAGTCCTGTCAGCAAGTAGGTGAAGGAGTTATGGGACTATGATGGGACAAGAAGGACAGTGGACTGGCACCAGCATGGACAGGAATGGAGACAGGAAAGTTGAAAACAGTGCCACTTTTGCTGAGTGCTGGGCTGCTAGCCTCTGATGAGCAGGTGGACGTGGCAAGCACTTGTGACTCGAACTGCAGAAGCTGGCCCATGAAGCTGAAGTTGGGTGAGATGATACTGCGGCGCTGCTTGACGAACTCGAAAGCCTCGTCCAACTTGACGCGGTTGGTACGCATGAGGTAGGCCAGACAGATGGTTGCAGAGCGCGAGATGCCCGCCTGGCAGTGTACAAAGACACGGCCACCTTTGTTTCTCACAGAGTCTGCACAAAGAAACACAAAATGTCACTTTAAATATACACAATTTAACAACATTTGAATTTCCACAAATTGGAAAGATATGTATACAGGCAACTGGACTGTTAATAAAAAAAGACCCTGAGCTGAAAATGGCCAATGGGAACTCTTCTCTAGTCTCAGCTGCAACCCTCCAATTTCAAATGCAAATGACAGCCTACAGTATTGCTTACGGAAGGGGTCGTCTCATTATTAAAACAGGAATATGTTAAAATGGGGCTGAGGGTGGGTGATGGGGTAGCACTCCCTCTGTGACAGGTCTGAATACACAATAGAGGTCCCACCCCCCACTGGGAGAATTGATCTGGGAGGAAAGCAAGCTCAGTGCCAGAGAAAAACGCTTTTGTTTGCACAGAACAAAGGAAGAGAAGAATGCTAAGTTGCCCCCTAAAAAAGCAGATTAGACCATGGCCTGCTGCTTTCCCTGAAAAGCGAGTGCATCTTGAAACTGGATAAGAGGGGATGATATAAGCCATTGTGACTGTCAAGCATGGTCTGTCCAGCTGGTCGTTTCGGAGGGAACTTTTGAAAATTTGAATTCAGAGAGGGGGAGGGTTGGTGCTTGCCTGCCAAAGCCTGTATATACTAACATCTGCTCTTGTTTTGTCAAACATGGATAAATGATAGTAGATATGCAAAAACAAGACTTACCGATAAAGTCGATGGCCTCATTGAACCAGGAGCTAATGTCTGCCTTGTGGTTATCTTCAACTGGAATGCTCTTGTACTGATAATGGTCCTCAAAATGATTGGGGCAGTTGGCAGAAACATTTATGAGTGCTGTGATGCCCAACATGTCCAGCATGTCTTTACGGGAAGCATGGTAGGCACTTCCAAGATACAGAAAAGGCAGAATTTCCACTGGGCCACCCTAAACAAGTCAAAGAACAACTAATTAACACCTTGCACAGGATTCATAATGGAAATGTTTGTGAAATATTACGTGTGAAACGAAACCCTTACCTGGTCGTAGAGAGGAGTAGCACAGCTATTACAGTTTGTTTCGGCGCTACCAGGAGGACAGTTGGCACTGAGAGGCAAACTCAGTCCTTGTGGAGGTGGTGCTTTGGTACACATTTCAGGGAACTCGGATGAAAAGGTGTCGAAGCCGCCTAAGAGAGTGAAATAAAACATGAGGTATTTTAATTACGTCATTGAGCAGTATTAACACTAACCCATGGCTCTCCTGATAGAACATGGCAACGGCTGAAGTAAAGCCGAGAGTCAGAAGCCAGTTCACCGTACAAGGACGCAGAACCATAAATAACATCAGAGGCCACAAAAGGAACTCAGCAACAGTGTTTTGGTTACCGCGTACCTTTCAAGAAGAAGACGTGCGCTCCTCGGGGGTTGTTCCGACTCAACGCGGTCACGGCCAGCATCAGAGTTCCGTCTTTTTTCACCTGGCTGAAGTCTAAGCTTCGGTCATCGAGTAGTACCACAGTCTGATATTCTCCGGAAAGCAGCTTGCTCCGCGTGTCCTCATTGGGAACAATGTGTTCTAGCCCAAGTCCGCCTCGCGCCCTCCGGCGCACTATTGCGCTAAATCGGACGTTAGTTGAGCCGGATATGTGAGAGGAGCTAAAGGAGAAGAACGACCGGCAGTCCAAAACAAGACAATCAGTCTCGGATCCCCCCAAAAGCGCCCGGAGAGAGCCACAGTCGATGTTTGGAACCTCCATTATGACCATAGTAGGACGACGCACAGGATAAGACAACTCTAAATACATAAAGCGACGTAGAAAAATATATCCGGGCACAAAAGGTCTCTAAAACGATTCCTGAACGTATTTGGTAACAAATTCCCTCGTCAACAATACGTGTTAATGTAGCACAATTCTTTCCACGCAATAAGCCCTTCGCGTTTCTTGTCCGTTGTTTCTTTCTGTTCTCCTCGCATTTGGAGTGTCTTTTATAAGCAACCGTTGACGTCAGAAATCCCGCCCGTTTTGGCAACTGGCCAGAGCGCATTCGCACGTACGTCATGCAGTTCAACGGGTGGCAGCTTTCTTCTGACAAATATCCTGACAAAGCAAAGTAGTGATAAATGTAATCATTCTAATCAAGATTGCATTCACTTTACCAAACCAAAAAATAAATTGGCAGAATTCTCACAGTCAGCAGCAACAACAACAACAACAACAACAACAACAACAATAATAATAATAATAATAATAATAGAGGATAAAAGACAATCTAACCTTTCTCTCTTCATTCTACCGTACTCTATCCAGTTGATGAATTTTTCAAATTTTCCATGATGTTATTGTTTTTATTCTCCTCCTTGTTCTGATGAATAACAAGGTAATTAGGCTAGTGAATACCTGTCACGGCACTCATAAAAGTTTATACTTTGTTTTTATTGTACAGGCCTATGCAGTGTGTAATGCAGCGAAAGCAAAGGCAAACCATAAAAGTTAATCACTGTATAGAAACTGGAGGTCTGGTAAATTTCCATTGCAGAAAACACCTCACAGGTTCAGCCACATTGGATCACAGTACATATTTGTTTCAATATGTTGGACTTCAAGGGATTAAAAATGCTGAGGATCGTGAGCAAGCATTTATGAAACCGTGCTGTTGCTGTAGTTCTAGATTTTGCTGTAGTGAAAGCTTGTCCATCAGGTTTTGACCAAGTCACGTTTGCAAAAACAATGCCGACAATGTTTTGTATGTAACCCTCTCGTGGCATTTGTCATGTTGCCATGGATGTGGTTACATCAAATTGTGTGGTTTCCCTTTGAGCTATGACTTACTTCTGAATTACGCCATGATCAAAACGACATTGTTTAGTTTCTCATTTACTAAATACCATCTTTATTCTATTACTGCTCAAACGAAGCCAATATCTCATTCTCTGAGCGTAGTCAAGTTCATATACAGGGCAATTCTGGTATTTTTGCTAAATAAAATATTTATAGAAGGGTTTTTTTTGTTCGTTCTATCCCGTACACTGTTCTGAAATGTTTATCTTATTTCCTGTTTCAAAGCCTCAGTGGTCATGCCGAAATGAAAGTAGGACATCACAGAGTACAGTGGCTGACGTCAGCACTGCATTTCTGGTGCCTGAGTCAGAAAGTTGGACCTGTAGGGCACCATTTGAAGCACTTTGAGTGTTGTGTGACCGTAACAGAGGAAGAAACATAAAGTAACATAGGGGGAAACTTGCCAAAGAGTGAGAAATGCAGCAACATCTGTCTGCAGTGCTGGATTTTACTGTCCATTCCACACTAAGATGAGTCAAGAATGAAAAGCAAGCCATGTGAAGGGAACATTACTCATGGGTGAAGAGTGTGAATGTGTGTGTATTGGGACAGGGGTGGAAGGATGTATGGAAAACACAATGTACTGTACCCAGACTTACTTTAAGCAAAAACAAAACTGTGGAGGAGTGGGTGATGAACCAATCCACTATTTCAAGAAACATCCCTCAACATTTACTCAATATTTTGAAGAATTGTGAAATGTTAGCACCACGTTAAGGTGTTGGCCTACTGCTTAAAAAAAGTTTGTGAGCTGCTACTGCTGAGTCCTTGAGCAATACCCTTAATCCTCGAATGTGAAAATGGGATAAATGCAAACTGCTTTGGATACGAGTATCTGCTAAATGCTGTTAATAAATAAAAAAAATTTAATATGTCAGTTCAAATATATATTTGTTATGTAAATTATATTTATAATATGTTATAATTTTTTAACACATAAAATGGCACTTAACCCTAACACCAATTCCCAACTCATGTATTGAACCCATGACATGAACTCATGTACTAAATCCCTGAACTAACAATAACAATACTTGTTACTAGATACAAGACACAATAAACAGACCCATGACCTATAGGTGAAATACCTATTTACTGTCAATAATTGCACAAATGTATAATTATGTGAGTCATCCTACTGGCAGTAATTACACAAGTTCATATCACTGTTTTCTGTTTCTTTCGGGTTTTGCTCTCGGTTAAAAAAGGGAACTGAAAGAGAGGTATATGCAATATGTTTCCTAAACATAGCATTACTGTCTGGTCACTTACTGACATATGTCTCAGGGCAAATGTCATAAGTATTTGGAAACTACATGGTATATCCTTTATTGCTCTACTGTTATGTAGTGTATCGACTGTTGTATTTTTTCATTGAGGTTTTTGTCTGAAAAGTGGGCCAGTCCAAATGTCCAGTTTTGTCAAATTTTAAATTGGATAATTAACTACAATTTATAAATGTGACAAGATCCTTCAGTAAAAAGAAATAAACTGTCAAACTACATATATCGGTTATATTATTCTTATTATAGTGTTATAATTGTGAGCATTGTTGCAGCAGGGTTTTTGCTTAGATAGAAAGAGAGACCAAGAGAGCTATCAATGTTTCTTATATAAAATAAATAATAATAAACTTTATTTTGTATAGCGCCTTTAAAAGTAGCTATACAAAACTAAAACTAAAACTAACCATACAAAAATAAAACGCCAATACAGTAAATAACAAACAAAGAAATCACATAAAAGCTACCCTAAAAAAGTAATTTTTAAGGTGGGATTTAAAAACACCCAGGGATTCTGCATTCCTAATCTCTGAGGGAAGGGAATTCCACAATTTGGGAGCCAAATAAGAAAAAGCGTTGTTTGGACAGTCAGAAGACCAGCTTCAGAAGAGCATAGAGCATGTGTAGGAATGTAGGGGGTTAACAGCTCACACAAATATTGAGGGGCCAAATTATCCAAGGCCTTCTAAGTGAGCATGAGAATTTTAAAATCAATACGAAAACTAACAGGAAGACAGTGCAAATTTTCCAGGATAGGCGTAATGTGTAAAGGATTGAGTTTTACCTTGCTTTGATCACAGGAGCGTTGTCATCTTGGAACTGATTTGGGTCTCTGGTGTTCAGTGAAGAGAAATATTAATAAAAAATAACACTACAGCACAGAAAGTCATATTATACAAATGGGTGCAATAGTTTGGTGATGAACAGTTCATGTATCCAAAAACCATTGCTCATAGAGTGAGTCTGAGTACGAATCCTGAGTATCCTGAGTACCAATACTTATAATCTGTAGCTTACAATATGCATCATAAAGGTTTGCATAAAGATTTGATGCAGTTGAGTTTTTTATTTTTAGTTTATTTTTCTCATTTTCTTTCTTCTATATCATGTCAGAGTCAGGCTCAAGCAATTTCACTGATTCTAAAGTTATTATTGTAGATGAGAACCAGACCTGCCAAAGAACATCTTTTTAGCCATGTTTTACAGACAGACAAAGACAGACAGACAGACAGACACAGATAGATAGATAGATAGATAGATAGATAGATAGATAGATAGATAGATAGATAGATGTTTTATTAATCCCTGTGGAAAATTGAAAAAGACCTCAAATGATGCAGTAATATGTCAATTAATATGAAATAACACCAGTGTTGCTTCATATTTGATATTAAATGTCTGATGTAAATAATGTAAGTAATACACAAGCACGTGGTTTAATGAGCCATATAATAAAGCTATTATTTACATTTATATCACAGATATGTACATACACTATCCTCTGAGAATATAACTCATTGTGGAAATGTACTTTTTCTTCTACTAAAGAGATTGAAAGTATTCATTCAGCAGCTTTAATGTTAATTGTGTAGCGTGAATGTAAATATTAAACAGGTTACAGTTACATCAATCTGTATGGACTGCACAGACCTACACCAAACACACACACTGACACATCAAACTGCTTACATGCTGTTTTGCACACTTTTTTGCTCTTTTGCACAAACTGTCCAACATTTCAGTCGTTTTGCACATACTGTACAATATCTGTCATTTTGCACATACTATACAATATTTCAGTTGTTTGCTGTTCGTTGTCTTTTATGTATTGTATTTTTTGTACTTTTTGTATTGTCTTGTATCTTTTTGTCTGCACTGTTTTTTGTCTGCACTGTCTTTTGTCTTGTCTTGTCTGTCTTGTTTTTCTTGTCCTGCAGATTACACCAGGTTGCACCGTTGCACTTTATGTGGCTAAAACTACTTACAATGTCCTTAGCCCTGTCTTTGTTTTATGTAGCACCATGATCCTGAAGAAACGTTGTCTAATTTCACTGTGTACTGCAACACCTACATATGGTTGAAATGACAATAAAAGCTACTTGACTTGCCTTGACTTGAGTTACAGTTTACTAGTGAAGAAAAGTCACCATCCAACAAACCCCGTGTATGTAGTGCACTTTATAGTCTATGTTACTGTACACTCTGTAGTGCACTCATATAGTGAGTACAGAGCTGTTTGCGACACGTAGAATCCACGTGTCACAAAGCGGAAACAGAATCATCAGCCATGCTTAACACGCACCAATAGAATTGTGCAAAGCGTCCTTAGGGCACGTAATTTCCTCTGTGTTCACGCGCTAAGGGTTGAAGCGGGGGCTAGGAGTTGTATCACGGTACACGTTTGAGTAACATTATCTTAGTTTAAAAGCGTGAAAACAACATGACTTTCGATGTGCGGAGGTGAGTAGAAACCTGAGGTCGCTAACACGTGGTGTTTTATGTTATTGTTACAGAACTGAAGCTCCGCCCCCATGAGCTAGGACACAAAGTGACTGGGGATCTAAAACAATGTCACACTGTTAGTCCTGTAGTTACTTATGTGTTTATTAGCTCTAAATGTCTCTAAAACATCTGTAGACTCTAATAAACCCTAATCATCCCCGAATAACTGGTTCCCTAAAGGATGCCTGTGTCCTCTAATCTTGTGTCTGTCTCCTATCGACAGAATACAGATGAAGATGTAGAATATTAAAACACATTGTTTCCTTCACAGAATTTAAATAGAACACTACAGGTGTACAATCTGAAAGCCATAACGCACTAATGTATGACTGCATAATGATAATTTAACAGAAAGCAATGCCATTATTTCAAGCTGTAAGTTAACCTAATAGCAAATTTACATCTTTAACCAGTCAGTAACTTTTTAAGTTAAGGTGTTGGATTACTGATTGGAAGGTCATGAGTTTGAATCCCAGGTCCACCAAAGCTGCCACTGCTGAGCCCCTGAGCAAGGCCCTTAACCCTCAATTGCTCAGTTGTATAAATTGTAAGTCACTCTGGAATGTAAATGTAAGCCTATGAATAAAACCCATATATATGCCCATAATGACCATTAGGAATATAACTAGATTGATGAAATGTCAAAAGAAGCTCATGAGGGGGTCAGTTTTTGAAGACATATAGGTGCATTACATGTAGGAACGCACAGTAGGGACTGTGATGTCTATTGCAGTTCACACATATTGTGATGCACATTGCAAAAATATTAAAAACCTGTCAGGGTGCCATGACATTGCATTATTCTAATGACTTTTATTTACTTTGTTTGGGTTACATGGATGGTCTGATTCATCGAAATGGAGACCCTTATCCCAATCTTTTGATTTGATAAACTGTATGAATTTTTTGATAAATTTGATAAACTGTATGAATATTTAATCCTCTGTATGTATTAGAATGGCTATTTTTTTACACGCTATAAGACATTTTGGATTTGAAATCAAAAAGTTAACATGAGATGATGGATCAGACTTTCAACTTTGAATTCCTGATATTTACATCAATATGTTATGATTTTGAACGATCGCAAACCTTTTTGAACCCAACCATTTTTCAGTTAATCAGAATTAAAAGTGCCTGACGGGTGTTTCTTGTTGCCCAAGTGTTTGTTAGATTGATTGTTTAAACATTTAATAGCTCTGAATGTCTATTCTATGTCTATTTGTTGTTGAAAAGGCTAAACCATCCTAAAGACCAGAGAGCTGTCTATAGAAAATCCATAGACAGCTGTCTTTGCAAGTCATTTTGAAGCTGAAAAAAGAGGGAAAATCTATCAAAACTAAATCAAATCAAAAAGCTTTTTTTGTGGTATCAACTGTACAACTGGTGCAGTTCACAGTAAAATGAAACAGCATTCCTCAAGGACCACATTGCTGTCTAAAGAAGTACAAGAGACAACACAGAACTAGATACACTACACAATACTCTACAGTATGCTAATTCACAAGGTACAGTGCAACGCTGACCAGTACACAGTTTTGTAATGTATTGAGCATAGCCAATACAACAATTTGGATTTCTCTTTTAAAAGAAAGTATACAAGTGGTTTCGAACATCTAGACATGATACAGGTTGGCCAAGGAAATCAACAGCATTTGATAATAAACATTGTAAGAACTGTGAGAAAAAAACACGAAAAAAGGGAGTGATTTCACCAACCACCTCCACAGGGCAGGGGTGATGGTATCACAATCTACCGTTCAAAGACGTCATCATGGGCAAAAATATATATATATATATAGATTCTACAGCAGTTAGAATCAAGTTAATTCAAGTCAAGGCCAGATTGGATTTTGCAAAGGAACAGAGATGAGCTACAGAAGTTTTGGAATCAATTTTAACCACTAAAGTAATAGAAAGGCCAAAATAAGGAGAAAAGAATCTGGTTCTGATGCGAAACATACAAGCTAATCAGTCAAGCATCCTGGAGGTAGTTTCATCACTTTGGCTTGCAAGACTGCATCTGGAACAGATTCACTAATCATTATTCATTATGTAACTCATAATGGTAACATCAGAATGAATTCCGAAGTTTACAGAAACATTTTGTCTGCCAATTTAGAAAAATGCATCGAAACTAATAGAGAGGAACTTCATCATTCAGCGAGACAATGAGGCAAAACACACTGCCAGGTTAATATTTAATGTTTTTCGGGGGAAAAACATTAAGGAACTCAGCGGTATTTCACCTCCTGAACATGAAAACAAGCAACAGAAAAAAAATGCAACATTTTGATGATGTCAATAGGTAACCCAAACAAATGATAATTTATCTGTTCTAATACTTTTGCTAATCTTACTAATTTGACATTGTATTTGAAAAGGTCTCCTTTTTTGAACTAGCACATTAGTATAGCATCTTCCAACTTAGTGGCTCATATTATGGCTTTCATTTTTGAGGTACATATGAGGCACAAATTACGAATCTGTCCAGACAGGAGGTTGATGAATTTTCTATAACACCAGTAGCATTAGTAACTACCTGTACTTCTAGCTGTGAGCTTTATGTTCATGAACTCATGCTCATATGTTACTGTTTCTCTAGTCAGTATGAAATGGTTATTTAACATTTTTGGAAGGAGTCTCCTGTGTCAGTTCTTTGTAACATGGTATAGCTCTTTCTCAATTTCTCTGTATAATCATGACTCTGCTTTGTCAGTGCACTTAACACACTCTGTCATTAATTACATATGACAACATGATTCGTCATGCTTGAATGTCACCCACTCCTACTGTTTCAAAATGTTCCCATATGGAACGTCAGCTTTGTGAGCAAAATCCATAAAGACTATTAATCCATAAAGAATATTTGCTCTGTTGGGAATTTGTTTTTGTAAAATCGTACATTCAGTCAGCTAAACCTAAAAGTTAGACCTAAAATGCAAAGCCAAAATGTGCTTATCTTCTCCACATGATTGTTAATTACTCAGGATTTTTTAGTGTTTAGAGATTTAGCAAAAACAAGGAATGTTATGGCATATTTTGATTCTAGCCAACTGTGTACATGCTGTTAACATCCCCTTGGTTTACTCATAGACAAAAAATGTACCTTTATTTTACCTCTAGTCTTCCGTTTGTTTTACAACATGACCTGATTATTACAGCAATTGCACTCTATACTAATTTAGTTAGGTAATTGAAAACAACATCCACAGGTTTATATACATGTTTATTTATTTATTATCAGCAGTTAAAATTAAGAATCAAGAAAATATAGATCTTTCACAGAGCAGAAAAAAAAATTGATCCTACTTATTGTTTTAATAAACATTAACAGTATTATGGTTTAATAGCCGCCTGTTATTGTAGTTGTTTTTTTTTATTATTTTTATTTATTTATTTTTTTTTATTTTGTTATCCTTTTTTTTTAACGTTTAAATTTATGGTGTACTATATATTAGATGTGGTGTTGATTTCTCAACTAAACCACCTTGAAGAACAGTCTGTAGTGTCCATGTTTGAGTTGTAAGGAAGTGAGAGCCGGTTTGCTGAGTTCATGTTAATGTAAATACTCCACTTCGTTTGCTCATGCTTCGGTACAGAATGTGCTCAATTTTTTTTTTTCTTTTTTACAATGGCTCACAGTTTTCAGTTACACTGTCAACAACCAGGCTATTGTATGACTCACTAACTAACAATCCAGTTCTGAGTAAAAAAAAAAAAATTCTCAGCTGGAGAAATGGCATAGGATTAAACAGCAGGATTGGCTGCAGAATAGTGAATATGTGGTGTGCTGGATTTAGCCACTTGCGCTGTTGTAAATTTCATGAAAAGGCATTTTCCATGAAGGAACAAGAGCAGCACGTAGCACATGCACAACTCCTTAATGACCTTTGAGCAAATGCAGTCATATATCCTACTGACTCAGGCAAGCTAATTCAGGGAACTGCTAATTTGTATTGCAGTGTAAATGGAACAGGTTTAACGTGGGTTGATTGATCAGTGATGTAATCCCTGATGCAGACACCGTGATTAAAGTCAGATTTGTGTGGAAAAAGTCTGATTTGTGTGGAAAAAGATAAAAAGAAAAAAGTTTATTTTTAACCAAGATAAACAAATGAAACTTGGTGCGTTTGCGTTCTGGCCTCTTTCTCTGGCGGCATTTTACCATAATACAACATCTACCTGTCGGTTAAATTACCCTCTAAAACTTTTAGAAATTGCAACAGTTTGAGATGGGAAACGGTTTGAGATTAAAAGATGGATCAAAAGTTTAGTGTGTGAAATAGCATAAAACATGGAACCTTTGGTATCATACAAATTTTTAGGTGAGCAAAAGTCAAAACAGATCAGTCTTGAAATACATCGAAGTAATTAACACTTCATGTTTGTTTTCATATCCCTTACTTGCAATAGCAGCAACCGACATCATCGAACTGTTGCACTGGCAGACAGAATGCGTCTGCAGATTTCTGAATTCATTCTGTATTCATTCTTTGTCATGAGTTACATCGGTAAAGATTATTAAACTTGGTCAAAAAGCAGCCATGCAAGCCAAAGCCATGAAACAACCTCCAGCATGACTGATTGATAAGCCAGTATGTTTTGAACCATGAGTTCTTCCCTTCTCCACACTTTCCATTATTTTGGTAGAAAATGGTCTTTGGTCTTTTCCCCATAATCTTCCTAATTTTCTCCTATAGACAGCTCTCTGATCTTTATGGTGGCTTATCCTTTTAACAACAAACAGTCTTCACAGGTGAAACTGAAGTCAAAACCAAGAGTAGATGTCTAAAGCTTTTTCAAGTTTTCTTATTAAATAATCAGTCTAAGAGGAAACATCTGGGCAACAAGAAACGCCAATAAGTCCCATTTTTCTAATACTTCTAATTGCGCCCCGTTCAGATACAAAATGTGCTATGTTCTGTCATTTAACAACTCTACATATGAATGCCCGTAATCTAAAAGCTGAAATTCTAAACTTATATTCATCTTTTGATCCCAAGCCTAAAATCTACTGTCTTCAGGGACAACAAATGAACAAATGAGTTTTCAGAGGTTTTAAGAGGTGACCAGAATGTATGCAAAAAAAAAATCAGTCATGTGAGGGAAATGTGTTCCGTAATTAAATAGGTTCAATCTATGAAACCATTTGAGCAAGCTGTGACATCTGCATTTGATTTGGAAAATAGTGGGTCAGTAAAAAGATTAGGAAAATTCCATTAACCTTAATGAGCTTTAGCCATTAGTCTCTTTTTTAAGAACAGCTTTCCTCTGCTTATAAAATATCCTTTGGTGAGATTAAATGCTCTCTCCAGCCTGTGAACACAGGAGGTTGGGGAAGACGAGGGTACGTCACACATATTTGATATTTGATACAGGTAGTGACCTTCCTCCTCCTCCCCAATTACGTCAGATCCGATTTTCACATTGAAGCACTTAGTGAAAGAAATGTGCCCAGATGTTTGTGTTTTCGGTGTGATGATGTGAGCGGCCAAGCTGTGACACAAGGAAATGATTTGAACACCAAAAAAGGCCTGAAATGGTTAGGGTGTGCGGGAGCATGGCTGAAGAAATCTCCTAAAAAAGGCAATGCTCAAGCTGTTTCTACAGGGAGAGATGATATTAACCCCATGCTGAAAGCAGAGGCAGAATCTCTCTCAGATCCATATGGACAAATGTTTAGACAGAACACTTTATATAGTTTAAGTCCGGCAAATATTTTTCACTTTCCTAAGAGACCTTTGCATATTTTTTATAATCATTCTATAATCTTATTTTTATTAGCTACTGCACAATCATGTACACAACCATGTACACAAGTACCTCCACTACTCATTACACTGACCTTAAGAGCCTAAAAGTAATTAATCACCCATTTTCCAAACGGCTCTTCTTGTTTAAAATGGTCACTCCTGAACTCAATGTTTCCTCTTTATCTACCAAGACACATGGGTGATTAATTACTTTTAGGCTCTTAAGATCAGTGTAATGAACATGAACACCATGCATATTCTTTTGACAGTTTAGTTTGAAAGTTTGAACATAAAAATGATTGAATATTGAATATTTACACTGTTTAGGAAGAATAAATTCAGCATACCTAACAAAAACATGCATTTTATATTTTTTATGAATTTAGTTAGTGAGTAAATGAGTTAGTGATGTAAATTTGCTATTTTAATTTCAAAGAAATATGTGTTTTTGTATTTTTTACATCTAGGTGTGTGTGTGTTAGGGTAATTCTTTATATTTATCACTGAAATAACCATATACAAATATAAATTATTTATATTAGTACTAATTTCAGTCTTGAAATTGTCATGTTCTATTGAGGGATCATTTAGACGATTTCCTGCATTTTATTCTTGAAAGAAGCACAATCACTAGATGTTTTTCTCAGTCTTGCAGTGCAGACAGAGATACTGTTTTGGCAAATAGACTAAACCTGCTTTCATCTCTTTATAGTTTAAGAATGGCCCTTACGTATCTCCTGAAGTTTGCTTTGTGAGGATTGGTGGGCAGTTGTGATTGTTTACTTCCTTTTAGGTGATAAAAGGCCAATCAGTTAGGTCTGACTTTGACCTCAGTCACACTGTTATGTGAACAGCCAAAGCACAAAAATGTAAAAGTTCAGTGCAGGGGTTGCAAGCCAAGGTCTGGAGCATAGAGGAAACGGCGTGATGTTAAGGCGCCAAAGGCAGTCCATTTTTGAGGATTTCTTGGCCTTCTGCCATAGTTAACATTCCTCAGGTCTTGTCAATGCTTTTACCTGGCTGGGAACAGAATGTGCCTTTACATGTGTGCTTCCTAGGCGCTTTACATTTTTAACCTATTCTCTCTTCTGCTTCCTCTGACTATTCTTCCTTTTCTCAAACTTCTTTCCCTTCCTTCCAGGTTTGATATATACAGGAAGGTGCCTAAAGACCTCACCCAGCCCACGTACACTGGAGCCTTCAGTAAGTAGTGTTTACAGCTTTCTTATCTGCTAATACACAGGTCTGTTCAGGATTTTGTTCCCCCCACAACATTCCCCCAGACTTCCTAATGCCACCACCTTTAGTACTGATGGATCTGTTACTATGCTCTTTGCCCTAATCTTTATGTTGTAAATTGTAAGTTGGAAGACATTCCAGTCTTCCAACTATTTCCTCACTGATTGCTCATTGTTTCAATCCTCATGACACAACAGCACTTGGAGTTACACAATCTTAGGTGTCACCCTATTACTCAAGTAATATTACCCACTAAAATGGCATTCCCACTTGCATTCCTGTGGCCTTTGTTATGACTGGTGAGCCCTAATGTGGTTTAGCTCATCTTTAGTCATATTAATTAAATTAGTACCCAAAGAATAAATATTTGACTTGCTCATGACGTGATATGACAAGCAATAGTTAGTATTTAATGCCATTATTCTGCCAGGAAAGTTTCTTTGAAGAACAGAGAATTTAATCAAGACCTGAATATTATCATGTGTAACAGAGTAAATTGCTGTCAACTAGTATGAATGAGATTCAAATTTAGTGATTGGTAAAGACATGGCTAAAGTTTCATTACAAATCAACATTTTAGTCCTTTCTAGATGGAACCAGATATCATATTCTTAGTACCTGGATCTGTGGTGTCTTTGTCATCGTGACACACCCTACTGTTTGTGTTGTAGCTAAACATTAGCTTGTGTAAACTGGAAGGAACCGCAGCACGCCTAAGAATGACGTGGCTGCCATAGTGTCATGTGACTCTCTGACTCACTAGTGACTGTCTCCATGTAAATAAGGCCCGACACAACCTGCTTACTCGAGCCGTTTTTTTTGTTTATTCATTTGATCACACGGACACTGACGTGTACAGGAAGCGTGTTATTCTAACCACATACAGTATCGCTCGCTTTAAGATTGATGTAATGACGTAATTTCACAGTTCTCGTTCATCTTAACACTGTTTTTCAGCAGTTGAATAGGACTGAAAACATGTATGTTTCATATTGAAAATAAGGCCTGTGTTAAGGGGAAAAACACCTAGGGCTTCCCAAACAGAGATACAGGGTGAGGGGAGGTTGGGGGAATGGCAGAAGAGAAAACAGATTATTAGTATGTTCTAAGAAGCTACAGAATGTATTGTAAGTCATTTTACAATGTGTTGGAAGCACCATAAAAATGTTCTTCACACTTTTTAAGTACTTGCAACAGACGGATGAATGTCTGCCTTGAATGTCATTATCAAATACTTTTTAATATTTTAAATGTAGTAATGTTTTCATCTTTTATAGTATATGGTATATGTTTAAAATCTCTTAGGGTGATTTAGTAACATGTTTTGTATAGACCTCTAGCTATAAAGGCCTTTCTGAAGTGAATTGTCCTAAACGTGGGTTCTGTTTGTAATATTTACAGTAATTCAGTTATAATTGTTGAACCGGAACCCCTGATGCATAACTGTGTTCTTAACCTTGCTCTCCCACACAACAGTCTCGATCTGCTGCTGCGTCTTCATGCTCTTCCTCTTCCTCTCCGAGCTGACGGGATTCATAGCCACAGAAATGTATGTATTGCCACTGTTTTCTCCAGGCTTTCATCAAGTGACAGTTAATGCGCTACGGGGCAAAACATTACCGCAGTCTATGAGTCACCAGGTTGTCATAGCGACAGCCTGTTAAACAACTTTTCTATATATTTACATACCACACATAACTGAAGATGGTTATGTAAATGTGAAATAATATCAAAGCTGATCTTAGAGTTGCTTGCAAAATGCACCAGTGTTATAGCCTCTTGTAAGTCAAAGTGAGTTTCACACAGGATATTCACTTTGCTTCTCAACGTTATTTGCTTAGCATGGGTGTGGGGAAAGAAGGAAATGAGCAGACATGCTTTAGCTGAACACTTTGTGTGTGTGTCTGTTTGTGTTTTAAAGCTTAATATCTGTGGTCAGAAATAAGCACAACATATTTTACAAATATATTACAACACTAAAGTTCTATTATCTCAATTTGTTTGTTATCTAAGGAATAAAACACAACAGAATGTCCACTTATTATATATATAATTTTCATTATAGATGATCGGGATGGTATCTAGCAGTTAATGTTTTCCTAATTACAAACAAGTAATGCTTTCATCTATTTTAGTGGATCTGTACTAATGGTAATTTATGCCCTATTAACCTATTAATAGGGCAAGATTAGATAAAGGTTGATAACAACATAACAAATTTGCTCCCACTGCTGTCTGTTATTCACCTGAAATGCATGAGTGTGTTGTACAGGTCAATCAAAATAAAAACAAAGTGTGATTTACATCAAAAGCAGCAACTAAGTATTTCAGCAATGTGAGATGCGTTCTGTGTAAATATGCTTAACTTTTACATAGCATAAAAGTGTAGTAGTAGTTAGTACTTACTAACTGAGTTCTAGATGCTACAGACTGTTGCAGTATGGGCTTCTCCAGGTCAAATGAACCAAGGGTGTGTGCTATATTTGCCTTGTGGGTTTTGGGTTTGATGCTCATGTTACAGAGAAGTCCTCTGGCACTGACAAATTCCATACAGAAAGATCCATCCATCCATCCATCCATAGTGCTACACTAATAAGAGTTTAATACAGCACAGCAATTATATCATGTGGTGTAATCATTGTTGCAGATTATAATAATGTTGCTGACATGACATTTGATTTTCTTTACAGAGTAAATGAACTGTATGTGGATGACCCAGATAAAGACAGTGGAGGGAAGATTGAAGTGAGTTTAAACATCAGTTTGCCAAACTTGCACTGTGATTGTGAGTATATACATAAACTACATCAATATTCATACTCTGTTTGTTTGTTGGTTTGTTTTTCCCTTCTTGGTTTTCCCAACCAATATTATGTGCTCTTTTAATAGCCTTCCTATCTGTATTATTTGTTCCTGTTATTGAAGTGAAGTTTAAGCTAAATGTGTGGTGCACTGCTGACTAGACCAAGACTTCCTGCACCGAAAATGAGATTTAATTTACCATCATACTGTGTGAATTTCCACAACAGTTTATGTACTGAACGGCTGAACCTCTCTGTCAGATGCAGGAATCCTTCCCTGTTTTTATGCAAATGTTACGGAAATAGCTCTTGCTTATATGGCAAAACTGTAAAACCGCCATGTCGCCAGTTGCTGAACTTAATGTTTGTTTACCCCAGGCTTTAACTTTCTTGCCAGTATAAAGATGAGCAGCATTTGCTGTTGACTGAAATGATTTGATCACATCACAGAATACAGATGTTTACTGAAATTTTGGAACAAGGGAAAATCTATTTTTCTGCTATGATCATTACCATTTGTATATATTCTCTCTCTCTCTCTCTCTCTCTCTCTCTCTCTCGCTCTCTCTCTCTCTCTCTCTCTCTCTCTCTCTCTCTCACTCACACACACACACACACACACACACACACACACACTTATTTTATCGCACGTTAACACAATTTTTCCTATTACTATAATTATTTTGAGAGTTCGTTGCTCACTGTTATAATATAGTTAAAAGCACCTTATTTGTTTTAAGTGTTTGCAAACCACTTAGTTATTGCACTTTTGTTCATATAGTAGTACTTTTAAATGTGTAATGCACTTCTTTTGAATTCATTATTGAATTTAGTGCATAACCATGTGATTAATTAAAAAAATGTAATTGTTGCCGTGTGTGTGTGTTTGAAATATGAGAGCCAGTGAAAGATTATTTGAAAAACCAATGAACTCTGTCCTTAATACTAATATTTCATATGTGTTTAATAGTTGTGAAGAGACTGTACTCCATGTACTATGAATATTTTATACAGATCCAAATCTGATGTTGAGATCATACAGCTTTTTTCTTGTATTTTAACATCTAGCTCATGTTTGTCTGATGCTAGCAATGTCCAGTATCTTCTACTAGAGTAATCTAAACTTACATTAACTTGCAGTTGCCTTGATTTATACAACCACTCATTTTGAATCTCTTTAATTCTGAGAATGTGCCATGAAGTAAAACTACATAAATCTTTCAATTACAAGATGTATTTATTTGACGGCGCACTGTTTTCCTTATTTAATTGCCAGTAGTTAGTAAAATATTTTTTAAAAAAGACGCGTTTTGAAAATGTGAATGACTCAATACGAAATGATACAAAGTGAAACATCCTGGAAATGAATCTTGCTAGAACACAGTGTTCTCAACCCCTTTCCATTACCCAATAAAAACCGTGTCCTCCAGCTGGTAAAAACTGCTTGTGTTGGTGTTTTAAGACGAGAATGTGTGATGTCTCTCTCGCCTTTCTGATGACTCATAAGCACAACACTCGCTTCACAATAATGACTTCAAATACTGTAATAGCGAGCTCCATCAACATAACGCCTTATTTTGTCTTTTTAAGTTAAATAAAGATTTGTCTGTCTTAACATGTCACGTTACTGCTGAAAGCAGTATAGCCCAGGGCCGTTGATTAGGAAATCCATCTAATACCTACATTTACATTTACATTTACAGCATTTAGCAGACACCCTTATCCAGAGTGACTTACAACTGAGCAACTGAGGGTTAAGGGCCTTGCTCAGGGGCCCAGCAGTGGCAGCTTGGTGGACCTGGGGTTCAAACCCATGACCTTCCGATCAGTAGCCCAACACCTTAACCACTGAGCTACCACATCCCCATAATACCTGTAATCCCTTTTTCTGTGCACGGAAAGTGCACGGAAGAGCTTAATCCGTGTTAGTTAACTGCATTTCCTTTTTTCTGGAAGTAATCTTTGCATTTACACAGATTAGATTTAATCATTATATGTATGTTTAGTTTTGAGAAACTTCAGAGATGGAATTTAGCTGTTTATCCCGTCATATAAAGCCGTTTCCTCTAGTGACCTTTGTCAATAAGACATCATCTCATAGGTTATTTTTGAATGGAAAAAGTGATGTGCAGCGTTTTTTTTTTTTTCCCGCACGTACTTTCTCTACGTGTATTTTGGGTGAGATTTATTGTTTGGGCACACATCTGACTGGCCACTGTTCTGTTAGCCCTGTGGAAAAAAAAACATGTCCGAGTGATGTGACATTTAGCTGGATTTAGATGAACTTTTTGCTTTTTTTGCCTCATATGACTGGTAGTTTTTCTGCTGTGCGTAGAGTTGATGCAATGGAAACGGCACTGATCCATAGAGGTTTCATCATTCTCCTCTTAAGTAGCTCTGTCTGATTGCATCGGAACTTGTGAGTGCGAAAGGTCAGCATTTCTGTGCCACATACCAGCAATATCCAGAGTCTCAGTATGGAATTAATTACTCA
This sequence comes from Tachysurus vachellii, assembly GCF_030014155.1. Taxonomy (NCBI): domain Eukaryota; kingdom Metazoa; phylum Chordata; class Actinopteri; order Siluriformes; family Bagridae; genus Tachysurus; species Tachysurus vachellii. The sequence goes on from NC_083472.1 coordinate 18,553,123, forward strand.
GTTATTCCTTATGTAAACATTATTATCCATAGATTTTTACCCTTATTTACCCTTATACCCTTTTACCCTTACTGGCTGCCCCTTTCACTTACTAACCCATGAGTGAACATGTTGGGGTTTTATGGTCTTGCTTAAACAGTGTCTCTCTGGAAGTGTTAGGATTTACACTAAACACATTTCTGGATAGTGGCATGGAGTATTTTGGTGTAATGTACTGTTGAGCAATGGTTGTAAACATGGGGGTCTGTATTTATTTATTCAAAATAAATAATCACAGGCCATCATTACATCATTGTATTTATTATTGTGTTCATATAGTTTCATTAATAGAGCTGGTTTAATATTATTATTATTATTATTATTATTATTATTAATAATAATAATAATAATTATTATTATTATTAATCTTTACTAATCTGGACAGATTGGATCTGTAAGAGGAAAGTTCAGTAATAAATAGCTGTATTGCTGCAATAAATGTTTACTATATTAATGTACACATTGGATTAATGAGTAATATTTCAATTGTTCATGAAAAAACACGCTCGTTTTTTTTTCTTTCGGTTCAAGGATTCATATTTGTCTGTTTGAGAATCACTGAATTTAAGCAGGTTTAATCTCGTCATTTTAAGCGTTCTGTTCTTTCTGTCGTTCTCACAGTGGTGGGGTTAGACATCCAAGATGAAATGGGACGTCATGAAGTTGGCCACATTGAAAACTCCATGAAGGTGCCACTCAACAGTGGTTATGGCTGTCGCTTTGAGGGTGAATTCAGCATTAATAAAGTAAGAAACTGACCATGTACAATGCAGAGACATAAAGCATTACACACTCTTCTACCTCCCAACCTTGCAGTGACCTTAGTAGACATAGTATGCAATGGAATAAATGACATTGTTATGCTCCGATTTAATAATGAACATCAATTTACACAAACCACTCAGGTCTATTCAAAACTCAAAATCCGTCAGGCAGAAGTTTATAATGTATCAGGCTGCCTGATAGTTTTTGTCACATTTCTTCTTCTGTAGGTCCCTGGAAACTTTCACGTCTCCACACACAGCGCCACAGCGCAGCCGCAGAACCCCGACATGACCCACATCATTCATAAACTTGCCTTTGGGGACAAGCTTCAGGTTGTACTTTCACCTAGTATATAATTATTTATTCAGCACAGTGCGTCAGAGACAATTCATGTCATTTAAAAGAAAATGTGCATTCTGTGTTGCAGGTGCAAAATGTCCAAGGTGCTTTCAACGCCCTCGGTGGGGCCAACAGACTTGGGTCTAATGGTATGTTACTCTGTGGTGTGTGTATGTGTGGTGTATGTGTGGTGTGTGTATGTGTGGTGTGTATGTGTATGTGTGGTGTGTGTGTGTGTGTGTGTGTGTGTGTGTGTGTGTGTGTGTGTATGTGTGTGTGTATGTGTGGTGTGTGTATGTGTGGTGTGTGTGTGTGTATATGTGTGGTGTGTGTGTATATGTGTGGTGTGTGTGTATGTGTGGTGTGTATGTGTATGTGTGGTGTGTGTGTGTGTGTGTGTGTGTGTGTGTGTGTGTGTATGTGTGGTGTGTATGTGTATGTGTGGTGTGTGTGTGTGTATGTGTGGTGTGTGTGTGTGTGTATGTGTGGTGTGTGTGTGTGTATATGTGTGGTGTGTGTGTATATGTGTGGTGTGTGTATATGTGTGGTGTGTGTCTATATGTGTGGCGTGGTGTGTCTATATGTGTGGTGTGTGTATATATGTGTGTGTCTGTGTGGTGTGTTGCGTTTGTGTGTGTGCGTGTATAGACACACAACCGATTTAGCTGATTCCCGTTCATATTAATTCTCTTAAAACATTACGATTTCAGTTTATTAATGCTGTAGTGCTGTAATAGTTCAAGTTCTCTCCTCATTATTTTTACAGACCACAGGGAGAAATGTTTAAAAGGTCAGCAGTGACAAAAAGGCAGCATTACGTCAGAGTAATTATGGGGGGGTGATGAGCACAGATGGCTTAAAATATTTTTCCATTTTGTTTTTCAAAAACTCTAGTGAGACTGCCTTAATTATATGGAATTCAGCTTTAACATAGAAATGCTTTACAGCATTCAGCATTAAACTCAGTAAACCGTATAGTTGTCCATTTTTAGCCATCTAGTGGATGCTTTTAAGTTATTCCCTTCATTCATTTATTACATCATACATAATTGGAAGCTTAACTTTTTTTGTTTTTAAACCAGAGTTGGCAGAATCCCAGATTGGCTTTTGTAGACATAAGAATCAGTTTCTCATTAGTCATTTCTTCGTTGTGCCAAGTCTAAAGTCATTCTGTCTCCGCAGCTCTGGCCTCCCACGATTACATCCTCAAGATTGTTCCCACTGTGTATGAGGACTTGTCTGGAAAGCAGAAGTTCTCCTACCAGTACACTGTGGCCAACAAGGTAAAATAAACTAGCTCAAAGTTGGTAAAAAACCTACTTTCTCCTCTTTAATAACAGCAGTTCTGACAGCAGATCCACTCGTTGCACTCATTATTTTTATGTTATAATAAATAACAAACAGCCTACAAAATATATTGTTAATACAGGGGGGGAAAAAACGGAAAAAGTCATATTTTACAGATATTTCAGGAGACATTTATTTTGCATCTTTGGAGGGAGTGTCAGTGCCTTGTTTCAGAGGAATGTATGCTTTGCTTTATTTGGTAACAGGACAAGTTTTGTCTTGTTAAAAAAAAGGAGAGTCTGGTGAAGAAATGACTGTTTAGTCATTATAAATATTTTATGGACGCCCCATAATTAAATGTAACTTTTTAATTATTTAAAAATGTATTTATAAAATGATGTTTTTTTTTGTTTAAATGAAATCCTTTGTTTACTGATCTAGCATCAGAGTAAGATAATGCTTCAGGAAAGTTAGGAAAATCATCATCTTTGGGTTTGTCAGCATCACGTCAGCCCACTGTCAATATAAAAATGTGTCTATAATTGGAGGTGTGATACTTTTAATTTATGGGACTCTGTGTAAGAGATGCTGACAACATTTTATGAGTTTAACAAATAGTGAATTAGTAGGTGAAAGGCAAAGTGCTAGCTCTGGCATTTTAAAAGCATTTTGTTTTTGAATTGAAACAGAGAAAGCATTATAGGTATTGTTTTGGTGTTTAGTTTTACTTAGTGTTCTCAGTGTTAATCTGTGTGTAATTTGCAGATCAGATTTGCAGATCAAATCCACATTAGGAACAAATAAAATTAAAACTGAAAACTGTCTTGCGGTTTATTTTATCAGGAATACGTGGCTTACAGTCACACAGGGCGCATCATCCCAGCCATTTGGTTTCGATATGATTTGAGTCCAATCA